>NC_061118.1:98042563-98325133 GCF_002878395.1 Capsicum annuum
AATATATAGGATCTCCCAAAAGGAGCAAACTTTATCTCTGGATGCAATAAAGACATCTAGATGAGAAAAGGTATTAACCAACACTAGATGCACATATCAACCACTATCTTAAATGGGCTCCAAGTATCGCCTGAATCAACTTTTGTGAGGTATAATCATACTTGGATCTGCACCAAAAAGGTGAAATAGCGGTGGGTACGATCCACTTATACTCAATAAGCTTCATAGGTCGACTCAGAAAATTAGAAAACAAAGAACACAAAATACATACTATGGGCATGTCACTTGTAATAAAAAAAATCCCAAACGATATTCCATATTGTCTCCACTAACAGTTCTACAATATTCACTTATGCCATGCACAAATGTAACAATGCAGCACAAGTATACAAATATTACACATACATGAAATAAGTAAGTAATACACATGGATGGATCTCATATCAAGGAAGATAATAAAACACAAAAAGAGCACAGGGTATGTAAAATATGATGACGATGATGGTGATGATAGATAAGGTCGTCGTACAACCTCTGTATATACCTACTAAGATGTGGTCCTGAGGTAGGACCCATGGGTAGTTCTCAACCCATATAAAATCCATATCCAACACCATATCCATATCTCATCTCAAGCATATCCAACGGTATAGGGCTTTAAATATGTCATATTTTCTCTCAAAAAAGAAAAAACTAGTATTCTTAGTTCTTCCACAGTTGTACCAAAATTTCATGAATGTATATGATGTGATTATGTAATGCTCATAATCAACCTGAATGAGAATTTCTATATCCAACCAAGTGAGAAAAAAATACATTTAATATTCAAACCATTCATGAAAACTAATATAATCCATATGCCAATAAAATAAGATACACAAAAATATACCATTTTTACCACATTAGCCTTTTTCATCGAACAAGATATAAATAATTTCACATAAACAAGGCTAACAATATCATATAAGACCCCACATAGTGATACATATCATATAATATCCTAAATCCACCAATTAGCCATTTTCATGATTGGTTCCCAAACTTGTAACTTAATTATGTACCGATAGTAACTATAAAACTTAGTCTGAAGAAAGTTAAGCCACAACCAACCTCGAATGCCACAACCTAGACCAAACAACCTTCTATACAGAGCCTATCTACATGAACGAACATAAATTCAAATAAAACATATAATATAGAATCTATGAATCAAAAGAAAACCAACGACACTCATATTACCTATTTTGAAGTTGGGTTAAAAAATGGACCCCCAAAATAAGTGTAAAAAAATAAGGGTAAATTGGAATTTTAGTCCCAAAACATATTTCCCAAGATTAAAGAAACTCATAAGTGAAAACCCAAGTGAACACAGAGAGAATTTGGGGTTTAAATCAAACAAATAATAATTTGGGCCTTCTAGACCCAAATCCCTAAATTCTACCTTTAAATCTGCACTTAAAAAGATTTATATAATAGAATAAGAGAAAAGTAGTTGAAATAGGAGTTTTGGAGCTTGCCCAAGCATAGGAATGAAAGAAAATGCTCAAAAACTTGATCCCCAAGCACGAAGTCTAAAAAATAGTAAAGAAAATTGAGAAAAAGGATTATTTATATCCAAGTTCCAGGTGTTTCTAAAGCGGTCAAGTGGCCACCTTTTAATTCAATGCTAAAGCGCCCAAGTGCTGCTTTAGTGATACCCGCTTTGCATTCCAAACAGTTAAAGCAGAGAAGGGCAACTTTAGCACCTTCCGCTAAAGCGTTCGAGGGCCACTAAAGCAGTTCGTAGCCATCCACTAAAGTGACCAAGTGGAGCTTTAATACCTGGGGCTAATGCGGCCAAAGTGGCTTTTTAGCAACTGCACTAGCTGTGGAGATTTGGAATTTCAAGTCTCTGTGGATCACTCAAGATTTATCTAGAATCCCGAGAATGCAAACTAAATATTATACATTGTCAAATTCGATGATCCATACTCAATGGTGATATATGATTTTTTAGAAAAATATCAAATTTACAAAGTTGACCCCTAAAATCCAATTTCACAATATTTTGAACCAAGGGTCGAAATGAGATAAAAAAGCCATAAAACTACACCAACTATGTTACCAACCTCAAATCAAAGTTTTGGATCTACTGGTGTAGGTCATGTTTCCATTTGATGCATAAAACAAAAATGTTGACGAAGTTAACTATAAGGCTTTTCAAGTAACCAAAACCACAATTTTACATAATTCATACTAAAAAGCATTGGGAATTGTGTCAATTATCCCCACACTCAAGAAATACCATAAAGCAACATGAGGAGGGGTAAAATGGTCAAACCACACAAAAATTAATATTTCACGTAACTCACCAAAAAAATCAAGTTGTTGTAACTACTTATTACCTCATCCTAAGAACTCAAAAGTCATCGTACAAGAGCATTCTAAAGTAAAATTAATGTCTGAATTAAATATCTTAAAAAAATAATAATAAAGTATTATTTTCTGAATGAGTGGACATAATCAATGCGAATATCGAATGTCTGCTTGAAGGTAGGTGCTCACTCGTGGATTGAAAGCTTATTGGTCACAAAAAAATTTGATGTCTCATCTCAATTGGTGGGACTCTTTCTGCACTCAACAAAAATTGCATATTGGTAGTATCAGTACAAATACTATGTACTTGATAGATATCATCGGCTGAATTAAATCAAAACCCACATATAAACATAAGTCAAATAAGAGGAACTAGAAATCAAAACATAACACATGATTACACTAAACCACCACTATCCATTGAAAACCCTCTTATGAAACTAAATAACACAATAATGCTAATTTTCATCCTTTTAATATTTTTGTACTACCATCTCAAAAAAAGTTCAACCATAACAAATGAGGAACCTATGGCAATCTACTCATAATAATTTTAACACACCATGTCACTTTCACCTAACTATCTTTTAAGTAGTTTTATACTATTTTTATTTGTCATGATATTTATACAGCGGAATTTATCAGCCAATAAATCAATAATATGAAATAGTAAATCATAAATATCAAGCAAATAATTGAATTTGTGCAAACATAATAGGGGTTTTATATGCTTATTAGTCAAGACCAACAGGGATCAAGCTTTGTCCATGTACCATACTGATGTGGTACCTGACATTCTGATTATCAATCTATAAGTAACATGTACAAGCGCGGTATCAAATTTATCAAATATCACAACATATAAATATCTTTATCAATATCAACATGAATATGATCAAGTGCACCAACTATGCAAATACTCAATTTATCTAGACACTTAGTCAAATTCAAGGTTCATCATTTCATGTATATAATCAACTACCAAGTCTATTCACCAACAACAAGTATGCACGGAGTATAATTGACAATTCTGAAATGGGAATGGGATTAAAATTAAGTCTATAAGTATATTTCAAACCATAGCCAACCTCGGATCAAGCCTTGAAATGCAATATTTGACATAACAGTTAGATTTTCTTGTAATTTTAGCTTTTTCTTGGTCCAAAAATACCAATTGTCATGACTTATTTATGAGTTATAATGGGACCTTCTTTATCCTATAGTAGGTAAGCCAAATTGAAACCCAAAGCTATAAGCAATTGGCTAACTTGGTGAAAAATAGCCTAAAAGACAAAATCCAACAATTAAAGGCTTATAATAATAATAATAATAATAACAAAGTCATAATAATCTAATATATAGATAGAAGATTAGTAATCATTTGACAACATAGTAGTGTTGGTACAAGAGCTACTAAAAATAAAACATAAGTACTGAAATATAATAACCCTCTAGGTTATTTCTATATTTTCACATATTTTCTCCTTTTAGATATTTCCTACAGCTCCCCCAAGTCATTTATGACTTATTGAAATTGATAGTTTGGTTATCGGGTAGTTCATTTGATTTTTAGAGTCAATTCCCTATTTTAAATATTTGTTGGTTCAAATTGGCTACAGAGCAAACAATTCAGTCAAAAAACAATGTATAATAATATAGATTGTTTCAATAGCTCTAGAAAATTGATTTTATGTTAGGTGGACCCTCAGTTCAGGTATCAAGGCTTCAAACTCATTTCAGGCTATTGCCAAAAGTTATGAAAAATGGCACATAGGTGTGGGACCGACTTTTCTTCAAAATGACCTTGGATGAAAATTTTAACTGTGCCATAGAGTCCAAAACATTGAATTTGATTGGGTATCATAGTTCTATTATGTATATGCAATTCTAAATAAATTTTAAGGATTTGGTAGAGACGCGAAAATTTCAAATCTCAAGTTGGTGTATAAAATTTAGTGTGATTGCTAAAGAAGTCCTTTGGGCACTGCAATAAAGGGTACTTTAGAAACCCATAGGGCACTTTAATGGCCCTGGCTCAGCAAAAAAGTACTGCTTTAGTGATACCTGGGCATTTTAGTGCCTATGCTAAGGCAACCCAGGTTAATCTTTAGTGGACTATATAACACACCAGATTTTGTCCCTAAAACTTTCTAATTTTTTGGTATTTTTTCCCAACCTTAGATTTACCTTTCAAGTTTCAAAGTTACCCTACGGGTTGTAGGACCCCAATCATAGGGTGTTTGGTAAGGTTCTTTCAAAGTATCTGTTATAAGTAAGACCAGACTGAATGAGTCATCAAGACTTTATATGAGTCATGATGTTTAAATTCATAATGTCAATAATAAGGGGTCCTTGAGCTATTTCTAAGACCAGGACTTTTCCATACAAGCCGTGAGGTGTCTAGATGTGTAGTATGACTCTAATCATAGCCAGACCAATATGTACGCCCTTGGTTACTCTCCAGAGTGCAACTTGTGGTGATGAGTCATAATGTGTCCTTAAGAGTCATAAAGTGACCCCTTGTCACTTACGATAAATTTTTAGATTTTTTTAAAATACCCTAAGGAACCCCTATAACACCTTATTACTCAACTAATCGTAGTCCTCTTTTCTCTAGAATTCCCCATTTAAAGGCAAGGCTAGGGTTTCAAGAGTTTGTTTTTTTAGGGCTCAAGGGTGGTTTCTTCTCTAAAATTCTTATTTATTAAGGCATGTATCTCTCTTCCTAAATCTGTGTTTTATTTATGGCATAAATTGATTTTGTATTCACATAATTTTTGTATTGGGTTTTGAATGTTGGGTTAAGGGTTTTGGAGAATGATTTATGCTTTTCCTATGGTTTTCACGAGTTACATATACTTTGAATTAATGATTTCTGATGTCATTGGGGTGCATGGGCATGGTTATGGAATGGGGGTCATGGTTTCCCCCAAGTAATTGATCTTTGATATAGAAACTGATGAGAACCTCAAACCACTTGCATGATTAGTTGTGGAATGTGAATTATTAATTGGCATTGCCTACTGTTTTGAACTAATGCCTTATATAAATAGATAATTGGCTTTTGAAAGGTCTTGGTGACCATGAAATAGTTTTGAATTAGAACTTTAAAGTCATATTGGCCAATGGGTTAGAGTCCTATTTGTCTAGATGATTTGGTTCGTACTTGGGATATTGGATTCCTATTGGTTGAGGAGGGTTTGAGTTTGACTTAGCTAAAGAGTTTTGTACCTACTTTTAACTTTGGAGTCTTGTTAGTTAATGGGTTGGAGTCGCATTGGCAAATAGTTGGTTATAGCAAATTGACATGTGCTTGTAAGCTATAGTTGGTATGACGACACCACTTGATCTTACCGTATTTAATGACTCACTGATTAAATAAATGGGTTATGTGCTAAATGTGTTTAATTTCATCTTAAAGGGTGGTTCACCATGAAAATGGCGGACCTGAGAGGACTATTACTAGAAATTATGTTTAACATTGGGGTCTAAATAGTTAGGTGTTTGAAATGGCCTTGATTTATGATTGGGTGCTCATGTAACCATTAATGTGTGATTGGCATTCGATGGTTATGCTACACAACCCAGGGTAATTTTTTAACTTTTATACTAAGAATTCTTCCTTATCCTGGTATGTTATATATACATATATTTATATGCATATGACTTTGTGCATTGGTATGGAATTATTTTGAGATGTTTATCATGGCACCATTTTATTCCCTTATCCCTTATTTACATGCTAGCGCTCAACCCGCTAACCATATCTACACACTATATCCCTATGCAATGCAGGGACAGGAGACACTCTAACTTATTTTATGTAGTGATAGGTAGTTCTTGGACTGTTCATGAGTCAGGTTAAAGTAGTGAGCCTCTTTCTTATGGATGGCATATCAATTTAGGGTTCACTTTTGTCATAAATTATTTCTTTGGTTACCTTTTTGACTATTTCCCGAGGCATGTCACGACTTGGATTGGTTTTGGTCTATTTAAAGGCTTTGTGGATTACTATGAATTTGGAGGTTTTTGAAATACTTAAATTTATTTTTGAGTTGCCTATGTTGTTATATCTTCAAAACTCTATGTATCTTGTTATATGTTTGGAATTCATCCACTATTAGCCGTACTATGTTTTATTTTACTAGGAAAGAGGTATTGGTCTCCAGTCCTTGGCAAACTCAAGATGCCCATCATGGCCAAGCTCTGGTCTAGGTCATATCAAAGTTGGTATTAGAGCCTAGGTTTATGGTCAATCGGGTGTCTACAAATCCATGTCGAGTAAAGTCTCTTTTATGGGTGTGTAGCAGACCATACTTGTAAGGGAGAGGTTACAAGGAATCTAGGAATGCTTCCCTTTCTTGTGTTCTGCTTTTGGGCTCTAGAGTTTAGGATGTTGAAATCTCCCTAATTTTATTTGTTCACATTTCAGATCATGCAACCTAGAAGATCTGATGCTTGTGGAAACTCCTCTATCCAACCTGAGGACAATATGGATGAAAATCATCTTGCTTATGTGGTATAGACCCAATCTAGGGTCCTTCCTTTGGATTTTCCCCAGAGAGTTCCATCGGTCGTTAATAGTCCACCTCGAGCTCCTCAAGCGGATGTCACTTCTAATGCCTCATGGGGATGCGTCTAATGCAGAAATTTTCTAGTTAATTCATTTGCTTACTTAGTTGGTGGCCTCCTTGTCATTCCAGTATGAGCGTGTTACTTCTATCACTTCTTCTTTTGAGGCCACAAGGGTTGGTAAATTCATGAGGATAAGTTCCTCGACCTTCACTGGTTCAAAAGTTAAGGAGGATTCTTAAGGGTTTGTAGATGAGATGAAAAAGATTTTTTAAGTGATTCATGATGCTTACTCTGAGGGTTTGGAGTTCGTTGCATATCAATTGAAGGATATGGCATATCAGTAGTATGAGAAATAGGGCAGTCAAGGGGTTAAGATTCTGATCACACTATGTGCGATAACTTCTCTAGTACCTTTCTTGATTACTTCTTTACTTAAGAGTTGAGGGAGGAAAAAGCGGGAGAGTCAGATAATTTAAAGCAAGGCAGAATAAATATGAAGGATTATGCCCTAAAGTTTCATCTATTATCATGCTATGCTCTGGAGTTGGTGTCGTCTATTAGAGTTAGAATAAGGAAGTTTTCTTTGATTTTGTCTCGGGACTTGGTGTCAGAGTGCAAGGACACCTTGTTGAAAATGACATAGATATCTCTAGCATGGTGGTATACATACAATAGGTGCAGGATGAGAAAAAGAAGTAGACAGAATTTTGAGAGAAGCAGAATAAGAAGTTTAGATTTTTTGAGCAAGGTAGAGTCCTACAGAATATTGGTAGAGATAAAAGACAGTGGACAAAGTAGAAGTGGGAAAATTTTTGTTGTTATTTTATGAATAGTGCTCTATATCCAAACCTGTCTGGTGATTGTTGCTTTTAGACTGAAAGTGGGTTCAAGGTGCAAGGTGCCTAGTCTCAAGCCTGCAGAGCTTAGTCGACCCCATCTTATCCCCCTTGGCACTTTTATCGGTAGGTCTATAATGGAGTATGTGATGAAGAAAGGAATAAGTGCTATAAGTATGGTCAACTTGGTTATATGCAGTGGGATTGTACTTCAAGGGTTACTTCTAGAGATAATAATGTTTCGGTTGCTATTTTTTCATCTCCATCACCAAATAGTGTTACTTCTAGTGGCAACATTTGTCAGAATTGTCTGTATGCTCTTACCATTTTGTTCAGAATTTGAGGCTACTTCTAATGTTGTCAGTGGTATGTTACAACTTTTCTCTTATGATGTGTATTTTTTGCTTGATTTGGGGTCGACTCTTTCTTATGTAACCCCTTATGTTGCTATTTACTTTGGTTTTGGTCCTAAGCATACTTCTGATCCCTTTTTTGTATCTACCCCAGTAGGTGACTTTGTTGTAACTAGAAAGGTCTATAGGGGTTGTGTGGTGTATATCTGTGGTAGGGAGACATTGGTGGATTTGATAGAGTTGGATATGTTAGGCTTTGATATTATTTTGAGGATAGATTAGCTCCATTCGTTCTATACGTCTCTTAATTATACAACCCAAAAGGTCAGTTTCCAATTCCCAAATGAACTAGTAATAAAAAAGGAAGGGAGTTACATAGTACCTAAGGAAAGATTTATTTCAAATCTTAGAGCTCGGAAGTTGATTTCCAAGAAGTGTCTTTACTATCTAGTTTGGGTTAGGGATTCTAATTATTAGGGGACTTTCTTGCAACTTGTCTCTATAGTCAATGAGTTTGCTGAAGTATTCCTAATGATCTTCCTGGTATTCCTCCCAGTAGGGAAAATAGACTTTGGGATTGACCTCTTTTTGAATACTCATTCTATCTTTATTTCTCCTTAAAAAATGGCTCAGGCTGAGTTGAAAGAGCTAAAGGAGAAGTTGAAAGATCTTCTTGATAAGGGTTTTATTTTAATTGGCGTTTCTTTGTGGGGTGCTCCCATACTTTTCGTGAGTAAAAAAGATGGTTCCCTTGGAATGTACATAGACTATTGGCAATTGAATAAGGTATCTATAAAGAATAAGTATCCACTTTCAAGGATTGATAGCCTATTTGACTAACTTTAGGGTGCAAGATGCTTTTCTAAAATTGATCTTCAGTCCAGTTATCATCAGTTGATGATTAGGGAGGTAGATATTCCTAAGAGTGCTTTTCGTACCCAATATGGTCATTAAGAGTTTTTGGTTATGGCATTTGATTTGACTAATGCACCGACAGAGTTCACAGATCTAATAAATTGAGTATTCCATCAGTTCCTGAATTTTTTATGATTGTGTTTATTGATGATAGTTTGGTATATTCTAAGTGTGAGACAGATCATGCCAACCACCTCCGCATAGTGTTGCTGACTCTTAAGGACCAACGATTGTATGCTAACTTTTAGAAATGTGAGTTTTAGTTGAATGTTATGATCTTTCATGGTCATGTTATTTCTAGTGAGGGGATCATGGTGGATCTATTGAAAGTCGCAGTGGTTAAGAAGTGGCCTAAAACTATGACTCCAATTGATATTCAGAGCTTTTTAGGTTTAGTCGGGTATTATATAAGGTTTGTGGAGAGTTTCTCTTCATTCTCAGCATTTTTTACTATGTTGACTCATATGAAGGTAAAGTTTTTTTAGTCTAATGCTTGTGAGGGTAGCTTTGAGAAGTTGATTTTGGCTCTGATTTTTACCCTACTCGAGGGTACTAAGGGTCTATGTGATTGACTTTGGTGGTAGTTGGGTTGATCATTTGCCTTTCATAGAGTTTGTGTATGGTAGGAAATGTCGTTCTCCTATTGGGTGGTTAAAAGTTGGTCAGACTAGATTATTTAGACCTGATATTGTTCATCAAGCCATATAGAAGGCGAAGGTAATTAGGGATGGGCTTAAGAGCTCCCAAATTCTCAAAAAGTCCTATGTGGATATGAGCAAGGGATTTGGAGTTTTATGTTGGCGATTGGGTGTTCTTGAAGGTATCTCCTGTGAAAAAAGTGATGAGATTTGGAAAGAAGGGAAAGCTCAGTCCCATTATGTTGTCTCATACTTGATCTTGAGGAAAGTGGGCAATGTGGTCTATGATTTATAGTTATCTTCAAGTATGGGTTCTATTCATCCGATATTCCATGTCTCGATGTTGAAGATGTACATGGGTGATCCTTTCTTAATTGTCCCTTTGGAGAGTATTAGCATTTTAAATTCCTTGTCTTATGAGGAAGTCCTGATTAAGATTTTGGATAGGCAAGTCTGTCATTTAAGGACTAATGATGTGGATTTGATAAAGTTACTATGAGGAATCATAAGGTTAAAGACGTTACTTGGGAAGCAAAAGAGGACATATAGTCCAAATATCCATTCCTATTTTTCGCTTTGGATAATCGTTCTTAAAGTATGTGTATTTCTTAATATCTTTGTTTTGTCTTTGTTAACGGTATAAGGTTGCGTTTCTATGTTAAATCATGCTAAAGGATGCCTTGATTCATCATTGAGGGATGAATGATCCTAGGGGGAGAATGTAACACCTTATATTTTGGCCTTGAATTTATTTTGAGTTGTTGGACTCATTGCCTAACATACGATTTACCTTATGAGTTGTAAGGACACCCTGCGGGTTGTAGGACCCCAATTGTGGGGTGACTAGTGAGGTTTCCCCAATGTGTCTTTTCTAAGCGTGACTAGACTCAATGAGTTGTCAAGAACCTATACGAGTCCTGATGTTCTATAACCATTGGGTCAACGGGGATAGGTCCTTGAGCTACTGCTTAGACTATAAGTTATTCATAAAAGTTGTGAGGTGTCTCTATGAGTCGTATGACTCTTATCGTAACCAGACCAGTGTGTACACCCTTGGTCACTTTCCAGACTATGAATCACGGTGAGGAGTCGTAAGGTGTCCTCATGATTCTTAGAGTGACCCATCGTCATTGGTGATAAATTTTCAACTTTTATTTGAAGGGTACTTTGGATATTTCCCTCTTTCTCCAATCGGGACCCACTACCTAAAATACCCTAATGAACCTCCATAACCCTTCATAACTCAACAAATCACTCTACTCTCTTCTCTCAAATTCTCCATTCAATGGCAAGGCTAGGGTTTCAAGAGTTTGGTCTTTTAGGGCTCATGGGTGGTTTTTTCTCCAAATTTCTTTGAGATTAAGGCATGTATCTCTCTCCCTAAACTTGTGTTTTAATTATGGCATGAAGTTATTTGCTACTCACATGATTTTTGTGTTAGGTTTTGAATAATCGGTTGAGGGTTTTGGAGAATGACTATTTAAATGCTTTTCCCATGGTTTTCACAAGTTACTTATGCTTTTTTAATTGATGATTTGTGAACTCTTTGGGGTTCATGGGCATGGTTATGGAATGGGGGTCATGATTTCCCCCAAGTAATTAAACTTTGATATTGAAATTGATTAGAGCCTTAAATCATTTGCATGATTGGTTTTGGAATGTGAATTAGCATTTGACATTGCCTACTATTTCGAACTAAGCCTTGAATAAATGGCTAAATTGGCTTTTGAAAGGTCTTGGTGACCATGAAACATTTTTGAATTGAAACTTCGGAGTCTTATTGACTAATGTATTAGAGTCCCATTTGGCTAAATGATTTGGTTCCTACTTGGGACTTTTGTTTCCTATTGGCTGAGAAGGGGTAAAGTCCTACTTGACTAAAGGGTTTGGTTCCTACTTGGAACTTTGGAGTCCTGTTAGTAAATGGTTTAGAGTCCCATTGGCAAATGGTTGGGATTTGGCAAATTGACATGTTCTTTCAAGCTCTAGTCGGATGATGATACCACTTGATATTTCCATAATGAATGACTCCTTGGTTAAATCAATGGATTATGTTCTAAATCAACCATATAAACTTTTGGTGAATCAATCCACTTTGGAAATTTACCACATTCTCTAACACCTCTTGTCAATAATAACTTCTATGCACTGTTCCCAAGAAAATACCCATGGAATTCTCAACTAACCATGACTATACCAACATCTTTGCCTCATTCATATTTCATACTTATAGCCTTTGATAAAACAAACATACAACAATCTTTCCCCAACATGAAACATGTACTCTCTCCTATCTAAACAATTGTTAATCAGCACTATGATTTTATAAAGAGAGGTCACTGAAAGGTTAGAACATGAGGACCTAAAGCATGAAAGAATACTATGCATAACTTGGACACTTAACTGAGGCCTAGGGAATAAAGTATCAACGACATGAATTCATCAAAGAGATCTAAACTGGGGATATACATGACATAATCTGAATTTCACTGGTCATTAAGAGAGTAGCATTATTTATTGGAACTGAGCATACTGTAAAACATGAGTACATGAGTCATGAGCTGCATGACCTGAGTTTGGAGTTCATAAATTCATGGAATATGATTCGTACTGCTGAGTAGACTGGAACTCCTCATACATGGAACTAGGAGCTTACATGATTCTCTATTATGTGCATGAAAATGAACCTTGATTATGGAGCTGACATGTAAGTCAAGAGTAGATGTCATGATAAGTGAAGTATAAAACTTTGCATTGAGATGAGAATGGATCGGTCATCCTCTTTCCCTAGTCTTGTTCTACAACACACCTGTATCACTACTAGAATCCAAGAGCCTAACTTGGTTCCTTGTTCTATCATCTCCCCCTTAGCTTTAAGCCATCATTCTAAGTCAGTGGAACCATTTAAGAAACTCTAAACTGAATTGTAACCACTTTACTCTAGAGTCCAATATATAACAATACACATCAATAATAAACTTACCCTGAAAGACTACAACTGAAAGTGTAAAACACACTGCTAGTACTTTCTTCTGAGATACAACTCTTAACTTTCTATAGCACCACTAGTCATCATGTAACAACTTAGACACTTTCTAACTTAAAATCAATAGGAGTATCACCATACGATGAGTTTACACCATAAAAAATTTCAACTCTTATTTCTATTATCTCAATCATCTAATATTAAATCTTAGATTATAACACCTAACATGGATATTTTGAAACTTTTTAATGAACTATACTAACTTAATTCTTGAAAACTCCCTTAATATAAACTATCCTTAACTTTATTTTGATTCAACAATCATCATCACATACTTACACTCTCATTGAAAACATACTTGCCTCACTAAACACAAGATCTGCCTCTTTTCCTTCAGATGCTACAAATATCACATCTCTAAACTTATATTTTTCCCTAATCCATGAGAATTACCATTACACCGATATACCCAATATAAACAACATATAACCCATAACTTAGCTAGTAAGAACATCATTACAACATAACTTTCCTCATTTGCATTTAGCAATTCAAGGGTACTATCTAAGAACAGACTTTAAAAACATAGAAATAATACAATCTCGTATAACCTTGGGTACACCTCTAGATCATAGCCACATCATCATACTAAATTTTAAATCAACAAACTTAAATTTTAAATCTACTAAATCCAAAGAAACACTATCCCACTTTACTGCTACTAAACTTTTGGGTTCATGCTTCTTACGCTAGATCATATCCCATCATAGGATTATGAGAAGGGATCTGAAGGCATATCTGACTTAGGCTTAGTGCACGATTTTTGTGAGCATGAATGAAATTCTTTGAAACATAAAAAAACTGATGGGATCTTTCAAGCCTGCATGCAATCGCATAACTATCTATGGGGTCTGTCTGATTAAACTCTATCTGTAAGGATTTAAACTTGGCTATTTCTATTGCGTTAAAAAGAAGACAGAGTTGGCACGAATGGAGTAACGTACGAATCTGAATAAGTTTCTTAGAGAAAACTTTTACTGCACGATTTGAGGCATGAAAAGAGGGAAAAATTTCTTAAATGTCTGTAGCCTCTTGAAGAAAACTACAAATGTCTCCATACCATTCTGCAAGACTCTACTAGATACAACTTAATAGACACCCTAGGACACTTGAACTCTGTGCTCTGATACAAAGTTTGTCATGACCCAAGGCTACCCCCAGTCATAACAAGGTACTTAGAATCACAAATGATCCCAAGCTAACCCATGTACTAGCATACTACTTGAGTTACTGATTTAAATTATATGAAAACTAAATTTACTGAATGGAAACATAATCATAAGAAAGACTGAATAAATGTAACACTTATAAAGCTTGCAATATGATAAAACTGAAGAAAAAAATTTGAATTACATGTAACCAACATGCCCATATCTGAGCTAATCGAGGTCAAACAAGTAACCTTAGTTGGAAGGGTGTCCGTACCTTGCCACGGATACTAACACATGGTTTTTTGGTTCTACAAAACTGGAGTACCGAAGGACTATAGAGTCACCTTCTACCAGAAGGTGCCCCTAAAAGTGTGTCCACCCTCTACTGGCAGGAATACCTCTTATACCTATGTTGGCTATATAGTTCTGGAACTTAGCGACTATTACTAAAGGTCACAACCTTTACTGGCAGGTGAGCCCCCAACCTTAGGTTCGCTCGGTGCTAAATCCTACTCCAAACTGAATGACACTGGTATTATTATGGGTCTAACATGATGTAGTACTTTACTAATAAGTGCTCAACATGAACCTGGTAGTCTAAATAAAATAATTAAAAAGATGCTCTAGTTGACTTGTAACTTGAAAATGGAAACATTTAAAAACACATAAGTATCGGGTGTTCATCACCCTCCAACACTAATTAATCCCAAAAAATTTAAACAACACATAAAATAGTGGTATAAAATCATAGTTGAAAGACCCAAGAAATAAGACACTTCAATAATTAAGTGAAATACATGAACTTGAACATGGGGATGAGTTAAAATTGAAAAATCAATATATTCATATGATATAATTCATAACGTGAAGATTTGACATGGAATTAATTGAATAGAACATGAGGAATTGAAACTTAACGCGTGAAATAACCTAGTTTACATGGGAATTATAAGAGGACACAGATTAATTTCTAATTACTAAGAAAAAATGGATTAAACTTATCTTGAACAAGGAAAATCACAATGAAGTAAAAGTTCATACTTTAAATCAAAGAGAGGATTTTTGGGATCAATGTGCAAAAGGAACCCATTAATGAATAGCCCACATACCTTAACTGAATGAATTCTTGAAGAAATATTGTATTATTAACTTAAATCCTTGTGTTCTTGTAAGGAAAAGTTTGAAATTTTTTTTTGGAAAAGGGAAAAGGAATGTGAAATTTGAGGTAATAGGTAAATAATGCCCCTTGGAATGCTAAAAATCATATTTGGACGATTAAGGTTGAGAGGAAAGGACCCAATTGCCCCTCAAACTCTTTTTCCCATGGGAATGGCCCTTGAGATGAGACCCCTATTCCAGTGGAATAGCCCTTGCAATAAGACTTCTAGTCCAGTAGTATAGCCCTCGCGGCACGGGTCTATCGCGACCCTTAACTGTTTCTCACAAAAATGGTCATAAGCTTTTGCTTGGGTATCTAATTAAGGAGAAATTGATATTGTTGGAAACATAACACAATTATCTATAATTTGATATATAGTACAATACCTGAATAATTATATTATAATAGATCACACATTTAAAGTAGACCCTAGTTGGAACATCCATTAAAACTCTATCAATAGAAAGGTCCTCAACTAGTCTTTGAGTTACGAGATTTCTATCTCCTTGATTCCTATACAATATATTCCTAATAGAATTTATAATTACAAATATATTAACATAGAATCATAGGGTTCAGGTCTATATACATGGGAACAATGATTTGAATTCTAGCCAAAAAAAATGTGGGATGTTACATGTACTTTGGGTCCTAAATTATGTAAAACCCCATGTTGGGACAATTAGCGTAATCACACTTTCAAAACCATCAAAATATTCCTTTGTGCTCAAAGAATATTTCCCTAAAAAATTGGTGAATTTTGAGCTCAATTGGTGTTATAATCAACCCATCAATATTTAATGGATTTTGTGAAAATCATGTGAAATTAGCCATGGAATTTGCTGAAACTTACCAAGAAATCAAAGAATAAATGCGTTGATTATGTCAACGAAGACTTCAAAATCGTCCACTAATGATTCTCCCAAATTTTACAATCTTTAGGGTTCTACAGACTCGAGAATGGGTAAAAAATAGAGAAATTAGGCTAAGTGAGGATTTTACAGGCTTCCCAAGTATCAAGGTATCGCTTATGTGATACTGTCATTAATGCTAACCATCGTTTAAGGGACCTTGGGTCGGTTAAGCGACCATCCCTTAAGCGCTATTGGTATCTCTAAAGTAATACTTACTTGGCTTAGCTAGGTTTCTTAAGCAACTGGCATACCGCTTAGGTGGCATTCTCTTAAGTGATATACCAGTACTAGTTGAGACTTGGAATTCTTCAAAGTCTCCACCAACCCCTTGTGATTCTTCCAAAATATCATATACACAGAAGAACTATGCTACTCTATAAAATTCACATTCCAAACTCAACGATGGAGTTAAAACATCTATCTGAGGTTGTTCTCACAAAAGTGAACCTTACACCTATGTGCCATTTTCTTAACTTCCCGCCAACAGCTCAAAATGAGTTGAAAAGTCTCGAGACCTAAATTGAGGCTACACCTAGCCTAAAATCTATGTTCCAAAGCCGTTGGAACTATTAGAATTAGCATACGAGGTCGTTTGACTAAAAGGTTTTGCCCTATAGCCAATTTGAACCAATGAAGACTTCAAAATAAAAAATTGACTTTGAAAACCAAATGAACTTCCCGATAACTAAACTATTAATTCCAAAAAGTCATAAATGACTTAGTAAGCTTATTGGAAAGCTCTAAATGGAGTAAGGAACAATTTAACAGTTCATTCTTTAACTGAAGGCATTAAGGACCTAAAAACTAATGAATTATCCTATAATCAAAGCCTAAATCACCATTGTATGATTTTCACCCTCTAATCTACTGTAATTTTCCATAATATATGATTGATAAAACAAATTCTACTCTAGAAAGTGTATTCTATCATCCTAAATCCATTAATATGTGATTTAACGCCACTCATAAGCAATTTACACTAGATCATTAAACCTAGGGTGAAACTCATAGATTCCACCTTGAAAAAATTCTAAGGATTAAAGAAAGTAATCACGTGTTATAATAGTAAAATAAACTTACTTTAATAGTAGGAAACATCCAAGAATACATAAAATCACTTCTTTCTTATAGTTAGGTTAAAACCTTAAAGTTTGGAAAAATAATGCTATGTACCAAATTTTCTGGGTATAAATAGTCCCGATATCACTGCTGTAGTAACTTAATCATTGTAGTGATAAATGGTCCATTACGATGAAACAACTAATGCATAGACCTCCACTGCGTCAATTTAATTTTTGCTTTAGCAACATCACTGCAACATAACATCTTTCTATTATAGAAGAATCAAGGCAATAATTTAGGATGTTTTCCAAGAGCATTCAATTTTACAACATACTCATCTGATTATCATGTTACAGAATAACCCTTTATGACAATCACTATAAACGGAGTTCTACGAATCTAATTTCTATTTTGAAAGATTCAATGGATTACTAAACCTTTTGACTAACATAATGTCATCTTAAGTCAATAAAATACTACACCACAAACCACTAGAATTCTCTAAACAACAAAATACTAAAGATTTATATGAAACCACCCTAGTTTGAGATTTCATAATATTCATTCAAGGAGTAACTTAACCCTGACTTTTATATGGTAAGAAATACTATAACAACGGTATGTGTAGTTACATTAGATACTAGCTTACCTACTATTTATCCCTAAACAACAACAAGAAATAAAAAAGAGGAAAAAATTACTTGAATTAGTAAAAAACTGAGAATAAAGCTTACACATGTCCTCTTCAGTCTCCTAAGTGGCCTCCTGAATAGGACACTTTTATCATTGGACTTTTATGGATGAATTCACTTTAGTTCTCAAATTTTGAATATCTCTATCAAGAATGACAATAGGTTCTTCTCCATAAGAGAGGTTCTCATCAAGCCAAACTGAATCATAATGATTGATATAATCACCATACCCATGTTACTTCTTAATCATAAAAAAAATAAAATATTAGGTGGACTTCCAACAAACTCAGAGGTGGAGATATATTTAAGCCACTGCTCTTACACCTTTCAAGATTTCAAATGGCCCAATGTACCTTAGGCTAAGTTTATCCTTGTTTCAAAATTACATCAACCTATTTATAGGTGAGACACTAAGCAAGAATTAATCACCATCCATAAAATAAATATCATTGACCTTCCTAACTACATAATCCATATACTAGTTTTGAACTACTACAAGCTTCTCTTTCATAATTTCAACCTTTTTCATAAACTCCTTCAATAAATCAGCATCCCTAGGGGTCAACTAAAATACATCAAACCACCCATGGGAAACCAACATCTTCTTCCATAAAATGCTTTAAGAAAATCCATGTTTATGCTCAAATAATATTTGTTATTGTATACAAACTCGCATAATGATAAAAAGTAGTCCCAATAACCACAAAAATCGATGAGACATGTAGAAGTATGTCTTCTATTACTTTGATCATTCGCTCAGACTGCCCATCAGCCTAAGGATTGAAGGATGTACTTAGATTAAATGTAGGAGATAACTTTTCATAAAGATTTTCTCAAAATTTAAAAGTAAATAGCATACCTATCAAAAATAATAGAAATGGTCAGCATATATAGTTGGCTAGTCTCCTTAATATAAATCTTAGTTATCTGAAATGACCCTCTTGGTTATTTTCTACATTGTAACTTATTTTTTATATTAATAGATTTCCTATAATAGGCCTAAGTTATTTATAACTTATTAGAGCTGACAGTTTGGGTACCGGGCAGTTCATTTGGTTTTTAGAGCTAATTACCTATGTTGAAGTCTTCGTTGGTAAACATTGGCTATCAAGTGAAAACTTCAGTCAAATAAGCTCATATGTAAATTTTGACAGCTCGAACAACTCTAAAATGTTGATTTTAGGCTTGACAGAACCTTGGTTCAGGTCCTAAGGCTTTTTGACTTATTTTAGGCTATTGGCTTAAACTTAAGAAAAATAACACTTGGGTGTGGGACCCTCTTTTCATTGAAATGACCTCGATGGAAATTTTGACTGTACCATTGAGTTTTTAAGGTTGAAATTGATAGGTTAGCATAGTTTTTTCCATATACGAGATTCCAAATGAATACAGAGGGGTCAATGAAAACTTGGAAAAATATTATAATGACTTGATTTTTTATGTTTTTTTTTATGAATTATTCATTTCTATATGATTTGACCATTTGTTCCCTCCTCATGGTTTTTTTCTGGTAGTTTTGGGGTGTTAGGATTATTGACATATTCTCAATGTATTTTAGTGTAATTTATGCGAGATTGTGTTTTTTGGTGGTCATAAAAGCTTTATAGTTGAATTCAGTCAACATTTCTTGATATGTGCATCAGATATAAAAATGGACTATGCTAGCAGATCTAAAATGTCAATTTTAGTTTATTAACATGGTAGCTATGGTTTTACGTATTTTATATCTTAATTTTGATCCTCAATTTCGAAAGTTGTGAAATTGAATTTTGGGGGTAAACTGTGAAAATGTTTTTTTTGAAAATCTTATACAGCCATCGAGTCTAGAGCATTGAATTTGATAGGTTAGCATAGTTTGTTTGCATTCTTGAGATTATAGATGAATCTTGAGGGTTGGACAAATCTAAATATCTTGCTAGTGCACCACTTATCTGATATTTTGGTTGCTTAAGTGGCCTAGTAGAAAGTCAAGAGTGTCAATTAAGCGACTTTCTCATCGTGTAAGTGATTATTGCTTAAGCGAAAACCATGTCTCCTATGCAACATCTATGAATCTAGTGGGTTTCGTGTAAGAAACAGTTGGTCATTTAAGCGATATTTGCTTAAGAGACACAGTGATTGCTTAAGTAAGACTGGGTGATATATAATCCTCAATTTTGTGAGTTTTCACTATTTTCGAGTCTTAGAGCTTGGGGTTTTGAATTCTTGGACAATTTCTTCCATTTTTAAGCTTGGGTAAGCTCCAAACTATAATTTAAATTACTTTTTTTCAACTTTTATCTTTAAAATCCTTTTAAAACTTGGATTTGGAAGTCAAATTTGGGGATTTTATTTGGAAGGAGTAAGTTAGCAATTTTTCAATCCAAACCCCAATTTTAACTTATTTTACTTGGGTAATCTTTAGTGAATTCCTTTAATCATGGAAAATATATTTTTGGACTAAAATTCTAGTTTTACCCTTCTTTTTTAAAAACTCATTTCGGGTGCGTTTTGATCCCAACCTAGAAATGGTCAATATGGGTATTGTTGGACTTTTTTGATCCATAGATTCTATATTTGCTTATTTTATATAATTTTGAGTGCGTGGGTGATGTGAAAGGTCGGTGTTAAAGACTTGTTGATATAAGTTTTAGTTTTCAAAGTAAGTTATGGCTTAAATATTTTTAGACTAGGATGGGTAGTTAATATTGATATAAAATCATGTTATGGGTGTGGGAACTAATCATGAAATGGTTTTATTATTATGTTGTGACCGTGTCAGGGCCTAAGTTGTTGCTATGTGTTTGATTTTGACACATAATTTTCTATGTATGATCGTGTCGGGTCTTATATGATGTTGTTGATCTTATATTTATATTTGATTGTATCTTTTATGGAGAAAAAAACCTAAATAGGAATTTATGTGATATCAATGGCATATTGTTGTGTATTTTACCTTATTGACATATATATTATATTGGATTCATGGATGGTTGGCATAATGAGTTGATTTAGGCTTACATGGTTTGTATATTGGTTTGATTTTTGAATTCTTATTTGGTTGATTGTGAGCATTACATCCTCATATCTTATTCATTCATGAAACATTGGCTGCACCGTGAAAATATTGAAAACATTGACTCTTTTTGATAGAATATGTAACATCTTGAAAAACCCTCTATCGATGAATGTGCGAGAGAGGAGTTATAGATATTTGTTTAGAATATTGGATAATGGATTATATATAGATTGCAAATCCCCTGTGGGTACTACCTAGTAGCACAAATTGGTTGGTGTATGCGAAGGTTGTGCAATAACCTCATGAATCAGATCATCATTATCTTCATTACATTCCAGTTATTGCTTGTATTTTGTGTTGTATTTTGTTCTTAATATGATATCTATCAATTTGTACCTGTTAGATATGCTTGATTAGATATCAACCAATTTATTCTTCTTTTAGTACTTGTATTTGGTATATATGTATATTGTAGAACTATTAGTGGGGATGGTGTGGGCTAGCGTTGGGGACATTTTTTGATTGCTGGTAATGTGCCCATAGTTTGTATTTTATATGATTTACTTTTCAGTTTTTTAGTCACCCTACAATATCTACCAAGTATAAGTGGACCGTTGTAAGACCCAACAAGATCTTAACTTAATCTAGCTTACAATTGCATGTTAAAAGGGGTCAAAGAGTTAAAAAATTTCACTAAGTGTTAGGACATAGTCATTTCTAAAGCCCCAAAACTTCTATGATTTTATTTTTGACCTTCCCAACATCGAAAATTTAATTTTTAATTTGATTCATGATTGGGGATGTATAGGGTACATCTCGGGTGAGTTTTGGAATTTTCAAACGAGCGTAAGGGCATGCTTGGAAGTCCAAAATAGTAGCACCACCAGAATAAGCCTGCATCGCGCGGCTTAGTCGACTAGTATGGGTGCCCGTAGTAGAGCATGCGGCATGTGCTCTAGTTCAGCGGATCAGAGCTCACAATGTGTGCTCCATAGCGTACCCCGTTAATTTCAAGCTTTCAGTCACATTTTTCCAAGGACATTTGCATTTTTTACTTTCACCTAATTGATATATAACACGGGATTTAGGGTCTCAAAGTATAATTTTCTATCCTATTTTACAAAATTCTATCAAAAGAATGCAACCTCCCTCAAGAACAAACCGTAGCCTCCTAAAAAGAATCAAGGAAATTCAAGCTTAATTTTTCCAAAAAACCATCAGGAATCTTCACAAATACAATAATTAAGGTATGTGTGATGTTCATTCATGTGTCCTTTTCACCCAAGGAGTCCAAGAATCCATTTTCAAGTTTAGAGCCATGATTTTTAGATGTAATTATTAGTTATCTTCAAGAAGATATTACGAACTTTGATTTGAATTAAGTTTACCATATATTTTTATTAGAATTTGCCCTTGGAACATTTGAATGGTGATTTTTGCATGTTACATCCTTAACTATTTATTATTGCGATTATGTTCTTATCACATGATTTAACTATTTCCATGCTTTAACTTATGACCCTCATGTGTTTGATAAAATGTCTAATTGTTGAATGTTGAACAAGGAATCCTTTCAATGGTTCAAAGTTTTCATGTGGTTTATTATTATTGCTATCGAGTCTTGGGGTTATGAATACCTAAAATTTAGTTTTTTACTTCGTCTTAGTATTTGCAGAATGGTTTCAAACATGTATGAGCATTATCAGTTCAGTCAGTTATCATGTCAGTTAAACTTAGCTTAATCATGTAATCAGTGTCAGTTCAGTTCAAAGTAGGATTCAACACCGAGATAACCCAGGAATGGGGGCATTCTTATTAGTATAGGGTTTGTACCTTAGTAGTATTCCCTGAGTTACAGAAATACATAGCCAACGTAGGTTTGAGATGTCATTTTGCTAGTTTAGGGTTGACACATATCTCATGAGTCTTCCTGTTAGTTAATGTTTGACAAGATGTCTTCCTGCTAGTTTAGGGTTGATACAACCATTATTAGTACCCGTGGCACGGTACTAATATCCTTCCAACTGGTGTCACAGGTTGAACCCCTATGATGAGTGGTGAAATTGCCACTCATTTGCATTTAACATTCATGCATGCTACAATGATTTGAATGTAAAAGTGAGACGTATTTAGGGTTAAATATACTAATACCCATATTTTACATGTGTACAAGTGCTGAGAAAAAATGAAGAAAACTTGAGCTAAAAAAGATAAAAAAAGGGAATTAAAGTGTAAGAGCTGGACAATATGATCCAGGATCAGGATCTAGCCCTCAGTTAACGCGAACGCAGGCTAACACCCACAATCACGCTAAGTTAAAATAGTCAACAACCTGTGATCGTGACGGACAAACCGTAATCTCGGTGAGTTCAATCGTAACCAATATTCCACAATTGCGTGAGGGCGGAAAATAGCCTAAGGGAAAAAATGTCATTTTGACCCGCCGACTCCTAATCCCATTTAAAGCTCAAAACCCTTTCATTTTAGAAAACAATCATCTTACAACCCTACCTCCCATCCTTAGTTTAGGGTTGTGTAATTTTTGGAGCTTGGAGCTAAAATTTGTACTAATTGGAGCTAAGAAAACATTAGGGTAACTTCCAAGTATAGATTTAACTTTGTCTATTGAAAATTCATTTGGGTATAAATTCTAGTTTTCCCTATCTTTATTTTTCCTATGACTATCTTTAATAGACATCTTGGTTTATTTGTGTTTGTTATTATTATTATGATTTTCTAGTTCTACCTCTTGGGATTATGTTTTAATAGGAAGCAATTATGCATTGGTTGTGATATATTTGTGTGGAATTTAGTTTGTTGAGGATGGATTCTATTATTTCTTGATTAAATTAGTTGGGGTTTTATGGGAGAAAGCCCCAAATATCCACATCGGTATAATGAGTTAAAACTCCATACTCTAGAAAACCCGAAGCCATCTTTGAAAAAAGGGTTTTGGGTGAAGTTTAGGAATCTATATAATCCTTGAAAGAGGGATGTAGAGACCAAAATAATGATAGAAAATTGTGTGTGTAGTTTACTAAACTTTCACTATCTTAGACGTAAGGGTGAATGTGAGGTTAACTATACCTTGGGTATTATCCTAGAAATAGGGGTGCCTAATTGAGGTAATGGGTGGCTTTAATTGAAAAATATGTTAGGTTCTTAAAAGAGTCAATGGGTGAATTTTTTGTGGCTTTATTGAAAGACGAACCCCAAAGATCTTCGACCTAGCCTACCACATGATCATCAATTAAAGTTTGCATAGAATTTTTATGAGCCCGTGCATGAATTTCCCCTAGGAACGAATAATCCAAAGATCTGCACCTATTTTATTACACTCTAATTATTTTTACTCTCGAATTAGTTCTTTAGAAGCCCAAGAATTACTTTCACACTCGACAAGACTGAAAAACCCTAAACTATCTTGTATCATAGGTTTGAATGAAGATAGTAGCTCTTATTCCGAACCTACTCAATCATCACTAACATTATTTCTCGTGCATTTGACCTCGACTCTTGTTAGGTAAATATATTGACAAAAAACTCCTTTTACTTCAATTGATGTGTAAGTTGAGCATTATAAAAAATAGCGCTATTTCTGGGGAACAATTTGGCGTATTGAGTTTGTTTGGAATTATAGCTTGCTTGCTTTGGTAAAAACTTGTAAATTTTGTTTGTTATTTTATTTTGTTTCTTGTCTTAGGTAGATGGCCTCTTTGAATAAACATGGGTTCGGTGGTTGGAATCCTAGCGTGATAATATATGTCCATTAGTAATGGACCCCACTTTTTTCAAGATTGTTGGTACGCTCCTCGAAGAGAGATGTGTGTACCATCTCGATCTTATGGGAGCATGTATGTTCTTTAAGTGGTGGTCAAGATGGATATGGGAGTGATTGTCCAAATGCCCCCTCCCACCATTATGCGAACGTAGTTGCTAGTTCTTCTCATGATTTTGATAGGTCTTCTGAGAAAGAAAGGATAAAACAAAGCACAAAAACTATTAGTATTGAACCAATGCTTCAACATATCTTGGAATGGGTGGAATCAATAGAAGATAATATTCATCATATATATCAAGAAATAAGGGCATATTATGAGGCAAGTAAGAGGATAGAACAAATGGGCATAGAAGTCAATCATGCAAACACTACGACTATGCCCATATCTCTAAATAAGCTTAACATTGAAGAATCCCTGGTGATTTCCCAACCAACCGAGAACAATATGGTTGTAGATGCCAAAATAAAGAAAATGGCGCTAGAGTCAAGAGAAGAATCTAATCAAATCTCTTATGAGGACTCTAGTCCATTTTAGGGTGCGGATGCTAATAGGGATACAATTCAAAAATTAAGTGATAGGCCTCATTCGAACCATTTTTCATTGTTGTGGATAGTGGATGTGATGAAAGTTCATTAACCTAAGTCAGTGATAGATTTTGGGGAGAAGGAGCACCATCCCTACATATTAGAATTTGACGTTCCAAAGGTACAAATGTGAACCACACCATCTAAGGCCAAGGAGATCAACTTAAGTGTACAACGAGTGGCCTATTAATGACCCCACCTTTACCCAAGAAGCCGAATAAAAAATTTGATGTGAAGTTTAGTAAAAGATTCATGTCTTTGAACTAGCATGATAGAACATGTGTCAGCATGCCCTTATATTTGCCCAATGCACCTCAAAGATGTATCCATCGAAAATTAGGTAGGAAATTTAAATCCTTTAAGTGGAGACACAAATGAGGATTAAAAGGCATCATCCACGATGATAAAATAAGGCACTTGATGGGAGGCAACCCATCATTTTCATATTTTTATTTATATGTTTTTAGAATAATTCACATAATTTTCATGATTTGTAGGTGCTTTGGATAGGAAATTTAGAATTGTGGAAGCCATGTAGAAAAATAGGGCAAAATAGAGGAGCAGATGGCGTCATTTACTGCAATCGTGGGTTGCGGGCTATGATCGCAGTAACATGATCGCACCTACTAGTCCGCGATCGTATCACTATGTTCAGCCTTCCACATGGTTAGCAATGCAGTTTCAGGGAGTCCCTTTACCCTCATTATGTTTTTTGTGTTGTGTAGTGAGGTCACTATAAGTCCTTTAGTTGGAGGTGTGGCCCTACCCTTATGTGTATTTATTGGTTTACAATACTTGAACTTAGTTCACACGAAGCATGAAAATTTTGTGAATTGATTATTTTTATTTTTAGTTGTCTTTTACTTTAGTAATGATAGTGGACGAACACCCTCTATGATGGATTGAGTGACAACATTCTTAAGGGAAACTCGTTATGATAGAGTTTTGAGCCACAGATGTAGGGGGAGTTTGTGTACCCATGGAGTTATGGAAATGGGATTACACTTATACCATTAGCGAAGTCTGAGTAGCCATACGGATGATTTCACTATATTGAGCCACAATGTGATACCAAGGCTTGGGTTGTTTCCATGGTTAGCGAATTATGAATGGTGCAAATGCAAAGCGAACACCCCTCTCTATAAAACATTTTTAGAAAAATCAAGGGCATAGACATGAGAGACATTGAAACAATTTTTTTTCTCTTTTTGTGACTCAAAACTTTTTAAGTATGTAAACTAGTATATACTCTATCTTTGTCTATAGCGGGGGGGGGGGGGGGGGATATGAGCTTGTTTCACGAATTTGCATGCCATATGTGGTGAGCTATTTGTTTAAATCTTATGTCTACTTGTACCATCTAGAACTTTCCCCATTAGCCTTTCAAGGCTAATTTTGATTGTACTTGATTAGGTTGATGATCTTAGACAATCTTTACGACTTTGGAAGTCCACTCTAGCCTAAAAAATCCTATCATTAAATAGATGTTATACCTATTCACCCACTTTGAGCCTTTGGACCTTTCTTTAGAAAACACATTACGAGCCGTATGCTTTTCTCTTATCCCTCTTTTTAACCCTATCCTCCTTTAACTTAATAGTGTAAATTGAGGCTAAAAGCCTAAGTTTGGGTGATAAAGTTTGGAAGAGCTAACTTTGGGCCACGAATTTGTAAGTGAGTGCCTAAGAGCTTAATCATTGGGAACAAGTGTAGAAGAAAAAAAAAGGACCCAACAAAGTAAAGAAAAGCACAAAGTGTGCGAAAATAAGAAATGAAAATAAAATGGGTGCAACAAGGAAAAAAAAGGAGGCCCATATGTAAAGAGTGAAAACAAAAGAAGTAGCTCATGATTTAAAGAAGGATAGAATAGTGTGATACAAATGTTCAGGGAGGGTAAAGCCTTAATGTTCCAAAATGATATCCTACCCTACTATAAAACCTACATTACAAGCTCAAAAATCCCTTTGTGATCTCCAATCTAGTGTATTCATTATAGTGGCAATTGAAAATAGGGGCAAGCCTATGGCATGGTACTTATTAACATCGAGAGTTCTTAAGAGAGAGAGGGAAAGAGTTTTGCACTTAAATTCCTTGTTGCATATTTGATAACTTGGTGTGTGGAATTTTCTTTCTTGTGAGAAGGTATGTAAGTAAGTTGAGGTGCATGATTTTGTCATCTCTAAAAAAATAAGGCAAAAGGAGTATAATGTGGTTGAGTTCAAAGAGAAGTCATTTCTAGAGTTTTAGTGATTGTAGCATGATTTCTCTTTGAACTCTTGTGCATTCTTTAATATTGCATTTTAGGTTGGTGGGTGTCGGTAGAGTAGTTTTGCCCATGTTTGATGAGCTACTTGTGGTAGTGACTGAGCTTGAAATCATTGTTATCATTGGGTAATCAAAGTGGGCATAAAATGAGCGTTGTCTCATATTCATGCACTCTACTATGATTTGAATGTAAAAGTGAGAAACATTTGGGGTTAAATGTACTAATTGCCATATTTTGCAGGTGTACAAGTGCTGAAAAAAAAAAGAAAATTTGAGCTGAAAAGGACCAAGAAGGGAATTAAAGTGCAAGAGTTGGACAGGCTAATACAGGATCGGGATCTTGAACGCCCACGATTGTGCCGAGTCAAGCTAGTCAACCAACTGCAATCGCGATGGAAAATTTGCGATTGCAGTGGGTGTGATCACGGCCAATCTTCCGCGATCGCGTGAGGGCAGAAAATGGCCTAAGGGCAAAAATGTAATTTTGATCAGCCAACTCCAAATCCCTTTTAAAGCTCAAAACCTTTTCATATAAGAAGAAAATCATCCCACAATCCTACCTCCTATCCTTAGTTTAAGGTTTTTGTAATTTCTTGGAGCTTAGAGATAAATTTATACTAATTGGAGCTAAGAAGACATTAGAGTAGCTTCCAAGTGTAGATTTGGCTTTGACTATTAAAGATTTATTTAGGTCTAAAGTGTGGTTTTCTCTATCTTTATTTTTCCTATGAATAACTTTAATAAACATCTTGGTTTATTTGTTGTTATTATTATTATTATTATTATTATTATAATTTGCTAGATCTACCTCTTGGGATCATGTTTTAATACGAAGCAATTGTGCATAGGTTGTGATATATTTGTGTGGAATTTAGTTTTTTGTTGATGATGGGTTTTGTTGTTATTTATTTAAATTGGTTGGAGTTTGATGGGTAAAAGCCCTAAATATTCATATGGGTATGATGAGTGAAAGCTCCATGCTCTATAAAACTGGAATCCATCTTCGAAAGAAGGATTTTGGGTAAAGTTTAGTAATCCATATCATCCTTGAAAGAGGGATGTGGAGATTAAAGCAATGATAGACATTGTGTGTGTAGTGTGCTAAATTTTCACTATCTTAGATATAAGGGTGAATTTGAGGTTGACTATACCTTAGGTATTATCCTAGAAATATGAGTGCTTAATTGAGGTAATGAGTGGCGTTAATTGACACACACATTAGGTGCTCGAAAGAGTCAATGGGTGAAATCTTTGTGATTTTGTTGAAATATGAACCACAAAGATCTTCGACCTATCCTACCGCATCATCATCAATTAAAGTTAGCATAGAATTTTCACGAGCTCGTTCTTGACTGCCCTTAGGAAAGCATAATCCTAAGATACACACCTAATTGATTACACTATAATTATTTTTAGCCTCAAATTAGTCCTATTGAATCCCAAGAATAAATTTCACACTCGACAAGATTGAAAATCCCCAAACTATCATATATCATAGGCTTCAACGTAGTTAGTAACTTTTTTCTGAACCTACTCAATTGCCGCTCACATTGTTCCTTGTAGATTCGACCTCAACTCATGTTGGGTGAATATATTGACAATGACTTCCCTATACATCTATTAATTTGTAAGTTGAGCATTATCATCTTATCAGCTCAGATTTGGGCATGTCGGTTAGATGATACCTCCTATAATTTCAATTTCAATTCTTTATTCAGCACAAAATTTAGTTCCAATTTTCTTGACCATAGCATATAGTTATCAGTTATTCATTATTGTTATTTTAGTATTTTGGTTTACAAACTATATCAGAATCATGTTTTATTCTTGGTTATGAATTCTCCAATTTTACAGCTTTTATGCTTTCATACTCAGTTATCTCATGCTATTTAGTCAGTTATTGTCTCATGCATATAACCTATGTATTTTAGCCTAACCTCATATCATATACCAGTACATTTAAAATACTGACTGCATTCTCATTTCTTGCGCTATGATGTTTAATATCAAAGGTTCAGTCTCATAGTTTCTTGATAACACTTAGGTAGTTCATCTTATCAGTAACAGAAATAGTGGTGAGTCCTCATGTTTTGAGAACCTATTATGTTTCTCTTAGTATTTCCTTTCAGTTAGTTAGTCAGAGTTGGTTAGGGGCTTGTCCCATAAACTTCTCAGTCAATTTAGAGGCTTTCAGACACTTTTGACAGTCAGTTAGTTTGTTAGTCCTAGCAGTCAGATTTCAGTGTTTTTGCATATATTTAGTTTTGTGGATTTAGTTGTTTTGTTTTCAGAACTTAAAACCTTATGGCATATTTCTATTATTTTTTGTGCATGTTATTGTTATCATTTTTATTTAGTGCACAAAACAGGTGCTAGCTCATGGGTTAGCTTGTGGTCACTTGTGACTGTAAGAACTATGTGGCATCCATGGTGTACTCCTGGGGCATTACAAACTTTGTATCTGAGCCTAAGGTTTTAAAATATCTTAGAAAGTCTAAAAGCTACACTGAGTAGAGTCTTGTACATGGGTGTGAAGCATGCCACACTAATAGAAAAGAGGCCACAAGACGTTTTAGGAAATATTTCCCTTCTTTCAGGTATCGGATTGTGCTGTAGTAAGGTTCTCGAAGAAACTAATATAGATTCTTATCTTTTTCTATTCATGGCAGCTCTACCTTATTTTGAGGTAATAAAAATAGTCAAACTCAAATCCGTATAAATAGAGCTTTCTTAGATAGTCCTTACAGACAATTATGGGATTGCATGTAGGATTAAAAGGATCCCACTAGTTCCCTTATGTTCTATACTTTGAAAGTGTTCATCCATGTACTTAAAGATCTTGCACTAACCCAAAGTTGGATGTGCTTTTAGATCCTTTCTCAGAATTCGTTAATAACATATGGCCTAGAGTTAGAAGTATGAACCTAGAAGTTTAGCAGTAGTAAAGTGGGGATAGAGTTTACATGGATTTAGTATATTTTGTATCCATGGGGCTAATTATATGAAAGGTGAATCAGTACGCTTGAAATAGTGTATGCAAGAATTTAAGTTGTTGATTTGAAATTAAGTTTGATGATGTATATGATCTAGAGGTGTACCCAAACTGATTTGGGATTATATTTTTCTAAGTTTTAACATTGTGTGTACTTAGATAGTGACCTTTAATTGATAAGTGTGAATGAGGCTATATGGTATATGATATTCTCATTAGTTAATTTATGGGTTATAAGTTGATGATATTGAGTATGTTGGTGTAAGGAAAAATATAAGTTTGGAGATGTGACATTAGTAGGATATGAAGAAAGTTAGCATGGTTTAGTAAGGGTTTGGAGATATCCATGTTAAGTGTTAGAATCTATGTTTGAATCTTTGAAGATTGAGCTAATAGAAAAGAGATTTGACACTCTAGTTGGTGCAAAATCATGGTATGGTGATACTCCTAAAAATTCTAAGTTAGCCAGTGCTTAAGTTATTGTATGATGATTGTTGAGGTTATAGAAAGGTAGAAATTTGAGTATCAGAAGGAAGTACTAGCAGTGGGCCTTACATTATCAGGTGTAGTTTTTCAGGATAGTGTAGTATTTGTGTGACTTATTATATCTCAGACTCTAGTGTGAAGTGCTGATAGTTCAGTTTAGAGCTTATGCCCGCAAACTTAAGATGATGGCTTTAGGCTAAGGGGGAGGTAATAGAACCAGTAACTAAGTTAGGTTCTCCTATTCTAGTAGTGATGCTAGTATGTTGTGGAATAGTAGTAAGGAGGGATGATGCCCAACCCATTTTTATCTTAGTGCAAAGTTTTGTACTTTAGTCATCACGATATCTACTCATGCCTTACATGTCAGATCTATGATCATAGCTTATATTCGTGCAGCTTATGGAAAATCATGTACTCTCCCAATTCCTAGTATGATGAGTTCTTATCCACTCAGCTGTACGAATCATGTTCCATGAAATTATGAACTCCAAACTCAGGTCGTGCAGCTCATGACTTATGTACTCATGATTTATAGAATGTTCAGCTTTAAGTACTCATGGTACACTCTTAATGACCAGTGAAATTCCGATTATATCATGTATGTCCTCAGTTTAGATCTTTTTGATGAATCCGTGACGTTGATACTCTATACCTTAGGCCTCAGTAAAGTGTTAAGTTATGCATAGTATTTTTTCATGTTTTAGATTCTCATGTTCTAACCTTTTAGTGACTTTTCCTTATGTCAAGCTAGCGATGATGAATAGTTATTTAGATGGGAGAGAGTGAATGTTTCTTGTTGAATAAAGATTGTTAAATGTTTATTTTAGCTAAGGTTGTAAGTGTAAAGTAAGATTGAGGCAAAGTTTTTGATGTATGTCATGGTTAGTTAAAATTTTGTGTGTGTTTTCTTAGGGCAGTGCATGGAAGTTGTCAATAATAGAGGTTTGGAGGATATGAGGAAGATGGTTCTATGGGTGTTTTATTAGAAGGGAATATGTGGTTATGAAGATAGGCTTGAATGTCATATTTGCATATATGTGGATGAATGTACCACATGTTAGTGAATGTCTAGTAAGAGATTGAATGTAGTTGTTTATGTGATAATAAGAATTATTCATGAGATGGGAAGTTGTGAAAATGCAGGGTGTGTTGAATTCATGACTCAGACTAGTATTATAGTGCTATGTGTGCACTTTATAGATTCGAGTAGACTTGAACATAGTTAGAGAATTTAGTTTAGCTCAGACTTTAGTAGGCAGAGTTATCGGTGCCTATGTGAATATTTTCAGTAGCCTCAAGTGAAGTACAATTTTGAGGTGGAATGTGGTTGAGTAAAATCATTCAGTATAATTCAGTTTGCTTAGCCAACAGTTTCGTTAGTTGTCATACAGACAAGTTCCTATGGTTTTCCATCTTCTGATCTGGTCTTACTATCTGATGTTTCATGAATATGGCCATTCCAAGAGATAGTTTATCCATATCCATGTAAATTGTAAATATAGTTCAGTCCATGCATCATGGTTCAGAGTACATATATTTAGTCATGATTTAGTTCGTAAGTTCCCCGTGCATTGTCTCGGTCTTTCCTTAGTATTTCAGCCAAGTCATTATCATTTGGGGGAAAATCTATCCCAAGGAGGAGATGTTGTTATACCCCGAGTTTACATGTACTAAACCTCTTAACCTTTCTCTATGAAATATGATCTAGGTTGAAGTAATGGGTACTCATAAGTTAACTCTCTCATTTTTATCTTAGCCTTATAACCATTCTCATATCCTTGTATGTATCCATGAAACTAGTTCAGCCATGTATTATGTTTCAGACTCAGTCATGTAATCATGTTTCAGTCATGCATTTTCTATATATGATCTCAGTTCTCCTAGTATTCTTAGCTAATCAGTCTCATTTGAGGACGAATGTTCCCAAGGGGGAGATATTGTAAGACCCTATAAGATCTTCGCTCAATCAAACATAGATTGCATGTTAAAAGGGGTCGAAGAGTTAGAAAATTTCACTAATTGTTAGGACTTACCCATTTCTAAAGACCCTAAACTTTGTTGATTTTATTTTTGACCTTCCCGACAACGAAAAGTTAATTTTTAAGTTGATTCATGATCAGGGATGTCAAAGGTACATCTCGTGTGAGTTTCAAAATTATTGAATGAGTGTAAGGGCATGTTTGCAAGTCCATAACAGTAGCACCACCGGGATAAGCTCATGTCGTGGCCTTAGTCCACTGGTAGGGGTGCCCGTGGCTTATGCTCTAGTTCGGCGGACCAGAGCCCGCAGTGCATGCTCCATCGTCCTCCCCTTAATTTCTAGCCTTTAGTCACATTTTTCCAAGGGAATTTGGGTCTTTTCTCTTCACCTAATTGATTCATAACACGGGATTTAAGGTCTCAAAAGAATAATTTTCTATCCTATTTCACAAAATCCTCTCAAAAGAAGGTATCCACTCTCAAGCTTAATTTTTTAAGAAAACCATCAGGAATCTTCACGAATTCATCAATTAAGGTATGTGTGATATTCATTCATGGGTCATTTTCACCCATGGAGTCCAAGAATCCATGCTTCAAGTTTAAAGCCATGATTTTTACATGTTATTATGAGTTATTTTCCAGAAACTATTATGAACTTTGATTTATATTATGTTTACCAAGTGTTTTCATTGGAATTTGCACATGGCATGTTTGAATGGTGATTTTTACATGTTACATCCTTAACCCATGATTTTAGTATTGTGATTATGTTATCATCACATGATTTAACTATTCCCATGCTTTAACTTATGACCCTCATATGTTTGAGGAAATGCCTAAGTGTTGAATGTTGAACAAGGATTCCCCACTATGGTTTCAAAGTTTACATGTGGTCCTATTGTTATTGCTATCGAGTTCTGGGGGTTTTGAATACCCAAAAACTAGCTGTTTACTTAGTCTCAGTATTTTCAGAATGGTTTTAGATAAGTATGAGCATTTTCAGTCAGTCAGTTATTATGTCAGATAAACTTAGCTTAGTTCAGTAATCAGTGTTAGTTTAGTTGGGAGTAGGATTCAGCTCCGAGCGAACCCGAGGATAGGGGCACTCCTATCAATATAGGGTTTGACCCTTAGTAGCAATTCCTGAGTTATAGAATTACGTTGGCAGCATAGATTTGAGATGTCTTCCTGCTAGTTTGGGGTTGACACATATCTCGTAAATCTTCCTTTTAGTTTAGGGTCGACAAAATGTCTTCCTTCTTATTTAAGGTTGACACAATGATTGTTAGTACCTGTGGCACGGTACTAACACCCTTCTGTATGGGGTCACAAGTTGGATCCCTATCGGCTCAAATTTGGGGCATGTCGGTTAGATGATACCTCTCACAATTTCAGTTTCAATTTAGTAATCAGTACAGAATTCAGTTCTGATTTTCTTGACCATATCATACAACAATCAGTTATTCAGTATCAGTATTTTCGTATTTTAGTTGATAGACTATTTTAGAATTATGTTTTATTCTTGGTCATGCATTCTCATATTTTACAGCTTTTATGCGTTCATACTTAGTTAACTTATGCTATTTCGTAAGTTATTATCTCATGCATATAACCCATACATTTATGCCTAACCTTATCTCATATGCCGGTACATTTAATGTACTAACCATATACTTATTTCTTGTGCTATAATGTTTAATATCATAGGTTCAGATGCACAGTTTCCTGATTACACTTTAACAATTCATCTTATTAGTAGCAATAGCTGTAGTGAGTCCTCATATTTCGAGGACCTATTATATTTCTTCCCGTATTTCCTTTTATTTTGTCAGTCGGAGTTAGTTGGGGGCTTGTCCCATTAACTCCTCAGTAAGTTTAGAGGCTTTCAGACACTTCAGACAGTTAGTTAGTTTATCAATTCTATCAGTCAGATTTCAGTATTTTCGTATATGTTTCAGTTTTGTAGATTCACTTGTATTGTTTTCAGAACTAAAACATTATGTCATTTTTTAGTTAATTTTTTCACATGTCATTCTTATCAGTTTTATATAGCGCTCACAGCGTGTACCAACTCATGGGTTAGATTGTGGTCACTTGTGACTGTAAGCACCATGTGGCATCTGGGGTGTACTCCCAGGGCGTTATAACCGTACTCATCCCTACGCACCCTTTCAATGAAAATCTATGTACTAGTGCACCACACGACAACTGATTCAGGCAGTACTTGGAGTCTATTTGTGGTATCTCTAACATTCGAGATAGATTTAGTAGCTCTTACATTCGAGATGGATTTAGTAGCTCTTGCACTGTGACACTAGTTTTTGGGATGTTGTATGGTACTTTTGGTTATGTACTTCTCCTACTATTGCAATTGTGTGGTTTTGCTTTGTTTTAGAACCCTTGCCTTGGGTTCTAGCATTACTTTCTTATTTCATTTATGTTTGGGTGATTGTCTTACTTTTAGAGGCTACTAGCAACAAGTGCCATCATGACCCTTATTTTTTCGGTTGTGAAAAACTGGTATCAAAGCAGCTAGGTTATATTGATCTCATTAGTGGAAGAATAGGGTGTTTAGTAAAGTCTCGCGGATCGATATTGTAATACCCGACAAGTTTTTCGAGTCGTTAAAGCCTTTTCGGGCTTGTCAAGAAAAGTTTAGCACTTAAAAATTTGGCTAAGTGTTGAAACTTTGTTCATTCCATAAGCTTGTGAACTTTGACGAATTATTTTGTGACCTTCCCGACCTTTAATTTTTTATTTTCAAGTTGTGTCGAGATTGGGCAAGGTTGTAGTACATCTCGGGTAAGTTTTGCTATTTTTTTAATAGCGTAAGGGTATTTTTAGATTTTAAAAATAGTAGCTCAGGGTAATAAGCCCGCATCGCCCATCTTTCAGCACTGATATTGCCAGGCGTCGCACAGGAAACTCCACCGTTATTGCCAGGCATCGCCCTGGAAACTTCACCGCTATTGCAAGGCATAGCCTTGCAAGTCCGGTGCTTGGCTAGTTTTAAGCATTTCACTTCCGTGTCTTGGAGGGTATTTTGGTTATTTTGCCTTCATATATATACTCAAAAAGACGAGATTAAGCCTCCATTACACCAAAATATAACCTCTTTTCTCAAAATCCTCTCAAGAACAAGCTAGGGTTTTAATTAGGGGATTCAAGTTCAAGCAAATTCTACCATCAAATTTCAAAAATCTCTCTGTCAATCTTCATTAAATCAAGAGCTAAGGTATGCGTAGTGTTCATCCATGGATCCCTTTCATCCATGGAGCTCAAGAATCATGTTTTAAATTATAAATTGTGATTTTATAGTTGTGTTATGACTATATTCATGTTTATGATTATTGTTTGATTTTCAAGATTATATCTTGATGTGTTTTCATGAAGCATGTGAGTATGATAGTTGTAACCCATAAATTTTGGATGGATTAAGATTGTTATGTTGATAAATAATCTCCATGTCATGTTATCACGATACTCTCAATCAAGCCATGATCTATAGAATAGTAGTTGGGACCCATCCAACTATTTCTCTTGGACCACTTACCACTTAATTGTTAGACTCCACTTTGTTCATAAAATCAAGACCTCTTGCTCTGCCACTCATCAATCTCAACTTGTTTCTTTTTCTCTTTCACTACTTGTTACATATATGATGGGTGGTAATCCTACCACTTATTCATACTAATTCTACACATACGCTACCATATTTTGTATTACAAAATGAGGCAATATCTAAATTCAAGTGCACTAACACCTATATTTTGCATGTATAAAGTGAAAAAGGTGAGAATATATGGAATAAAGCTAAATAGGATCAAATGGAAGCAAAATGAGTGTAGCTAAAAACCTAATGCAGTTAGCATCAGTTATCGCACCGCTGTCTGAAGACCGCAGTCATCACTAGTCCAGGTAGTCAACAAAGCAGGGTTGTGAAACCTAATCATGGTCGTATAGCCATTGTAGCAGTCAAACACACATGATCGCAGATCAGTGGGAACTAGCATAAGGGAAGAATTGTAAAGTGTTATGGATGAATCCCAAATCATATAGAAGCAACCCATTCATCTTTGGGTATTGCTTGTCTCACAATATAGTTTTGAATTCTTATCTTGAAACCCTATTTGGGTAAGTGTGTAATAAACTTTGGAGACTCAAATTTCTTAGTTTCTTACTGAAGAATGAATGCTTTGGTTGAACCACGTGGTATCTCTCTTTTTTCTTTCTTCATGAGTAGCTAAGGAATTTGGTCTTGGGATTATGCTGAATTAGTGAATAATTGTGTGTGGATACTATTAGGTTTACATAGATTTTAGTTGTAAAGTATGGATTTCACCATTTCTTGAGCTTATGAGTTAGGATTTGATGAGTGAAAACTCCAAATTTCCAAATGTGTTTGATAGGTGAAAGACCCAAGCTCTAGTAACCCATTGTCATCCTCGAAAGAGGGACATAGGTGAATATTAGGTAACCCATAGCATTATTAAAAGAGGGTTTTGGGGGGATATGGTAATGGTAAACAACTAAGTCTATGGTTTAATACCCTTTTCAATTTTAGAAATAAATATTTAGGAAGTGTAAATTATGCCAAGAGTATCATCCTAGCAATTGGGATGCTTGATTGAGGTTTTGGGTTATTACATAAACTCCATACTTGTTAGGTTCTTGAAAGGGCCAATGAGTGAAATCGTTGTGGTTTTATTAAATGATTAACCTCAATGATATTGGACCTAGACTATCCATTAATTAACAACTAAATCCCATGATAAACCAACATTATCCCACATACTTTACCTCTAAGGATACATAACCCCAAGATTTTCCAAACCTTGAATTTAGAATAAATATAGCATTCACCCCCTACTGGTTAATGTTTGTATGAAGAATTTTCAATAAATTCCCCTATTTACTTATACATGTTGTTTCCATTAGCATTCCGGGTAACCTTATAGTAACTTGAGTACCAATTGGTTCGAAGTCTATAGAATTCACTCCTTGAGATTCGACTCCAATTTATATTGAATTACTTTACAACAATTGGCTCACCCCTCAAATATGAGAGTGAGTTGAGAATTATCAAAATTGCATAATTGATGGGGTGTGAAATATACATTTCACTTGTGTGGTGCTATTCTTACTTGGGAATACCCAAAGTGAGGTAATTTACCCTTTTCTTTTTACTGTTTTGTAGGTGATCAAGGAGTGAACGGAGCTATGAGGGATAATGCAAGTAATTTTGGCCCATTTGATGCCTTACTAGTTGATAAAGGCCAATTAAATTTGGCGGGGCAAGCAAGTTCTATCCACATCCCGCCAACCAAAGGGAATGGTGTGTTTCATGTGACTAGAGCAATGCTTTACATGTTTAAAATGAAAGGAATATATGGGGGTCAAGCATATAAAGACCTAAATGTTTATTTAAAAAATATTTTGGAAGTTTGTGCACCATTTAACGTAGCACATATTATGCAAAAATCCATCTGGCTTCGACTCTTCCCATTTTCACTAATGGGCGTGGCAGCTTTATAGCTCCACTCACTTCCACCTAGCTCAATCCCCTCATGGAAGGCGCTCACTACGGTGTTTCTTGATAGGCACTTCCCACTAAAAAAATGCTTCAAAAGCAATATGAGATTGTCAACTTCCAGCAATTGAATGGAGAACCATTGTTTGAAGTGTGGGAGAGGTTTGATGGAAAGCTAGCCTAATGTATAAATCATGAGGTCCTGGATAAGATGCTCTTTCAGAATTTCTATAGAGCTCTTGATCCATTGAACAAAATGTTTGTGGATAATGCAGCGGTTGGCACTATTGTAATATTGCATCATCTTATGGATTTTAGATAGATAGGTGAAGTATCGAAACAAAACCGAAGGTGGGACACCTATGATACCGATGCTCCTAAGGCCCCTTTAACTACCTCCGTAGTGACCAATAAGCGAAGAAAATGAGAAGAAGAATGAGGAGAACATGGATAATATAATGACCCAGCTTGAGTTTCTAATGATACATGTTATGAGAGTACCCGTAAAAGCGATAGATGCCATAACATCAAAGACATACGAAGACGATGATGAAGGAAAGAAGTTGGATGAAGAAATTTGGTACTTGGCAAACTATTCGAGAGGTTCCCCCTGCCTTTTAAAGGCAAGATGGGAATCAAGGTTGGATAGATCATGACCGAGATAGAGATTAGAAAGATAGGGAATGTGACTATGACCGCTATATTCCTCCTCATGATAGTGTGAAGACCAAGGATTCAAATTTTATTAAACTTGAAAAGTTCAAGACCGAAGATGTTTCTACATGAATCTTGAGTAGAGTGGAAGGTATGAACTAAATAGTCCTTGAGTTGAAGGGTGACTTCTCTGAACTCTCCCAAAAGGTGTTATCTCAATCCGCCTTCATTAAAAAATTGGAAACCGAAGTCGGGCAAATCTCCATGCAACTAAATGCAAGGGCTAGGGGTGGAATTCTATGTGACATAATTTCTAACCCAAAGAATGATGCACAAGTCCTAGAAATTGTCACTATAAGTGGGAAAGATCTTAAAGAGCCCCTTAGAGGAGATGTGATTGAAAATATACCCAAGGACAAGACTAAAGAGGTGACATCTCAAAGAAGAAAAGAAAATGATTAGAAAGAAATAGATAAAAGCGATGAGGAGGTGGTCGAAGTTGAAAAGCCGCAAGGAGAAGCATGGACAACCATCCATGTTCCTTCTTCATTCCCTCAATGGTTGTATAAAAAGGAAGAAAGAGACAAATTGAGAAAATTTATGACAAAACTTAGCAATCTTTCAATAAATATTCCACTACTTAAGGCAATTCAAAAGATTTTGGGACATGCTAAGTTAATGAAGAAGTTAATGTCCAAGAAGAATCTTGTTGAGGGTGATACCATAGAATTTACTCATAGATGTAGTGCTATCATGGATAGCAAAGTTTCGGAAAAGAAAAATGGCCCCGGAGCCTTCACTATCCCTTACACCATTAGGACTTATGAGTTTGTAAAAGCTCTTTGTGACCTTGGTGCAAGCATCAACCTAATGCCGTATGTCATCTATAAGAAACTTGGTTTGGACACTCCTACACCAACCTCAATATGACTTTGATGGCGAACCAGTCTATAAAAAGGCCGGTGGGTATATTATTTGATGTCCTCATAAAGTTGAAAAAATTCATTCTCCCAGCGAATTTCTTTGTATTGGATTCTGTGTTGGACCAAGAGGTGCCTATCATTCTTGGTCGTTCTTTCATGGCCACCAGGAGAGCCATTGTTGACTTAAAGTTTGGGGAATGATATTTTGGATGGAAAAAGATGAGGTGTCATTCTAAATTTCCTTGTTATAGAAGCAAACTACAGAGCTCCAAGTAGTATCCATGATGGATGTTGAGAATGAGATAGTGAAAGATGAGGGGTTTGAGGACCCACCATGAGATTGAAAGAAGAAAAATGTTGTGCCATAATGATAACTAAGGTGCTAAGTGGACGGCAACCCAAAAATGCCACGAGAGTGGCTCATATACTTTTTTGTTATGTTCTCGTTGTGTAAATGTGTCTTTTGCATTTGAATAACCCATGCATTTATGGCCTTTTGTATTGCATTGAATAAGCTTTGAAAAGGGTCAAGTGTGAAAGTTTACTTTGAAAATAGGAGCAGGAAAATTCTATGAAAATTTAATAAAATACTAAATAGGGGAAAATACGGGAGCAAAGATTGCTCTAAGTTACCACAATCGTAGACACAGTGCGTGATCGTAGCTACACGGGTGTCCGCGATCGCGGCCCCTGACCGCGGTCATAGTCATTTCAGTCATTTAACCTCTAGGCTTCTTTATTTACCTCACACTCCCTTTTCAAGATTATACTCTTGAATCTAAGATACATTATTGGCCAAGTTGTAAGCTCTCAAACAACCTCCGTGCACATCCCTCTTGCACCACAACTCTGGTAGGTGACATGAACCCTTACTTTTATTTTTGAAATTAGGCTATTGAGTGCATGGTTAATAAAGGGCCTAAAATTTGTGAGTGTTATGCTTTACAAATGGTCATAATTATTATCATTGTGGTATGGCTGCTTTCTTGAGGTGTGCACACAAGAGAGGAAATCTTGAATACCCAATAGTGCATGAAAAAGTAGACAAATAAGTTGTGTACACCTAGTGTTTGATAAATTGCTCAGATGAACTTTTAATAGTAATGTTTTCTTGTTAAAGGGTGCATTCCCTCACCTGTAGCATTGTTCACTTGACCTTCATTTGCATCCATATTATAGAACATGCTAGTAGTCTGAAACTGGGAGGAAGTCAAACGGGCAGAGTTAGCATAGAACCATCCTCAGGTGTTGCGATTGTGGTCAAACCTAGCAACTAAGGTAATGCGAACGTGGTCCTGACGCACGATCATAGTAACTGAGGACAGGTTCCTGCCTTGCCTAAAATCCTGTGCTTCAAAATTTTGGCAGATGCAATCATAAGCACCGAGTCCTCTGAACTTTAATGACCAATATAGCACATCTTGCATGATTAAAATATCATTGAATGATATTATGTGAGTTTATTTCTTTTCAGACAACTTCATGGATAAGTATGATCATATTCAATTTATGGTAACCGAGGGCCACATTGACTACTACCATGATCTTTCAAAGACAAATCTTCTTTCAAAAAGAGGGATTTTCTTGGATAATGTGCCAAAGAGATAACCGACCTTTCATAAAAAAATTGTAGCGACTGCGTGGAGGTGCTTGGCCCCAGATTCATGCCTTGCAAATGAGCAATGGGTCCAGGAATTTTACGCTAATATCTTTGAGGTATCATTCTCTGAACCACTCAATATGACTGTAAAGATTCGGAGAAAGATGTTGAAAGTTAGGGCCAAGTAAATCAATGATGTTTGTGGGCTCAAGAAGGCAAACATAGTGAATTCAAAGCAAAGAGGGTGTAAACAGGGAGTTGGTTGGCACAACGGCTATGTCCAAAAAGAAAGTCTCATGGACAAAAACTAAAAGCAATATTTCCATGAACGACATCGCTTTCGAGGCTCGAATGTGGTTATAAATAATTTGTAGCCAAGTGTCTCCTTGCACTCACTTGATATCAGTCCCTGAATTACATGCTCGTATGGTTGCTTGTATTTTAGAAGACATTTCACTAGATGTTGGTTAACTCGTGGTCAATGAAATAGATTATTTTAAAAACTAAGGTGGTATGAATCTCTTTTACCACTCCTTGATTATCGAGCTTTGAAAGAGAGAAGGAGTGAAGGAGTATACTAGTGATACGTGGGAGCATCCTAGCGCCCCATCTACCAGTTAAGGATTCGTGGAGAGGGAACACAGAAAAAAAGCAAGAAAAGAAATATCAACTTGGAGAAGACAACATGTCGCAAACCGGGCCTTATAGGACAACCACCTTGGGACATCTTGAAGAGATTGGAGTTAATATTGCAACCATTGAAGAACTCATGGCTAGCTTGCCTCAAGGGACGGGAGATAACTCCACCTCCCATCACTCATATGTGTCACGTGCTGATTATGATGAGTACAAGGAGAACAAAAATAAGCAAAAAGCTACTATTGATCATCTTGAGAAAGTCTACTTCTCTTTGGTGGCAAAATACCAGGACCTGCAAGGCGCACATAAAAAGATGATCACTAGGGAGAAAAAGAGAGACGAATTATTTACCAAGATATGGAAAGGGGTGAAGGGTCTATGGAAGGTCCTGAAACCCCAAAGTAAGATTCCTACTTCTTGGATGGATAATGATGAAGAGGACCCGACTGAGTGGTCAGAGCTTGAGGAGGATGGTGATGATGCTGGGTCCGAGAGTGATACAATCCCTTGATGCAGGTTCAGGGAGCACCCTTATCTTTTTGTCCTTAATTATTTCTGCAGTGGGAACACTACTACATCTTTAGTTGGACGTGTCTCCTTATTTATTTGATTTGGGAATGTATTATTGATATTCTGCATACTTTTCTACTCTTTTGGATAATTCTTATTTTTTTATAGATTGTAATATTTGGGCACTCCATGGCGCCCACACCTGTATGGAGTAGTTATTTAGTTCTTGTTTTGTTAATTTGTGGTTTAGTTTCTAACCATAGATGCAAGAGAAGTTTGATCACCTGTGGCATAATTGATTAGGATTCACATTCTTACCTATTGGTGAAATCTTAGTAAACATATAAAAGTTCTCCCATACTATAGTTTGTACTGTAAGATGATAGCTTAGGTTGTTTCCATGACTAGCAAATTATGCATCATTTGAGTACAAAAGCAAACAACCCCTCCCTGTTTCAATTTTTATTTTTTTGCAAAAAGTCAAAGTCATTGATGTGAGCAACTTTGTGACAAAATTCTCTCTTTCTTTGACTTCCAAACTTGACTATGGAAAAATAGGGGATACTCCACCGTTTTCTCGAGTGAGAAGAACAATTCACTCCCCTTTGACAACATTCACATGCTGTGTGTGAGCTTAATTGTCTTACATCTCATGTGTACTTATACCATCTAGAACTTTCCCCATTAGACTTTCAAAACTAAATTTTGATTGTAGTTGGTTGGTAAAAATGATCATAGGCCATCTTGTGATTTTTGAAGTAAACTCTAGCCTAAGTATCCTACTAGTATGTAAAAGTTACCCCTAGTCACCCACTTTAAGCCTTTAGAACTTTCTTTGGCAAACGCAATACCATCTGTGACCCGTCTATTCATACGCTCTTGAACCCTATCCTCCTTGAACTTAAGAATACAAATTGACATTAAAATCCTAAGTTGGAGGTGGTGGAAAGAGAAAGAAGTATAGTTGGGACAACAAGTCTTAAGAAGATCCCTACAATATTGAGAAGGCGAAGCTTTTTGGATTTGAATTGAGAAATCTCACAAAGGAAAGGAAGGCTTTATCTTTGTGCATATGAAAAAAGGGGTTTGTAGAAGAAAATAAAGAGAAAAGTGGGAAGCCAAGAAAAATCAAATGTAGGTGAAGTAATAAAGTGAAAAGAAGTGGCCTAATATAAAAAGTGATGATAATTTGATGTACAAGTTCAAGGAGGGTATAGCCTTATTGTTCGGAATTGTTATCCTAACCCACCCTAAACCGACATTCCAAGCTCAAAAATCCCCTTGTGATTTCTAACCAAGTGTGTTCATTGTTATGACGATTGAAAATAGGGGCAAGCCTATGGCATATTACTTGTAACATAGAGAGTTTCTTGAGAGAGCGAGTGATTGGACTTGATATTCCTTATTGCATAAGTGGTAACTAGGTGTGTGAACCTCCCTTTCTTGTAAGGGGCATGTGAGTTAGTTAAGGTGGCTGATTTTGACATCTTCCGCATAATGAGATGAGTGGATGTATAACATAATTGAAGTAAGCTTGTGAGTCACTTCTAGAGTGTTAGAAATTGTCACGTAGTCGCTCCCCAAGATTCATTGCATCCTTCATAAATCTATTTTATGATGAGGGGAATTGTTAATACTTTCCAATCCATATGTGAAAAGTTTTTTGAGGTGGCAACCATGTTGGAGCCTTCATGGTCATTTGGAAAATAAATAAGGGTACACATAAAAAAGGTCTTTAAGTTGGGGGTGTTGATGAGTGGTAATACTACCACTCATTCATACTAATTCTATACATACACTACCATATTTTGCATTAGAAAATAAGGCATTATCCATATTTAAGTGCACTAACACCCATATTTTGTAGGTATGAAGTGAAGAAGGTGAGAATATATGGAATTGAGCCAAAAAGAGAGTAAATAGAAGCAAAAAGAGTGTAGCTGAAAACCTGAAACTATTAGCCTTGGCTACCGTGACCGCTGTCTGAGGACCGTGATCACTGCTAGTCCAGGTGGTCAGAAAAGTATGGTCAGAAAACTTAATCACGGTCGCATAGCCACAGTAGTGGTCAAACACAAGCGATCGTAGATTAGTTGGAACTGGCCCAAGGGCAGAATTGTAAAATGTTATGGATGAATCCCAAATCATATATATGGAAAACCCCTTTCTTCTTTGGTTATTGCTCGTATCACAACATAGTTTTGAATTCTAAGATTGAAACCCTATTTGGGTAAGTGTGTAATCAACTTTGGAGATTTAAATTTCTTAGTTTCTTGTTGAAGAATGAATTCTTTGGTAGACCCACATGGTATATCTCTCTTTACTTTCTTCATGAGTAGCTAAGGATTTGGTCTTGGGATTATGTTGAATTAGAGTGTAATTGTGTGTGTGTATTATTGCGTTTACATGGATTTTAGTCGTTGAGTATGGATTTCCCCATTTCTTGAGCTTATGAGTTCGGATTTGATGGGTGAAAACTCCAAATTTCCAAATGGATTTGATGGGTTAAAGCTCAAGGATCTAGAAACCCTTTGTGATCCTCGAAAGAGGGACTTAAGTTAAAATTAGGTAACCCATAGCATTCTTGAAAGAGAGTCATCGAGGGACAAGGCAATGGTGAACAACTAAGTCTATGGCTTACTACCCTTTGGAATCTTAGAAATAAATGTTTAGGAAGTGTAAATCATGTCAAGAGCATCATCCTATAAATAGGGATGCTTGGTTGAGGTTTTTGGGTGGTTACATAAACTCCACTCTTGTTAGGTGCTCGAAAGAGCCAATGGGTGAAATCGTTGTGGTTTTATCAAAAGATTGACCTCAATGATATTCGACTTAGCCTATCCATTAATTAACAACTAAATACCATGATAAACAAATATTATCCCACATTCTTTACCTCTAAGAAGACATAATCCTAAGATTCTTCCAAACCTTGAATTTAGACCAAAGATAGCATTCACCCCGTACTGGTTAAAGTTTGTGTGAAGAATTTTCAACAAATCCCCCCATTTACTTATACATGTTGTTTCCATTAGCATTTTGGGTAAACTTATAGTAACTTGAGTACCCATAGGTTGGAAGTCTATAGCATTCACTCCTTGAGATTCAACCCTAATTTACATTGGGTTACTTGACAACGACCGCCTTACCCCTTAAATATGGGAGTGAGTTGAGCGTTATCAATATACACTAACAATCTAGATTTGTCTTTATAATTGATTAACAACATATCCTTGCTCTCAAAAATCAATTCACGAGACAGTCTTGAGGCATACTTACACATTCTATCCCTCATGTTAAAAACTATCTCTAGAGAACACCGAGATAATTGGTGAAACATCAAGGCATACTCCTTTACTGATATTCTTTCTTGCCTCAAATTAACTACTCCTCCACCATTTCTTTCCTTTATTTTAAGGAAAGAAGCAGTCTATAAATGTATTAGACCAATCCTCCCACAAAGATGACTCATCAACATCATCCCTTGTCTGATCCAACTCTTCGTACCATTTGTAAGCCACACCTTCAGCCGATTGGATGCAAAATCCACCTCTTCCACATTCTTGGTATTCATAACTCTGAAAATATTTTCCATCTTATCAAGAAAACCTTGAGTATCCTTCTTTACCTTTACACCAATCCAGTTCAGAGGATTCAACCTCATGAACTGGCCAACCCTTGTGGCCTAAGTAGATGGAGTAATAGATGCACCACACTCAGCCTGAGAATCCACAAATTAAGAAATAATATGAATCGACTGACATAACTCACCATTCTTCACGTTATCTTGAGAAACTAGAGGAGTACTAGAGGGAATCGGTGGAACTCTAGGGCCATCAGGAACTGGACCTCTAGACCGGGATGGACTCCATAAGTTTGACGAGCTCCATCCATACTATCCTCATTGGGGACAAAAGGGCTTGCCTGAACATCATATCTTCTTTGAGGCATGATCTGAAAGGTAAGAAAATAGAAATCAGAAGAACGCAAGACCTTTGACTCTATAGCTTGAAAAAGAACCATAAGAAATGGAAACATTCCTAAATACCTCGTAGCCTCTCTATTATGAGTATGGCGTATTTACACACCCATAAAGGAGACTCTACTAGATACGAATTTATGGACACCGAACTAAACATAAACCTAGGCTCTAATACCAACTTGAAATGACCCAAACCAGGGCCTTGTCGTAATGGTCCTCTTGATCCCAACAAGGATTGGAGATCCCCCCATTATCCTAACCCAGCCATCATATTATTCCACAAAAATCAGATGAACTACGAACATATAATAAAATAGAAGAAACAAGACTAATAATAATAACTTAAGAAGTATCTTGTCAATCATTTAATGTCATATACTAAGCCAATATGCCCAATTCGAAAGTCATCCACAAAGCCTCTATAAATTTGATATCAATAATATGTCGGGACATGCCCCCTACAATATCCTAAAATCAAGTGTAAAATAAGTCTATGACATAAGATAGAAAGACCATGCAATATATGCCTTCCAAAGTATGGAAGCTCACCGCTTCAATGTAAACAAACGAACCACTTAAACACCTTGTCGCTGTGGAAGAAAAGAAGAAGAATATCCGACCCCTATATCACGTGGGGATATAACGTCTGGATATGGTTAGCAGTTGGAATCCTAACATTTAACCTAAGAATAAGGATAAAATAGTGTCATTATTCAAAACTAAGTCAAACCATCATATGCAACTACATTTATATACATAGGCATATATAAAGATATACAGATACACAACGTGCCAAAAAAACGAATAAGGCTCAACATGCAATTTGAAGCACCTTTAGTTTTAAAACCACAATTTACAAGTCATAATCAATGTTTAAAATACATGATATTTTGAACAAATAATAATGAAAAGAGTCACATGCCTTATACAAGATGGTTCACGAAAAGAACTTGACCTCTTTATCATCTAGAAGAACACTTGTGGGAACCCTAACCTCCAAACATTAAGAGTTAATTAGACAGTGATTTTTGATCCTACAATTAGTGTTATGAGAGGCAAAATCATGATATATAATATAGGGAATTAAGGGTTTTGGGGTGGAAAATATATGGAATACCCTCTACTTAACAATCACAATTTCCTTAACAAAGTCAGAAACAACCTCTCTACTTCTTCGGAAGTAGTGGTATGGACTGCGTATATTTTACCCTCCCCAGACCCTACTTGGTGGGATTGCACAAGGTTTATTGTTGTTGTTACTGTTTCCCTCCGCTTAAAAGATAAAATTGCCTCACAGGAGGGCACAACTTCCACATCTAAATCGTACCCTAGGATATGAGTGGTACCCTTAATCGTACCCTAAACCTCCCTTTGGACCCCCATATTGATCAATATTTTATCATACAATGACAAGTCGTATATTATTATACGAGTAGTCCCCTAGTACGAGTGGTACCCTTACTATTATCCTAAACCTCCCCTTGGACCCCCATACTTATCAATATATTTTCATACAATGACAAGATCATCCTTAAGATATCATATGACTTGGGAGCATACCACTCGTACACTATCATACGGTTGTTATGATGCCTAGCTATATCTAGGGTAGAAAATATCCAAACACACCATCTAACATATGAGAGAAGGGCCTTAACCCATACCTAAACATACGACTAGTACCTTCTCGTATGTTGTCTAGAATCTCCAGCTTAGGAAATTTTCTAAGGGTTCAAAGCCAAGGTGTTTCAGTTAAGGCATCCATTAGCATGACTATACGACCGAAACACAATCACAATTTCCTTAACAAAGTTAGATAAACAAAAATGATAAGGAAAACACATATCTTAAGCAAGATTGTCTAATTTGGGGAAACAAGAACGGATATCTAGACTTTATGTCCTCTTCAACTTCCTAAGTAGCTTCTTTAACCTTTTGGTTCCTCCATAGAACCTTTATTAAAACCACATCATTAGTCCTCAAATGATGTACTTGTCTATTCAAAATCTCCGCCAGGACTTCCTTTAAGATAAGGAACCTGACATACCAACACTCTCAATAGGCACAACCAAAGAAGGATCACCCATACACTTCTTCAATATCAAAACATAAAAAACTAGATGAATGGAACTTACACTCGAAGGCAAATCCAACTTATAAGACACTATACTAACTCTTCTTAGAATCATGTATGGACTAACATAACTGGGGCTATGCTTTTCCTTCTTTCCAAACCTCAATACTTCCTTCATAGGAGTCACCTTCAAAAACACCCAATCACCAATATCAAAGTCTAAATCCCTTCACATCATATCCTCATAGGACTATTGGCAATTCTGAGCAGTCTTAAGTCTATCCCAAATCACCTTTATCTTTTCCATGGCTTGGTGAACCATGTATGGACCAAACAATCAAGTATCACCTAACATTAACAACTGGATAGGAGATCTACATCTCCTACGAAAAAAAGCCAGAAAAGGTACCATCCTAATACTAGAGTGATAGCTTTTATTATACGCTAACTCGATGAGAGACAACTGATCTACCCAACTACTTATAAAATCGATCACATAGGCCCTTAGCATGTCTTCAAAAGTTTAAATAGTCCACTCTTATTGTCCATCAATCTGAGGATGGAATACGGTGCTAAGGTTCACCTATGTTCCCAAACCTTACTGAAACAAATAGTAAAAATGATAAAATAATTGCGTACCTTAATCTTAAAAGATAGAAACTGAAGCACCATACAATTTTATGATCTCTAGAATAAAAAACTTTGCATAATTCTCTCCAGTGTAAGTAGTCCTCATAGGTTAGAAATGGGTTGACTTAGTCATCCTATCCACAATGACCCAAATCGAATCTTGCTGATTCTGAGACCGTGGGAGACTAGTAATAAAGTCCATGTTGTTCTCCTCCCACTTCCATATGGGAAACTCAATCTATTAAGTTATGCCTCAGGCCTTAAGTGCTCAACCTTCACTTGTTAACACACCATACACTTAGCCATGAAGTTAGCTACATCTCTCTTTCTGTTGTTCCACTAGTAAATCTCCTTCAGATTATGATACATCTTTATCAATCTTGGATGAATTATTATACCTTAACTCAAGAGCCTTAATCAAAACTCTGTTCCGCAACCCATCAACATCAGGAACACATAATATACCTTTGTATCTCAAGACACTATCTCCACCATTCTTAAATGCCATGACCTTTTCCTGACCCACATCATCCTTAATCTACATCAAGATGGGGTCCAAAACCTTCTTCTTCTTCACCTCCGCACCAAGAGACATTTTCAAAACCTTTTGTAAAATTACACCTCCATCCTAAAAATCTAAAAAATTAGTCAACTAGTGAATGTCCATCACCAATCCATGATTCTCCTCATCCATATGAGATAAGCTACCCTTGGACAATCTGCTAAGAGCATTAACAACCATATTAACCTTACCTGGACAGTAGTGAAGACTCATATCATAGTTCTTGAGAAACTTAGGCTATCTAAACACATACTACCAGCCTTTATGATCTGAATAGATACTCAACATGATCTCCATACAAGTAATGACACCAAATCTTCAAAGAAAACAAAACAACCACCAATTCTAAGTCATTAGTTGGATAGTTCCTTTCATGAACTTTCAGCTACCTAGAAGCATAGGCCACAATGTTACCATATTGTTTCAAGACACAATCGAGTCCCACATGCGACATATCATAGTAAAGAGCAAACTCATCAATGCCCTCGGGCAAGGTCAAAATTGAAGGAAAAGTCAACTTATACTTTAGCTTCTCAAAGAGACCCTTGCAAGCATCTAACAATAAAAATGTCACATTTTTCTAAGTCAACTTGGTTAATGAAGTACAAATAAACGAAAAACTTTCTAAAAATCTCCTATAATACATAACTAAACACAAGAAGCTCTGAATATCGATTGGTATCGTGGGTCTAGGCTACTTTTTAAACCCCTTAACTTTCTGTAGATATACCATTATACCCCCACTGGAAACAACATGACCCAAAAAGGTAAACCAATCAACCAAAGCTCACACTTAAAAAACTTGCCATATAATTACTGATCCTTATCTATAACATTATTTAGAGGTGATTGGCATGGTCCTTCTTACTTTTAGAAAATATCAAAATGCCATCAATAAACATGATCATTAATAAATCTAAGAACACCTGAATACCCAGTTTATCAAGTCCATAAATAAAGATGGAGCATTAATCTACCTGAATGACATCACCAGAAACTTATAATGACTATATTGAATTTGGAAGATAGTCTTAGGGATATCTGCCTCTCTAATCTTAAACTGATGACAACATAATCAAAGATAAATCTTAGAAAAGTATCTAGCACCTTGGAGCTGGTTAAAGAGATCATCTATCCTAGGAAGAAGATACTTCTTCATCACTATCACCTTATTCTATTGCTGATAATCTATACACATCGAAGGTAAACATCCTTCTTACGCATAAAAACATGGGAGCACTCCAAAGGGACACACTAGGATAGATAAAACCCTTATAAAGAAGATCTTTTTATTACTCCTTAAGTTATTTCAACTTAATCAGAGCTATTCTTTATGGAAGAATAGAGATAAAAAGGGTATCCTATATAAGATCAATACCAAAATCTATTTCTCTATCAGGAGAAATACCAGGAAGATCATTGAGAAAAACTTCAGGAAATTTATTTACAATAGGGATAGATTATAGATAGGGAACCTTAGAATTAAAATCTCTAACCTGAACTAGATGGTATAGAAACCCCTTAGAAATCAATTTTTGGGCTCTAAAATACAAAATAAGCCTTCCCTTAAGAACATAAGAACTTCCTTCCCATTCCATTACCTATTTATTTGTAAATGGGAAGATAACCTTTTACGGTCCTACAATCTTGAGGAAATAGCACGACTGAAGCCAATCTATTCCTGAGATCACATAAAAGTCAACCATATCCAATTCAATCAAATCCACTAATGTTTCTCTGTAACCAATCGATATAACATAACCCTTATAATCCCTTCTAACATAAAAAATCACCCACTAGGGTAGGCATAGAGAAGGGATCAAAAATAACTCAGGACCAAAACCAAAATAATTAACCACATAAGGGGTCACATAAGAAAAAGTAAACCCTGGATCAAGTAAACAGTACACATCATGAGAAAAAAGCTATAACATACCATTGACAACATTAGAAGATGTATTAGATTACTAACGGGTGGAAATATTATAAAATAATTCCAACAATTGCCCATACTAGAAGTAGCACCCTTTGGCACAAGAGATGAAGAAGTGGAAATTAGAACCTTATTAGCTCCAGTAAAAACATTTAATGATTGAAAGTTTCTTTGAAAATTACCAAGATTACTATATTTGGACATAGATTCCTCCCCTTATCACAATAATCATGGTGCATCTATCCACAAAATCTCCAAGATGAAGCTCACTAGGCTAGGTGTGGGAAGCCTGGGTCTTAAACACACTATCATCCTAAAAGTGATGATCGTTATACAACTTAGGATAAGCAAAACTAGTAGTAGAATAAGAACAAAAATTTCCCCAAGTCTTTTTCTTGTCTTACTGCCTACCATCTCTACTAGTATCCTGCTAGCCTCCACCTTACTCTTAATATCTGAATTTCTTACTTTGCCTATCTACTATTTCTACTTGTTTCTTTCTTTAATCTTCAACCAACTCCATATACACCACCAACCTTGAGATATGCATACCATTATTCAACATTACTGCCTTGCAATCTAGCACTAAGTCCCGAGAAAAACATGAAGAAAATTTCCTCATCCCAGATCTCATACTAGACTCCAACTTTGAAGCATCTACGTGAGAAATAATGGAACTTTAAATGATACTCCTTTATAGTTATACTTCCCTGCTTTAAGTTCATAAAGTCCTAAGCTTTAGTCTCCCCCAACTCCTAAGAAAAGAAACAACCAAGGAAAGAACCAAAAAAATCCCCCCATATAGCATATTCAGCATCATCACCCCTCGATTGCTCTCTCTTCTCATACCGCTGATATGCAATATCCTTTAACTTATATACGATAAACTCCATATCCTGTATTTTAGTATTATGCATCACCTTTAATATATTCTCTATCTTTTTAACAAACCTTGAAGATTCTCCACAAACTTAGACACTGTAAAGAGCGAAGGATTCAACCTCACAAATTTTCCAACTCTAGTAACCTCAAATAATGGAGATACAAAACCAACACGGTCAGGATGATGAGATAGAAAAGTCACCAACTGAGTCAGTAGATAAATAAATTAATGAAATTCAACTTTAGAAATATCTTCTTGGGGTTGTGGGGCATGAATATCATCATCTCAAGAGTCCCAAGAAGGATTGTCATGGACAATTTGAACTCCATATGTGCACTTAGGATTAGGTCCCTGTAATAACCCACATTTTGGACTAAAATAGAAATACGTCTTGGGCATGATTCCCAATGCATTTCAGTGCTATTTGTGTGAGATTGTGGTTTTTGATAGTTCTAAAATTTTATGGTTGACTTTGGTCAAAATTTATAGATCTGTGTGTCGGATGGTAAAATAAATTGCACCAGCAGATTCAAAATATTGATTTTAGGTCAGTAATATAGTTGGTGTGGCATTACAACATTTATATCTTATTTCAACCCTCAGTTTGTAAAGTTGTAAAATTGGGCTTTTGGGGTCAACTTTATGAAAATGATATTTTTGAAAAATCTAATATTTCCATTGAGTGTGGAGTATATAATTTGATACGGTAGCCTAGCTTGTTTGCGTTCTCAGAATTTTGGATGGATCCTAGGGAGTTTGTGGAGACTTGGAATTCTGTGAGTCTCCTGCTGGAATTTTGTGAGTCACCAACTTTTGGGATGTTGTATGGTATTTGTTGTTATATTCTTCCTCTATTATCATATTTATGTGGTTCGATTTTTTCTATAAGCCATACCTTGGGTTCTAGTAATAATTTCTCACTTCGTATCAGTTTGTGTGACTGTCTTACTTGTAAGGGCTTGCTGCAAAATTTCCATCATGACCCTTGGTTTTTGGTTCATGACAAATACCAAGTGTCTAGTTGGTGCACCTATTTAAGTGCCCCTATTTAAGTGCTCTTATGGTCTCTTAAGTGAAGGGACACTAAAGTGGCTAGCCGGCCGCTTAAGCGACCATGCTTTCCTTGATAAGGGAAACGTAAGAGAATTCCACTTAAGTGTCAAAAGGACTGCTTAAGCGATAGGCGTGCAAGCAGCGGCTACTACTAAAGTGGAACTTAACTGCGAAAGTCGTGACCTCTTGTGCAACCTTGTGTCTATTTATGCGGCATCTAGACATACTTTAAATATCTCATTTTACTAATTTTCTCCCATTGTTCACACAAATTCAAGAGCAAAAAACTCTAGAACATGTGGGAATTTGGGAAAAACATTGATAGAAGATCTTGGGGTGTTCGTAAGCTAGGATTACTTGTTTCTTCTCCAAATTCTTGGTAAGTTTTCATCAATTCCATTGTTGATTCCATAGAATTTCCCAAAAATCCCATTTGAGCTTGGAATTTACACATTCTTGATGATAAATATTCCTTGAGCATAGATGTAAGCATTGTCAATTTTGAAAGTGCAATTCTGTAAGCGGTCCCACATGGGATTTTTAAATACTTTTAGATTCAAAGCATTAAAAAGGTATATGGGTGTCGTTGTTCTTGTACTGATGATAGATTATTATTTTGATAATGTGGCATCTTGTGGAAGGTCCTTGCAAGGGAAATTCATTAACTTAACAGATTTCTTTGTGCTTTCTTCGGCTTCCAAGTAGGCTAGGTTTACCTTTTCATTTATTGGGTTAATTCATAGTATATTTAAGATATTATTCTAGATATTGGTTGGGAATTAGGTCTTGAAGGTATAATTTGTATTAATTAGGCTATTAAGGACCTATAAATTAGGCGTAATTAACATAATTGCATATATTGAGGGTAGGATTGCAATCTTTAGGCTAAAAATGGCTTAGTTAACATCTAGAAGTAAATTTAAATACCTTAGATGAGTCTGGGATATATTTTGCGATAGAATGGATTTCTGAGATTGGAAGTGGGCCCTTTCAACCCATCATAGGCCAAAACTCTTGCTAGCCCCTTTTAGACTTTTATAAGCAGGTTTTGCTCCACCTTCAGATGTTTATTGTGATGTTTGAGGGGTCTAGATTCATGATACTTTTACTATATTAATGCTTGGGGTTGGTGTTAGTTCTGGGCCAAGATTGATAATTTATTGATACTGAGTTTTGGTTCAAGTTCGGTGATTGTTTATATGAGTTTAGGTTCAAGTATGGCAATGGATGATTATGTTGAGGTTTCATTCAATTCAAAAAAAATGGTGATGATATTGAGTTCTGATTGGAGCCTAGTATTCAGAGTTTATTAATTGTACGTTATAGAATGGATGGATTCATGGTTATTTACTTTCATTGATTGCACCTTCTGGGCTTATGGGCGCCTTATTGGGTTATTTACTTTTCTCCAATTACTGGATCATGGGGTCCAGTCTTTTAGTATTAATTATGTTTTCTTCACATCATATCTTTTCTAGTTATTCATTTTCAGTATTGGAGCATTATTCTAGGTTTGCTCTTTTACCTTGACTTAGCCTATATAATTTTCTTCTATATTGTACTAATATTATGATTTAGCTCAATCGGACGATGACACTAACTAAGTACCCATGGTTTTAGGTAGCATAATAAGTTTACAATGTAGAATCAGTATCCTATGCTTTATATTGATGAATTTTTTGACCAACTTTTAGGAGTAGTGATGTTCTCTAAGATTGACTTGAGGTTCAATTACCATCAGTTGAGGATTTGGGATATAGATATCCCAAAGACAACTTTAGTGCTCATTATGGCCTTTATGAGTTTTTTAAATGTCTTTTGGGTTGACTAATGCCCCAGCCATATTCATGGATTTGATGAACCGCACATTCTATCCTTGTTTAGATTTCTTCATGATTGTGTTCGTCGATGACATCCTTGTGTATTCAAGGAGTAGATAAAAACATATGCAATATTTGACAATTGTGCTCTATACTTGGAGAGATTATAGGCTTTTTGTCAAATTCTCTAAGTGTGAGTTTTTTCTCGAGGCAGTGACATTCCTTCGAAATATGGTGTCTATGGATGGAATCATGGTGGATCCATCAAAGATTAAGGCTATTCAGATTGGGCCTGGCCTATATCTCCATTCGAGGTTCATAACTTCATTGGTTTGACTGATTATTATTGGCATTTAATTGAGAATTTTTCTATTATTGCAGCACCAAAGTCCAGATTAATTTGGATGGAGGTTCATTTTCAGTGGTTTATGGAGTGTGACTTGAGCTTTGGGAAGCTCAAAGGATTTCTTACTTCAGCTCAAATATTTGATCTTCCTATCAATGTGGGGGATTCACCAAATATTGTGATGCTTCTGATGTTAGTTTATATTGCATAATAATGTAACTGGGTTTAATTATTGCTTATGCCTCGAGGTAACCAAAGGTGCACGAGCGTAACTACCCCGTTCATGATTTAGAGTTGGCAGCGGTAGTTTTCACTCTTAATATTTGGAGGCATTATCTTTATGGCATGCATTATGAGATCTTCACGGATCATTATAGTACTTAACATCTTATGAAATAGAGAGAGCTTAATTTAAGACAATTTAGATGGATGGAGTTGCTCAAGGATTATGACAGCTCTAATTTGTATTATTTGAGAAAGGATAAGGTGGTAGAAGATGTCTTAAGATGGAAGATAGTAAGAATAGGTATCTTGGCTACAATGTCATATTTATATATTTCAACTTACCATTCATACAAAAGGCACCTCGTACTAAATCAATCAAGTCACGGGCGAAGAGATAAAAGCAAAACCCTTCATGAACATATGATAGTAAGTAACCAACCCAATAACCTTGTGAATTTTGTTCACAAATCTAGGCCTATTCCAATTCTTAACCACCTCAATCTTTATGTGTCCATCAAAGCCTATTCTCTAGAAAATAGGTGCTCCAAGAATGACATAATGACATTTAAGTCAATCAAAACTCATACATAGAGTTTTTCCTTCATTATCAGCTGTAACACCCTCCAAATTTTTTTAAATTTATTTTTGGCCCCCCTATGTTTGAAATGTTAAATTTTGACTTAAATTTTATTTACGCATATGAATAGGGTGTCCCAGGAGAGTTTTGGAATTTTTGAATGGGGTTTAGGGTTATTTTTGACCACAGAGGCAGTGAGCATTTGTGATATCCCCATGTTATAGAGGATAATCTTTACGTTATAGTCTGTGGTACGGAGGATAATTTGTATGTTGTGGCATGGAGGTTGGCCTCCATGATAAGGTCTGTGCCACGACTTATGTAAAATTTGTGTAGTTTTGTTTTAATTACTTAGGAGGAGGGGTATTGGGGTGTTTTTCACCTATGTATGACCCTTAGGCATTATATAGCCTATTTCTTTCAATTTTAAGAGATTAAAAATCCCTAATTCTATGCAGAAACTCAAGACCGTAGGAGAGCATAAGGATCTCATCATACATAACTCCTTTGGGTTCTAAGTTCCAAATTACTTTCCAATTCTATTGTGTCTAAGGCATGGGTTACAAGTTTTGATGGTTTTGATGTTGGGTTTTGAACTATGGGTTGCAGGTTTTGGATATAAATTGTTTGAATATTTTTCCATGATTCTATTGATTTATTATGAATAAATTGTTTGTTTGTACACTTATTGGGGTACATGGGAATGGTAAACAAATTTAGAGGTACAATTGATTCCCCAAATAATTGGTTTGGTATGTAAATTCATAATAATCTCAACCCACTTGCATAATTGGTTTTGGAATATGAATTATCATTTGATTTGGCTATTCTCTTTGAAAATAATCCATTGCATATGTGAAAAATTTGTTAAGGATGGTTTTAAAAATCTTTTAGGGTATAATGGAATCCCCGAGTTGATTTTTCTAATGGAGTTGGGGGTAAGAAGAAATCCCCAAAGGGTTGGAACTGACATTGCTTGCATATTGTAGATGGTATGAGGATACCATATAATGATGCCTAAATGGTTTTCTCCATAATATAATGGTGGGGTTATGTGTTAAATGTCTTAATATGGGCTTAAATGGGTTTTTTAATAAAGTTGTAAAGGTGGATTTCCTGGGGGGACTGATACTAGAAACTCACATTTGATGACATGGGGGTTGGTGTTAATGACCGTATGTGCATAAGTCAAACTAGATATATTTTTGGTTGGATAGTTTCCTTAATAGCTCTAGATTACTCTTGGTTTTCTCTAATTCATATGGTTAACACGTACTGGGGCCCTTTCAGTAGGAGGTGCTGAACCGATATAGCCTATTGGTGTCGGATTAGGATGGTCAAGTTACATTGTCCAGGTTATGGTTTTAAGATTTATGTTAATCCTTGTTCCCTTTCCTAAAATGTGTTATTAATATCTATTGCATATGACTTTGTGCACTATGTTTTATGATTTCTATATTATGGTTAATGGCATTATTTTATCCTATGTCCCTAAGCTATATGCTAGCACCCAAATCGCTAACTGTCTTTAGATGTTGTATCCCTAAGTGATACAGGAATTGGCCATACTTTTATTCTTCCTACATAGTGACTAGGTGATTAGGGGATGGGTAATGAGTTAAACTGAAGTGGTGAGCTTCCATCCTTTGGAAGACCCTATTTCATGCTTTGGGCTTCTTTATGTATTGGCTCGATCTTTTGGATTAGTTTTTTGCAATTATTAAGGGCAAGTCCCGACTAGACTATTATTGATTTTGTTGGAAGCTTTGTTGGACATTACTGTAGACAGGTATTATGGTTGGTTATTGGTATTAGTTATTGGTTGGTGGCTGTTAGATAATGATCTATCATAGATTCTTTGAGTTTTGTTATCATATCTTATTTTATGTTAGATTGAATTTGATGCTAGGTGTACTTGATTCTTTTAGGTTAGGCTAAGAGGGCGGTCTCCGTTCCTCTGTGGTCTTGATAAGCCTATCATGACCATTCCCTAGTTTGTGTCATGACAAAGTTGGTATCAGAGCTTGGTTCATGGTCAATTGGGTGTCTAGAAATTTACGTTAAGTAGGGTCTCTATAAGATATTTAAGAATATTTCCCTTTCTTATTATCTTATTTTTGGGCTATAAAGTTTCAGGTCTTGGATTCCTCTTACTCCCATTTATTCATCTTTAAGATCATGCCTCCCAGATGATTTAAATATTAAGAAAACTCATCTATCCAGCCTGAGGACAATGTTGGTAAATCTTAATTGACTTATGGGATACAGACCCAGTCAAGGGTTACTACTTCTGATTGCCTCGATAGAGTTCCACCTGTCTCAACTAATCCTTCTCTAGTTGATGGTGCTCATACTATGTTACCTCAGGGAGATATTACTAATGCTGAGTTCCACCAATCCATTCATCTGTAGACCCAGTTAGTGATATATTAGTCATATCAGACAAGTTCTGTTGGTACTATTGGGAGTTCATCCATGGCCACTAGAGTTGGCTAGTTTATGAGGTTGAGCCCTCCAACTTTCATAGGTACTAATGTTGAGGAGGATCCTCAAGGTTTTATAGATGAGATGTAGAAGATCTTCTAGGTTATGCATGCTACTAATGTGAAGGTTGTATAATTTGCTGCTTATCATTTAAATGATGTAGTGTACCAATTGTATAAAGAGTAGGAGATGTCTAGAGAGGATGATTCTGAGGTAGCATTATGGGATGGCTTTTCTAGTGCTTTTTTTGGATTGGTTCTTTCCTTAGTAGTTAAGGGAGACGAAGTCTGAGGAGTTCATGAACTTGAGGAAAGGAAGGATAACAGTTACAGAGTATGCCTTAAAGTTTGACTAGTTATCCCATTATGCTCTGGAGTTCAAATCCTTTCTAAGATATCGGAAATGGAAATTTTCTTTGGTATTGTCTCGTGATTTGGTATTGGAATGAAAGGCTACTCTATTGAACAAGGACATGGATATTTCTAGGTTGGTGGTGCACATACAATTGGTTGAAAATGAAATGAAGATATAATCAGAGGTAGGAAGAGGCAGAGTAAAAAGTTTCAGTATTCGAATCGAAGTAGAGGAAAGCAGCAGAGTGGTAGAGATGATGGAAGTGGTTTAACAAGAAGTGGGGCAACTTGATTCCTATTTAACGCCTAGTGCACCTTATCCTAAGCTATCGGTAGATAATCATTTTTAGAGTGGTGATGGATTTAGGGCATAGGGTGTCCAATCTCAGGCTAATTACGCTCAGCCACTCCATCATTTATTCTCTGGAGACTTTGTCGTCTATTGAATCATGGTTTTTGTGATGAGGGATGTAATTAGTGTTTTAATTCTCTACAATTGGGACATATGCTGAAGTATTTCCCAGGGGAAAGGTATTTATGAGGGATAATAAGTTTTTAATTGCTATGCCATCAGCTCCTTCACTAAGGGGTGCCACATCTAGTACCAGCTCTAGTCGGAAATTCCTGTACGCTCTTACTACTCATTAGGAGTCTAAGGCATCTCCTGATGTCCTCACTGGTATGTTAACACTTTTCTCTCATGATGTGTACGGTTTACTCGATTTGGGATCTACCCTTTCTTATGTGACTCTATTTGTGGCTGTGCATTTTGGATTTGGTTCTGAGTGTTTTTTGAAAACTTTTTCAATTTCCACCCTTATGGGTGACTCGATTATTGTTAGAATGGTCTATAAGGGTTGTATGGTATCGGTTGGTGGTACAAAACCTTTTGTGGATTTAATTGAATTATATATGCTAGATTTTGAATGCATTTTAGGGATGGATTGAATGCATTCGTGCTATGCCTTTTTAGATTGTTGGACCGGTAAGGTCATTTTAAAATTCCCTAAGGAGACAGTTATTGAGTGGGAAGAGAGTTCTTTAGTACCTAAGGGAAGGTTCATATCATATTTTAGAGCATAGAAATTGATTTCCAAGGGGTGTCACAATCATTTGGTCATGATAAAAGATTCAAACTCAGAGGGTCCTTCTTTATAATCCATTGTCATGGTTAGTAAATTTCTTGAGGTTTTTCCTGATGATCATCTTGGTGTCCCTCCTGATAGGGAAATTGAGTTTAGGATCGATCTTGTAGTAGACATTAATCCTATCTCTATCCCTCCTTATAGAATGGGTCTGACTGAGTTGATGGAACATAAGAAGTAGTTGAATGATATTCTTGACAAGGTTTTTATTTGCCTTAGTGTGACTCCAAGAGGTGCTCTCATTCATTTCGTGTGTAAGAAGGATGATTCTCTTTAGATGTTTATTGATTACCACCAGTTGAATAAGGCAATTATGAAGAATAAGTACCCTTTTCCTACGATTGATAACCTCTTTGACAAACTTCTGGGTTCTACATATTTATCTAAGATTGGCCTTCGGTTGGGTTATCATTAGCTGAAAATTAGGTATGATGATATCCTTAAGACTGCCTTTTGTATCTGGTAAAGACATTTTGAGTTTCTGGTTATGTCTTTTGGGTTGAAAAATGCCCCAACAATATTTATGAATCTCATGAACTAAGTATTCCATTAGTTTTTGGACTTATTTGTGATTGTATTTATTGACGATATTTTGGTATATTTGAAAAGCGAGGTGGATCATGCTAGTCACCTCCTTATTGTATTGTAGACCCAAAAAGATCAGCAATTGTATGCTAAGTTTTTGAAGTGTGAATTTTGGTTGAATGTTGTTACATTTCTGGGTCATGTTATTTCTGGTATATGGATCATGGTGGATCCATAAAAAGTTGTAGTGGTTAAGAAGTGGCCTAGGCCCATGACTCAAACTAACATTCAGAGTTTCTTGATTTTAGCTGGCTATTATAGGAGGTTTGTGGAGAGCTTCTCATCGATTATCACATCTTTGACAAAGTTGTCTTAGATGAAGATGAAGTTACTGTAGTCCGATGCTTATGAGGGGAGTTTTGAGAAGTGTAAATATAATTTGACTCCTGCTCTTATCTTAAACCTGCTCGAGGGTACTGATGGTTTTGTGGTTTATTGTGATGTATCCTTGGTTGTGTGTTAATGCATCATTGCAAGATGGTAGCATATGCTTCTAGGAATTTGAAAGTTCATGAGAAGAATTATCTGTCTCATGATTTGGAATTACTGGCTATGGTATTCACATTGAAGATTTGGCGACATTATCTAGATGGGGTCCATGTTATTATTTATTCAGATCATAAAAACCTGCAATATATATTCACCCAAAAGTAGTTCAATATTAGGCAAAAGAAATGGCTTGATTTGCTCAAGGACTATGACATGAGTCTCTACTATCCCCCAGGTGAGGCTAACATTGTTATTGATGCCCTTAACGGGTTATCTATATGGAGTTTATCCCATGTGGATAAAAAAAAAAGGACTTGGTGAAGGATATTCACCATTTATCTAATCCTAGAGTTCGTCACTTAGATTCTGAAGATGGTGGTGTATTTGTACAAAAGGTGACGAAGTCATCTCTTAGCGCTGAGGTGAAGGAGAAGCAAGTGTTTGATCCTATCTTGATGTAAATTAAAGATGATGTGGGTATGCAGAAGGTGATGGTTTTTGAGATTATTGGTGATGGTATCTTGAGGTATCGAAGGAGGTTATGTGTTCGCATCGGTGTACACCCAACTAAGAACAAAAACAAAAAGACCCAAAAACTACAATAACTTTGATTTGTAACTCAACACCGTACACCCGGCCACAACGCGAAAAGTTTGATAAAGCCCAAACTATACCTTCAATCATAAGATTATGCGGTCCCTATCAAATATAGTATCCAAATAATGGTTGGGGTTGAATACAAAGGGAATATATGAAATTGTGGCTCTTAGCTGTTGTAATCAACGGGATAATCTGGAAAAGTAAATTAGGGGATTGTATTTTTAACACTGAATGTACAACTAATATGAACTTTGCCTGTAATCAGTCATTGACTACTAGGATTATGTTTCCCCAGCTTCTCAATTCCATATGATTATCATGCTTTATTAAATCAACTCAATATCTTGCATGAAAATCTTATAAGTTATGATGTACCACCAACTGTTTTTTTGACTAGATGACAAATTTCACCCTTTACCTTTTTAGTCTTAGGATGTCGCCATACTAACCCTTATCTTAGATCCTAGTTAACTTTTACCTTTTACGTCTCTAGTTATTCAATGATAGCTAACCATCTTACTTAGATAATACCTAGTAGCGTAGATCAATAGTTAAACTTCAAATTACTGTTGTAATTACTATTTCCTTATCACTACTCCTCTTTTGGGGTAAGTAGCAATAATCTAGGTAGGATCCTAACATTTGAAACCACTAAGATATCTATTAAAGGGATGATAATACAATATATGTTTGGGTATTGGTTAAGAACTACATACCACATTCCCTACATTTCCAATCCGCTAAGGTTTTCACAACCCTAGCTAAGGGGTTTTAGCTTCTCATACTTCTGAAGTAATTAACAACGTTCATAATTGAAAGAATCTGGTGTAATCACAATAATTACAACTGAAACAAAAAACTTCAACTGAATTAATCAACCAAAATTAATACAAGAAAATTCCAAGACCAAAATTGGATCTTAGAATCAATATATGATTGTAAGTGTCAAAAGTGAGTAACTACCACTAAAAACACATAAAGGGTTTTTATAGTCCATCAGAAAACCCTAAAAATCAAAGCCCAAACAAAAAGTACAAAAAGGGTTGATGGCAACTTACCTATGTCCACATATGGTCTGCCAGTGGGTCTATGTACCACATGCAGTCCATATACAGAACTAGTTAAGTGCCAATTTTTTTTTTTTTGCATTGTTCATTCTTGGATTTTGGACTTCTGGTACTTACCTTTCCAATATGTGGTTTGCATGTAGACATAGATAAGTGCCAGAAATTTTTTTCAGCTTATTCATTCTTTGTATCTTCAATTCTGGTACTTACCTTAGTCACATAAGGACTACAAGTGCTACAAGCAGTCCATATGTAGACATAGGAAAGTGCCAGGCCTTCCAATTTTTTTAACCAAGCTTCCCAACTTCAAGTTTAATCACATGCTTTGTTCACCTACATCTGGTTTGTGTTACAAATGCCCAAAAATGATCAAGTAAGTATCCAAAAACTCTATTTTTCATCTTTTTCTTGAACATAGCATCCAAATCCTAGTTTCCTGAAAAACATACCCAAAACACATCATATCTATCAATGTAATCTAAGAAACTTGCATATTTTAAAATTTTTATGCGTTGAAAGTGCTATATTTCTATAGCACATCAACAACCCACTGAGGGGCCCATAACTACAACTTATGGCCCGTAAGTGGGTTTGTAAATGGTCATCGATCCAACTTTCCTCATTCTTTTTGGTTAGGATTTTTAGGGTTTTGATGTAATTTTTCAATACCCTTTTTATTTTTTTGCATCAGTATATCACTCTTCACATTTACTAATATATATTGATTCTAGATTTGACTTTCGATATTTGCATCCTTTGTTTTACTTTATATGGTTGATTATCAATTTGAGATTTTGCGTTGCCTTCTTAAATTATTATAAAATTAATATTATTCTTTCATTTATCAATTTCATGGATATTTTTGCAAACATAAGATACAAAACCGCCTAACTAGGGTTGTGGTAACCCTAAAGAATAACATAGTAGCGAAAGTTTGAGATCCTTCTAAATTAGTGTTTATGAATGTATTGTAATCCTCTTCAATTTGTTTGTTGTCTCAACTACTGCACATGTTAACAAATGTTTGTACTCGAGAACATTTTCACAAGAGAGGTTTATACTAGGAAAAGAAGATTGCTGTAGAAATTTAAGGCTACCAACCCTCGTCTAATTAATTTGACACCTAAAAATAGATGGTTAATCTAGGATAAGAGACAAAGGTTAGTATGGAGACACATTGAGAGTCGCAAGGTAAAGAGTCAAATTCACCAAAGGTATGCACAAGACGGTTAAATATGAATATCTTGTCATATTTAGCATATAGAACCTTAAGATAGTCGAATTGAGCGTGATAAGTCTACGGGGTTATAAAGTAGGCAGAAATTAGTCCTAGCATTCATATAAGATTGATTTCAACCAAAGAGTCCAAGATTTATTATTAATTGATACTATTTACACAAAATCCCGTATTTACTTTTCTTCATTATTCTATCTTTTCCAACAAATTCATAAGAGATATTCAACCTATTCCTTATGGGTTTGGCCTCAACCTCAATTGGACACTGTAGATTACAATGACCACATTGTGATTTCTTTACACGTATAGCTTGGGTGAAATCAAATTTTGGCATCATTATTGGGGTATATGATTACATATTGATTAACAATGTTTGTTGAGGGTTTTAGCTTTTACTTTTCTATTTTTGATGGTTTATGCCGGTGTATGCTCAATACTAAGAGTCAAGGAAATCCATTGATCCCACCTGATATAAAGCCTGAAAGAACCCTATGACCAAATCGTAGGATATTAGAGCACGGTTGTGATGCTCAATATAAAAATTATGAAGATGATCCCCATACCTTGAATCCATCTCCTTCACTTACTACTCAAGCTACTACTGAGCAAAATACTTTTCCTTTACTAGATGAAGAAAATGCAAAGAGGGATATATCTGCCCATTGTGCAGCTCAAGAGAAAAGACAGAGGTAGAAAGTAGAATATTGAGTAAAATTCAACAATGGTAGAAGAGATAAAGTCAAATTCCTCTAACTTGTAAGTATTTGCCAGCATATGATGATCCAGAGGATGAATTTGGGTATGTTGAGCCTATTGATACATGATTTATCATTCTTCTTAAATTTTCCTAGGGTGAAGTTAGTTATTACAAGTGCTATGATTCAACTGCTCAATCTTAAGAGTGCGTTCACAGGTTTGACGCCTGATGATAAAAGCATGCACGTTATGAATTTCATGGGGATCAACACTTCATATAATTTAAATAGTGTGAGTGAGGAAGCTTTGAGACTTAGGTTGTTTCCATTCTCTCTAGCAAAAGAAGCAACATTATAGATTGGATAACTACGCATAGGTCTATTACTAATTAGAATGACTTGCAAAAATAGTTCTTCAACTGATTCTTCCCACCTTATAAGATGCTATAATTGAAGGATGAGATCTATAATTTTAGACAACTACATTCTGAACCACTATATGAGTCATGTTTGAGGATAAAAAAAAAATTGATAATGGTGCTCAATCACTAGATTTGGAGAAGAAATTTGCTTGAGATATTCTATCGAGCCCTTAATATCAATGCCAAAGATGTTATAGATTCTATTATTGGTGGAGCTTTCATGACCCTACTTTGGGAGGTAGCTTCAAAAATCTTAGATCAAGTCTCTATCACTAATCGAGGAAGACATACTTGGGAGGCTGAAAGAGATGTTGACAATTATTTATAGCAAGTAGAGGATCGTAGAAGATATAGTGGTTTAATAAGTTTGATTTTTTAGGATGAAGACTGGGGTATTGACCAAGAAATTTATAGGTATGAATTCTTATAAGGTTAGTGTTGTGGGCGCACAAGATAAAGCACCTAGGTCAAATAATTCTAATGTTGATAAAAAGGTAAAGTATCTAGGTACAGAGGTGGCAGGTTTTCAAACCAAGGGTCAAGGGTATAATTAAGACACTTGGAATTCTAGGCAAGGGAATCAGGGTTTAATCTATTATAGGGATCAAAGGAAAGAGAGATGGTCACTTGAGGCAAAAGGATGATTATAAGGAGAAAAGTGGTGCATATGTTCCTATTGTTACAGAATCAATATAGTTTCGTTATGGAGAATAATTTAGTTATTTTGAGGACTGAGCCAGAAAGTTGAATCGCATCCTACATTGAATTGGATGATTGAGCAATAATTTGGTCAAATGTCGTCTACTTTATATCAATGGAAACCAAGCACTCTTCTAAGCAATATTGTGCAGAAGTTGAAGAGCGACAATCACTTCTTAGCCATCTCTACTCAGAGTATTAAATCCACTATTGATCCCCCTATTCCCATAGTTGATGAGGTATATGATAATGTTGTTGGAATTGATGATTCACACAAAGCAGAATCATAAAAGTTTTTAACTAGTGGTGAGTCATAAAAAAATTTGATGGGTCCGGATAAGAGAATGGAGAAGGATAAAGGGGAGGGAAAAGAAGTTCAGCTTGTAGTGAACACCATTCCATGACCTTCTTAATTTTTTCTTAGATATTTAATAAGAAGCAAGAGGAACAAAAGTATCAAAAGTTTAGTTTGATGTTGAAGGAACTATTTGTTAATATTTATCTTATGGAAGCATTAGTGTAGATGTATTTCTATACAAAGCTTATGAATGATCTAGTTAGTAAGAAGCGAATGGTGATTTTTGAAACTACTGGTAAATACACCATTGTAGGGCTATTGTTTCCTAATATTTTATGAGGAAGAAAGGTGACCCCAAAGCTTTTATTATTCCTTCCACTATTAGGTCTCTGAACTTTTTACGAGCAATGTGTGACTTAGAAGTTAACCTAAATATGATGCTGCTAATGGTGTTTAAGTAGTTAGTATTGGGGAGACCTAAGCCGATGTTGATGAAATTATTAATGGTTGAAAGGACTGTGTAGAAATCAGTTGGTATATCGTATGATGTTTTAGTAAAGATAGCTTGCTTCATTTTTCTAATGAATTTTGTGATCCTTGATTATGAGGTGGATTTTGATATTTCTATTAGCTTAGGAAGTTTGTTCCTATCCATGAGTAGGGAATCGGTTAACATGGAGATGAGATATATGAAGTTCCAGATCAATGACATCTATTTTACTTTTAATCTGGTCCAGTCAATATGCCAACTGAAAGGTATGAATGAGATTAATATAATATACACTATTAAGGAGTGGCTTGGTTTCGAGGAATAAAAAACAGTAATTATGAACTTTGACAGTGACAACGTTGATGAATAGGAAGAGATAGTCAGTACAATCTATGTAAGGCTCTTATTCTTATGCTCCAAATAGATCTTGACTTGAAGAATAGAGCAACTCCACTAGCTCGACCATATATTGGGGAGACAACGATCTTGGAATTAATGTCCCTCTATCTCACTTGAAATAATTATTGGGGGAGAAAAATAGCTTACCGATCACTATTGCTGTTGATTTATTGGATATATAAGTTATGGCATTGATTTCAATATTAGAGAGATTTAAAAGGGCCATCAAATATTCTATTGCAGATATTATTTAGATTTCATCCGAGGTTTGTACTCATAAAATTTAGCTCAAACTAGATTATGTTCCTATTATTAAGAACTAGTATTGTTTGAACCCATCTATGCAAGAGGTGCTAAAAAAGATGATATAAAGTGGTTAGATACGAGCATGGTTTATACTATTATGGACAACAAGTAGGTGACCCTAATTTAACACATACCCAAAAAGAGTGAGATCACTGTGGTTCTGAAAGAGAAGAATCAATTAGTTCCCATGAGACTGGTTACTGGATGTAGAGTTAGCGTGGACTATAGAAAGTAGAATAATTGGAAACAAAAAAACCATTTTTCTATGTTGTTTATGTATTAAATACTTGACAGACTTGTAGATATGGGATTGTAGTATTTTCCTTATGGTTATTCGGGGTAATATCAAATTTCCATTGCCCATTAAGACCAACAGGATACTACTTTTACTTTTCCTTATGGTACTTTTCCATTCAAGAGGATTTCTTTTGGACTATGCAATGCTCCTTCCACCTTTCATTGTATGATGTAAATTTTTTATGATATGGTGAAGGACATTATAGAGGTCTTTATGGATGAATTTTGAATTGTTGAGGACTCTTTTGATGATTGTCAGGCACATTTGGAAAATTCACTTTAGGGACGTGAGGAGTGCAACCTAGTTTTGAATTAGGAAAAGTGCCACTTTATGGTAAAGGTATGGATTGTTCTTAGACAAAGGATTTTTAAGATGGGCACTAAGGTTGACAAGGCAATAGGTAGAGGTGATTGAAAAATTTTGTCCACCAGTTTCAGTTAAAGGTATTAGAGGTTTCTTAGGACATGCTAATTTTTATAGGAGGTTCATCAAGGACTACTCTAAAATTGCTAGCCCATTGTGCAATCTTTTAGAGCAGGTGGTGAAATTGGGATTTGATGCTGCTTGTCTGAAGGACTTTGAGTTCCCTAAGGAAAGGTTGATCTTGGCTCTTATTATTGTGTCTCTTGATTCTTCCGTACCTTTTGAGGTGATGAGCAAAGCTAGTGGTGTGTCCTTGGAAGCTATTCTAGGGAAAAACCTTAAGAAAATTCTCCCCCCATATACTATGCCATCAAGGGCATTAAACCCCAAACATGAGATGGATTTATTCGCGGTGGTTTTTGCTTTTGAGAGATTTTTATCCTATTTGATAGGGACCAAAGTTAATCTTCACACTAATCATGAAAAATTAAGGTATATTACATCAAATTAAGATGCAAAGAGGATGTTGATTTGTTAGGTACTATTGTTGTAGGAATTTGAGTTTGTCGTGAATGACTATAAAGGCAGTAAAATCAATGTTACGAACAACCTATCCCACTTCGAAGAAGAAGGAATGTTGAAATTAGAGGATGAGCTTTATATTGATTATACTTTGCTAGATGAGTGAATCTTTACAGTATCTCAGGACTTAATCCCCCAAGTCATTGATTTTGCAAACTATTTGGCAAGTTATCTTTTCCCAGAAGTTTTGTTATTTCAGTAGTGCAAGAGGTTCATGCCTAAGGTGAGAAAGCTTTTTTGGGATGAGCCTTATATTTTTGGGTTTGAGCAGATAGAGTTATTCAGAGATGTATTCCTGAGGTGAAGATGATGAGCATACTTGAGGCTTGTTATTCATCATTAGTTGGAGGTCATAATGTTGGTACCCGTACAGCCTACAAAATTATCCAGTGTGGTACTATTGGCCAAATATTTATAAAGATGCTCATGATTTTGCTTGAGCCTGTGATCAGTGTCGGCACCATAGTAATATTTTGTGAAACATGAACTCTCCATAACAACTATATTGGAGTTAGATATGTTTAATGTATGGGGAATCTATTTAATGGGCCTATTTGTGAGCTCTTATGGGATGAAGTATATACTGGTGGTGGTTGACTATGTTTCTAAATGGGTGGAGGCAGTTTCATTTCCCAGCAATAAAGGCAGAAGTGTCACCGCATTTTTTAAGAACATATTTTCTTGATTTGGTACTCCATGTTCTATTATTAGTGATGGTGGATCCCACCACTTTAACCATCTCTCTAAGGCCCTACTTACAAAATATAGTGTGAAGTATAAGGTGGCAACACCTTACTATCCTCCGACGACTGGCAAGTTGAGGGATCTAATCATGATATCAAGTCCATATGGGCAAAGACTGTTATTGTCAATATGGTTGATTGATCATGGAAGATATATGATTCTCTCTATTCCTACTGGATAACTTTTAAGACCCCTAGAGGTTCCTCTCTATATCATCTTGTATTTAGCATGGCATGCCACTTGCCGATTGAACTTGCACAAGGTACTATGGGATTTGAAAAATCTAATTTTTGAGTCGAGGGATGTAACTAATTTGAGGATAAGCAAGATGATGAGTTAGATGAATTTCTTCTTTGAGCTTATGAGAGATCTACCGTTTATAATGAGCAGATGAATGTGTATCATGAAAAAATATTAAAAAAAAGATGTTTGAGCCCAGTGATATAGTGATATTGTATAATTTGAGACTTCTCTAGTTTCTTAGAAAGTTGAAGTCTAGGTGGTATGGAAGATTCATTTTGCTTAAAGTGTTCCCGCATAGTGCTATTGAGCTAAAATGACATGATGAAGCCTCGTTTAAGATGAACGGCAAGCCTGTTAAGCATTATATATGAAATACTGATGAAGTTAAAGGTTTTGTTTGAGTAGGCCTTGGTGAGGTCTGACTAGACAAGGTAATTGAGTCGTGCCACAAAATTAAATTAGATGCCTCAACGGAGGCAACCCAGGGTCTTGTTGGTGAAGTTTGACTTTCCAACATAGCCACATTGTGTTGCGATGTTAAATAAAGCATTATTTGGGAGGCAACCAAATTCTTAAGTGTTAGCCTCATTTTCATATTTTTTAGATTTAAACCTTTGAAAATAGCTGGACCATGGCAAAAATTTCAAATTTCAAAATATTCCAAGTAAAAGGACTTACTAACCCACTTATGGGAGTGATAAGTCCCACCAACACTAGGTATGTGATGTAGTATATATCAGAGTGAAAATCTAAAAATATTGGGGTCTCTTAAGTTTTACTTACGAACCCATTTACAGGGGTCATAAGTACAACTTACGACCCCGTAAGTGGGGTCATTAAAATCAAAGTACAAATTAAAAAGGTTACAGGATTTTTGGGTCATTTATGGGCTGTAAGTGCAACTATAGGAGTCAGACATGAGGCACTAAAGTTTTAGGGATTTGTCTTACACTTACGAGGGTACTTACAATCCCAATAAGTGGCACCTACGGCCCGTAGGTGGGGTCGTAGGTACCCTACTCTAGGTTTTTTTATATTTTTCAAAGTTTTTTTATCTGTTCTTCTATTTGAACTACTAACAAATACCTTTTTAGGTATAATGGAACCAAAAGCAGCCTAGAAGAAATGAATTCAGTTGACGCTCCTTAATGAGTCCCAGAGTAGAGTGGCTTTATAACGAAGTACCCAGTTAGCCTTGATAGCTCCAGTGGTCCCACGATAGACTATGTGCCAATTTGTGAGAAATGTTGTAGTTGTAGAAGTTATGGCCACATTGGTCACGCATCCTGCCCTAGAATAGACTCAATTAGGCACTCAGCTTGTACCAACTCGAGACAGTTCCCAAACGATAATACTTAGAACTTTTCCCAGGCCAAGGATAAAGAAGGACCAAACCTTGCTACCATACTCTTTCTAGTTTGTGGGGGTAGAGAGTCCTTTAACAAATGATCAAAGGATGAGGTAGATTCACAGTCTAGGTACAGATATAAGGTTGAGTTTGGATCAGCATCAGGGTCTATAGAGGAGAAGAAGGATCCCGATTTCCAGTCTGAGGAAGGGTCAAAGAATGTATTAGGATCATAGAATGAGTTGGCATTGGATGCACCCAAGTCTGAGGATGGTATAGGCTAGTGGCCACAGTAGATTTCACTGTTCTTAACACAAGATGCTCCATCAGATGTACGGGATACCCAACTTCTTATTCTACTACCTGCATCCTAGGGTCTAACACTACACAAATCTTAGTGGTACCTATAGCTGAGATAAGCCCGCAATAGTGTTTGGAACGGATGCAACATATATTTTATAGGGACAACCTCATCAAGAAATAGGGCCGACCTTAAAAGAGTATTAAAACTTAGAAGAGGATTAATCTAGTGGGTTTAGTAGGGTCACAAGACCTACCGGCCTAATTTGACCATTATCAGTTGGGGTGGATGACTCAGCCCTAAGGATCATACAGATCGGCTCTAGTTCGGGACTTTAAATTTTTTTATTCCTTCATGATCTATTTAATTACTCAACATAAGGTTAGAGGTGTACAGCATCCCAGCTGGATGATACTTTAGTGTAAGGTTCAGAGTATATATTTCTGCGCAATCATCTATAGGGTATCACTTAGGCCAGATTATATGGCACCAATATTAATGGTAGAGTTTGAACTAAAGATAATACTCGCATGGGACATACACTATATAAGAGATATAGACTTCATACTATAGAGACTTGACTTGGCTATGTGGATAGCAATACATGTATCTTTTTTTAGGCACTAATGCCCCTTGGATTGTATGATTTAGGTTGAGTTCGACTGTATCAGACAAAATTCATACATGGTAAAGAGCCACATTGGTTGCCATCCTACTTGCAAATTATGAGATAGACTTTGTGACACTGATCTGACTAGAGATCCAAGTCAGAGCATTTAGTGAGGCCTCTCATATCCCTTTCCTCAATTAATCTAGTAGCTTTGTGATATGGCAGGGGTGCTGGATATTCCAAATGTTAATCATAGGATTGAAGTGACTAAAAATGTAGATATTAGTTTAATCAAGGATCTGACGAACCTGATCTTTATACAGAGAGTGCAACCACATCCTATTGCTATTCTGGACCATTTTAATAGACCATTAATTCTGGATAAGTCTATAGAGAGGCCATACATTAGTGTTGATATTGATTTGTTAGATTAGAGAGCTAAGGCCAAGATTGATATCAATGGAGAAGAGGCCCCAGCTACATCTATGTTAGCCCTGAAAATGGTTAGTGTGCCATGCAAGTTTATGTAGTGCATGGTTGAGGTATAGAATGAGTTGGCAACATGCCTCACTCAAATTAAGCTGGCCTTGGGTCTAGACTACACTTGAGACTATTGAGGTCAACATTGAGGAGAGGCTGAGGAAAGACATGGTAGAGTTTATTTGAGAGTTTCATGCCCAAATTGATGTTTTTTAGGACTGGGTCAATGCATTAATTAGCGAGGTTCAAGCTCCAAATTTATTAGGTATTCGAGAGAAGATGGCCAAACTACATACGGAGGTATGCTCTTTTGTAAAGAGCCATATTTTGGTCATTCCCTTAGTTATCCCCTAATTCACACAGCCATTTCCACCATTACCATATATGTTGTTTGATTAGTTACTAAGATGGATACGATCTCGACTTTTGAGGCCAAAAGAGGCCACAAGAAGTAGCTATAGGATCCTAACATACTGTTTAATCAAGACCTAAAAAGGGCCAGTAATGATTCCAGGATGTCCTTAGTATTAGATGTGTGGGGATGAGATAATATAGAAGTGGATACATCTTCTAGTCGTACCCCGCTACCACCTCCAAAGATGAGCCATGAGATGCCCCAAATGGGGGCGATTCTACTATGGACACCTAGAGCATCCCAAGTATGTACTTATTCCTTGTTTTATATTGTATATATACACTGGGGATAGCGCATAGTCTTTAGTTGGGGGGGAGGGGGTGTACTCCAATTCAGGGTTTTTCCTGCCATGTCTTTTTTCCATCGGCTACGCTGTCATAGTAAACTTCCATGGTTAGGTTGTTTTTTTTTGTTGTTGTTGTTTATATTTTATGTTTTTTTTGTTTAATTAAGGGAAAAATAATGAATCTAAAAGTAGTTGATATATTTTGTTTATTTTTACGTGTTTTAAGCAAAGTGAGACCCCTTTAAATTGTTTTGTGAACTGTGTGATGTGTTATCTATGTGACCATTGTTAATATTGTTAATTAATTAGGATTTAGGTACAAACTAATCATAGGTCGCATTTGTATGAACTGGATAAGTAGTAGCTTTTAATGTAATATGTATCGTGTGTGTGTGTGTGATATATTTACCTAGTTCCCCTTGTGTATTTAATCCAGAACTTGCCTAATTAGTCTTTCCTAGGTTGTAGTATAGTTGGTTAGGATGTGATCTTAGGCCACTCTTGAATTTAGTCCACTCTTAGCCTAAATGACCATCCAAATATAAATAAGTATCCCTGAATCCTTATTTTGAGCCTATATTGACCCATTTTCTTAATTTCACCATTCACCTTCCTAGTTTAATAAAATTGAACCTATTTTGGCCTTGGTCCATTCTTGGACATTGCGTACCTCAACTCAGGAAAATCACCACATTTGAGGGTGGCAACCATAGGGGTGAATATGCAGAATTGGGTATGAATAAGGGATTAAATAAGAGAAAAGGAAATAGAGTTGGGTATGGTAAAAATAAAGAGGAAAAAAACAAAAAGACAGAAAATTTACAAAACAAAAAGAAAAAAAGGAATAAAGAAATCACACCCAACCTCAATTAGCAATAAAGGAGAAAACGGAGAAACAAAATAAAAAATTACTATTTAAAAGTGGACCCCAAAAGTAATTGTAATGTCAAGGAGGGTTATTAACTAGTTTCCAAAAGTCCCATACAATCCCTTAAGCTTATGTTACAAGCTGAATAAAGTCTTATAGTGATCCTAGTCTAATCATAAAAAAAAAAGTAAGGAAAAGAAAATAAGGGCAAGACTGTGGTATTCTATGGCCATTGACTTGAACTTCATTTGCAATTATGAGTGTAATGACATTGTCCTAGCATTTACATATATGATCAAATTATGTGATTGGGACTTTTTTCTATAAGGGTACATGGGTTGTGCTACTAGTTGCTAATATGTTCGAGTAGTGTAACTTGCATACATGCTTGGTTGTTTCTTGGTAATGTAATACCATATATGGATTCCTTTGTGTCACATTGGTATGCTCATAGATCTACACAATCTTTTTGAGAAATTGGAAATAAGAAGGGGTAATGTTTTTTAGCAGAAATTGATTGATTGGCGTAGGTACCTTAGGTTTCTCTTAGTTAAGAACGGTGTTGTATATTTGTTATGTGTTTTTTCCCTAAGGAAATACAAATATTCTAAGCTCAGGGTGTTGATGTGTAATGATTTTTATGGCTATTGCAATGCTTAAAGCCTAAAAATATGTAAGTACTTAGGTCCATTTTGTTAGATATGATGTGTTTTTGTGTTTATTTTGTAGGAAACCAAGTTTTTGAGCTTAAAATAAGAAAAAAAGTGTTGATCTTACGAGCCGAATTATGGGCGGTAAGTGCTAATTTTGACCACCATAAGTGGCCTTATAAGTATCAGAAGAAGTATGATCTTACATGCTGAAGATTATACTAAAATTGATGAAGAGTTACTTACAGTACAAAAGTACCACTTATGCCACCATAAATGCCAATTTAGAATGCAGAAGAAATTGTTCTTAGAATATTAAAGTATGAAGATTGGTATGAGAATGATGAAGGGATACTTATGGGGCGTAAGTACAACTTATTCTTCCGTAAGTGGAATCGTAAGTGGGATGATAAAAATCTAAAGCTTTTTAGACACTTATGACCCATTGAGGGGCCTGTAATTACCACTTACGACCTGTAAGTGGGTCCATAAGTGGTCATTGACCTAGTTTTCCTTATTCGTATTGGTTAGATTTTAGGGTTCCAATGGAATCTATAAATACCCTTTTTATGTTTTTATAATACTTTATACACTTTTTACATTCACAAACATCTATTGATTCTAAGATTCAACTTTTGATCCTTGAATCCTCTGTTCTTGATTATTTGGTTGATTATAAATTTGAGATTTTGGGTTTTCTTATTACATTATTTTGATTTTGATATTATGCTTTTGTTTATGAATTTTATGGATATTCTTACAAACATGAGAGGGTAAACTACCTAACAAGGGTTATGGGAACCCTGGCAGAAAAATAAAGTAAAGAAAGTGTGAGGTCCTTCTACATTTGTGTTTATGCATGTATTATGATCTTCTTTGATTTCTTTGCTTTCTTAACTATTGAAGAGGCTAATAAATTTTCTATGTACTAGATCATCTTCACAAGAGAGGTTAAGATTAGGAAAAGAAGATTGCAATAGAAATTCAGGGCTACCAACCCTCGTTTAAATAACTTGACACCTAAAAGAAGATAGTTAATCTGGTATAAAATGGAAGGGTTAGTAAGGAGACACATTGAGACTCACAAGGTAAATAGTTAAATTTAGTAAACGAATTCACAAGACGGTTGGTAATACATATCTTATCAGGTTCTGCATATAGAGCATTGAGATAGTCGAATTGAGCAAGATAACTCTACGGAGTAAGAAGCCAAGGAAATGCAGTCCCATTATTCATCTCAGATTGATTTTAACCAAAGGAACCAAGATTTATTACTAATTATTATTGTTGGCACCAAATACCCCATTTACTTTTTTGCATTATTTCGACTCCTTCAAAATATTCACGAGAGAATTCGGCATATTCTCTGACGGTTTGACGCTGACCTCTGTTGGGTTACTATATTTGACAAGGATTGCATTATTCTTTCTTTGGAGGTATATCTTGGGATACATCAGCTAGACATTTCATGAATTGGATAGGTAGTAGTTGGTAATACAACCTTGTTCCTTGTGTTTAAGAGATGCTTATTGAGTTCCCTTGGTACATTTAATCCAGAACTTTTTCAACTAGTCTTGTCTATGTTGTAGAATAATTGTTTAGGACATGATCATAGGATTTTTTTGAATTTAGTTCTCTCATAGCATGAATGCCAATCCAAATGTGAAAAAGTATCCCTTGATCCGTGAAGTTGAGCCTATATTGACCCATTTTTTTATTTTCACCTTTTACCTTCCTAAATTTGATTACAATGAACCTGTTTCGGCCCTGTTCCCTACTTATGTATTGTGAACCTCAACTCAGGAAAATCGCCTAAGGTTAGGGTGGATATCATGTGGTTACATAGTTAGAATTGGATATGTAGAAAGGTTTGAAAAAGAGAAAAGATTGTAAGGTTGGGTGTGGTAAAAAAAGAAAAAAATACCAAAAAAATAAAAGCAAGAAAAAACAAAGGAAATAAAGAATAAAGAAACCACACCAAAACTGAATGATCAATAAAATAAAAAAGGAGAAATAAAAGGATGTTGGTTGAGAGTTGGACCCTAAAAGTAATGGTAGTGTCAAGGAAAGTTAGTCACTATAGTCCTAAATGTACCATAACAGTCCCCAAGACTATGCTACAAGCTGAATAAAGTCCTATAGTGATCCTAGTCCAACTATCCGAAAACTAAGGTAAATAAAATAAGGGCATGCCTATTGTATTCTATGCAGATTGAGTAGAACTTCTTTTTGGTATGTGAGTATCTCGATATCATCCTTGCAGTGAGGCATGATAATACGGTGAGAGTGGGATTTCTTTGTTGTGAGGGTTTAGTGGTTGTATTGCTAACTGCATATCTTTTTTGGTTGTGTGACTTTGCGTATTTTCTTGATTGTTTGTTGCTAATGTAATTCCATATATTGATTTCTTTATGTCACATTTTTGTGCTACATAGATGGACACAATTGATTTTTAAAACGTTAAAAATAAAAGGTGGTAAAACTTGTTGACCTGTAATTGAGTTTACTACGATTGGTGTCTTAGGTTTCTCATGGTTAAGAATCGTTGTATTGTTTTTTATGGTGTTTGTTGATTGAGGATAGACAAATGTTCAAAGTTGGGGGTGCTGATGTTTCCTGGTTTAATGGCACTTTTAACGCTTAATTCTACGAAAATATGCAAGTACTTAGGTCTTGTTAGACATGGTATGTGTTTTTATTGATGTTACCAGGAAATAGGGTTGGAAGTTATTAGAACAAGATAAGAAGAAAAATCTCCAAAAAATAAAGTCATTACCCAAACTATGAGCCGTTGGGTGACTTATTACTTGCAACCTAAGTCATCTGGAGAAAGTGAGAATTTTTTAGAAGGGGAACAAAGTCGGTGTTATCTAGGACTCAGAGGATCTTACTACGTGTCGTATCGAGGATCACTTATGTAAAAATTGGTCAAAGTCTTGAAGGTATACAAGTTGGATCGTGATAACGCTCAACTCACTCCCATAATTAGGATGAGGTGGTCATTGTCAAGTAACCCAAATTGAATTAGGGTTGAATCTCGAGGAGTGAGCTATAGACTTTAAACTCTATGGATGCTCAAATTACTATGAGATCACCCGGAATATTGATAAAAAAACATGTGAAATAAAATGGGGGAATTTAATTTGGGGATTCTTAACAACGAACTTTAACACACACATGGTAAATAAAACTTACTTAGAATTCAAGATTTGAAGGAAATCTTGGATTATGTCAACCTAGAGGTAATACATGTGGGTTGATGTTGTTTCATTATGAAGTTTAATTGTTAACTAAAGGAAAGGCTAGGTCAAAGTTCATTGGGGTCAATATTTCAACAAAACCACAACAATTTCACCCATTGGCTCTTTCGAGCACCTAACAAGTGTACAAATTTTCATAATCACCCAAGACCTTAACCAAGCACCCCTATTTCTAGGATGATGCTCTTGGCATGATTTACACTCCTAATACAATTATTTCTAAGATTACAAAAGGTAGTAAACCATAGGCTCAACTGTCCACCGTTGATTTGTCCCCCTATAACCCTCTTTTGAGGATGTTATGGGTCACCTAATATTCACCTCCATCCCTCTTTTGAGGATGACAAAGGGTTTCTAGAGTTTTGGAATTTTACCCATCAAACCCCTTTGGAGATTTGGGGATTTTACCCACCAAATTCCAACTCGTAAGCTCAAGCAATGTTGTAATCCATACTCAACAAATAAAATCCATGCAAACACAACAATACCAACATGCAATTACACTATTATTCAACATAATCCGAAGAGTAAATTATTTATCTACTCATGAAGAAAGTAAGGAGAGATATACCAGAAGGCTTATCCAACACATTCATTCTTCCCAAAAAGTCTAAGAAATTTAGCCTTTAGAGTTAATTACGCACTTGCCCTAGACTAGGGTTTCAAGTCTTGAATTCTAAGATATCTTATGAGCTATAAGATTTTCTAAAGAGGAAGGGTTTTTTTCTTAAATATGGCTTGAAATGCATCCAAGTGCATTTACAGATTTTCCCCTGGGCATACTCCCACTTAAATGCAGCCGCACACAGATGTCCGTGGCCGCAACAACGCGATTGTGGTTGTGTGCCGAGACCGCATTACTCTAATAGTATTGAATGACTGTGACTATAAATAGAGGACCACAGTTGCAGTAACCGAGGATGATGTAGTCTAGGTCTCCAGCTGCACTCTTCTTTGCTTTCTTTTTATCATTTTCATCTCCAATCCGCATATTTTGGTCTCCTCATCTTTATGCCTGCAAAGAGTGGATGTTAGTGCATATATCCATGGATTTTGTCTCATTTATTCATTTAAAATAGGGTAATGTGCATGAATAATGAGTGCAAATGAGTGATTAACTCACCACGCATCAACACCCCCAATTTACGACCTTGCTTGTCCTCAAGCAATGCTACCACTTACTATGAGACAATTTCATACGTATGCCCTCTTTCTATCACCAAATGATCATAAAGACTTAAACTAGATTGCTACCACAAAAAGCTTTTTACACATGGGCAAATAGGATTTAAACAACTCCCCTCATCATAAAATAGAATAGTGCAGGATGCAATAGACTTCGAGGAGCAACCATGTAACAACTACTAATGATCAAGAAATGACTCACATGGTAAGTTCAAACACGCAATAATTCCAATTTTTTCGTTGTTTGAAAGATGACAATATCACCCACCTTAACTAGTTCACATGCCTCTTCACAAGAAAGATAATTCCTCACATCAAGCTACCAAATATGCAACATGGAATTTTGAGTGCACAAACTCTCTCTCTAATGAAAGAAATCTCAATGTAACAACTGTTGTACCATAGGATTGCCGCTATTTTCAATCTCCACTACAAAGAAAGTAGATGGTTGGAAATCTCAAAGGACTTTCTAAGCTTGTGATATTGATTTAGGTTAGGTTATGATATTTTGTGGGAACAACATGGCTACTCCTTTCCTTGAATGTCAACATTACATTTTTCAATCTTTCTTTTTTACTATTGGCCAGTCTACTTTGTTTTCTGTTTTTTCTCATGCCTACCATTTGCTTCCTTTGCTCACTACTTTTCTTTTCTCTTTTTCATGAATCTTTCATTTAATTCTATCTTTATTGGATCCTTTCCTTTTCTAAACATTTATTTTCATCACTAAGGAGCCTTGGAATTCTACTAACACATCGTGACATCAAATTTCCTTCCATCACTTTACCACCCCAACTTAGGCTTTTAACCTCAAGTTGCATTTTCAAGTTCAAGGAGGGTATGGTTTAAAAGAGGGATAAAAGGAATGGTTCACGAATTGTAGTGTGCTTGCCAAAGAAACGTCCAAAGGCTCAAAGTGGATAATTAGGGGTTACATTCATGTTTGGGTAGGATTTTTAGGATAAAGTGGCTTCCAAAATCAAAAGGATGGCCTAAGATCATTTCTCTACCCACATACAATCAAAACTAGCCTTGAGAGACAACAGAAAAAGTTCTAGACAACATGAGTATACAAGAGATGAATGCCTAAAGCTCACCACATATGGCAATACAAAATTTGCCAAGAGGGTTCAAATGTCCCGCCCACTAGAGACAAATTTGGAGTATCTAACATTATTTACAAGTCAACAGTATGCATAGTCATAGGAAGAGAGAGAAATTTCATCACAAAGTTGCTAATGTCCACGCTTTTGAATAATTTTAAAAAAATTTTAGACGGAGAGGGTTGTTTGCTTTTGTGTCAGCGCCATACATAATTTGCTAATCAAGGAGACCGTCCAAGCTATCGTCTTACATTGAAGTTCATAGTATTGGCGACCCACCATATGGTTACTCAGACATCACCAATGGATCTTAATGCAACCCCAAATTGTCAATGCTATAGGTACTTATACTTCTCTTGCATTTTATAGCCTTAATGCTACCGGTACTCAAACTTCCCCTGAACATATGATTAGAAACACAATCATGAAGGCAAAGCTTGTACAATGAAATTTAGACCAAAATAGCAAATTATGAACAAAATAGTTAATCCATGAAAATGTGAGAACCATCAGAGTGCCCAAATATTACAACCCAAATAAAAATCCCGCTAAGAATTTTTCAAAAGGATAGAAAAAGGTGTAGCAATCTCACTAATACAAGCATAAGTGAAATGAATAAGGAAACACCCCAACTGAAAAGGTAACAGTGTCCCTACTGCATCAATAATAAAACCTTAAAAATAGATAAGGATGCTCCCTGAAACTTCATTAAAGACCGCTATCCTGTTTAGATTTTGTTCCATCACCATTCACCTTTATATTAGACCCTTTCTGCAAGCAAGAACATGAGTGAGAATATAAGGAAATTAGGGAGGTGGTTGGTCAATCGACTGTCTTTTGTGTCCACAATTGCAGCCGACTGTCTGGGAACACGGATAGATGGGTAACTGCGATCGTACATGAGGTCTACGGTTTAGATAACCGACGGCATGTCTTCTCCCATTTTTCCCCTTGTCCACCTTTTCTTCTCACTTAGTGCTCATTAATTCTTTTATTGGTGTTTACCTCAAATTATGCACACTACTTCTTTTTTAAGTTTAAGCAGAACACTCAATAATGTCACACATGCATGAGTTATTCATAAGAGAGAACTAACATTAGTAATATAAAAATATGATAAAAATTATACGAGCCATCCTCATGGCATTTGTGGGTTGCCTCCCATACATCGCCTTAGTTATCATCGTGGCATGACATTGGCATGTATGAATTTGGCAAGGGGGGTCCATAGGACTCCACTTGTAAAACTCCCCATTTATCAATTAACCTTCCAACAATGTTTTCCACCTTTTTTTTCTCATTGTCCATTATACTTTTGGACAATCTCTTTTTTGATCAGGCATTAGACATCATTCCGCCCAAGTCCTCTGTCATGTGCTCTTCCTTTGTCTTTTTACCCTCCACACGTATCACAAAGATTTGATCATCATTATAGAGTTTGGAGATTTTACCACTATTAGATTCCCCCTTGGGTTTAGCATCTATATGTGCAAAGACTAGTCCAATTTGATTTTTTAATTCTTTGAAATAAAATGAATAGGAGACCACCAATTTTGTAGCCATATACAAGTGCAAGTTTAAGAGAGAACCTTATGCCACATCATTTAGAACCATTTGGTTCAAAGGATCTAGTGCCCGATAGAACATTTAGACAAGTGTCTTCCCCAAAATCTCGTGGTTTGGGCATTTGGCTAACTTTCTAAGAAATACCTCCCATGCATCATAAAGTAGCTCCCTGTCCCTTTGTATAAAGTTCATGATTTCATCTCTCAGGTGATACACCTTGGATGGAGAGGAGTATTGATCTAAAAACTCCTTTGTGAGCTTATTCCATGAAGTGAGTAAAGCCATAGGGAGTGTGCAGAACCATAAAAATACTTCACCCATTAGTGAGAATGGGAAGAGCTAAAGCCGAAAGGACTCTTGAGTCATATGAGAGATGTTGAAAGGAGTGCAAATTGCTAAGAAATTCTTTAAGTGAACATATGGATCCTCATGGGCTTGGCCTCCGTATAGCCCCATTACTTGCAACACATGAAGCATGACACTAGTCACATCAAATGTCCATTTCCCATGGTAAGGTGGGATATGGCTTTCACTTGTATGACTCCCACCATTCAAGTGGATTTCTCTATTAGTGGGTTCATCAAGGGACTCTACAAGATTGGTGCCTTCACTCATAGTTTCGATTATTCTAAGATTACCTATAAAAGATCCAAAAAAATAAAGAAAATAAAGTGTGACACTCCAGATACTCCCAAGTAAAAAAATAACACCACACAAGAAAAATCTATATTTCACTCCCCGACAATGGCGCCATTTGAATAACACTCAACTCACTCCCACAATTAGGGGTAAAATGGTCGTTTTCAAGTAACCCAAATTGAATTGGGGTCAAAACTCGAGGAGTGAACTATAGAATCCAAACTCTATGGATGCTCAAATTTCTAAGAGATTACCCGAAATATTGATAAAAACAACATGTGAAATAAAATGGTGGAATTTGATTTGGGGATTGTTAACAACCAACTTTAACATGCACTTGGTAAATAAATTTTTTTCGTAAAATTCAAGATTTGAAGGAAATCTTGGGATTATGTGTACCTAGATGTAATTCATGTGGATTGATGTTTGTTCATTATGAAGTTCAGTTTTCGACTAAAGGATAGGCTAGGTTGAAGTTTATTGGGGTCAATCTTTCAACAAAACCATAACGATTTCACCTATTGGCTCTGTTGAGCACCTAATAAGTGTACGTATTTTAATAATCACCCAAGACCTCAATCAAGCATCCCTATTTCTAGGATGATGCTCTTGACATGATTTACACTACTAATATAATTATTTCTAAGATTACAAAAAGTAGTAAACCATAGGCTCAATTGTCTACTATTGATTTATCCCCTATAACCCTCTTTCTAGGATGTTATGGGTCACCTAATATTCACCTTCATCCTTCTATCGAGGATAACAAAGGGCTTCTAGAGTTTGGGGCTTTCACCCATCAAATTCCAACTCGTAATCTCAAGCAATGGTGGAATCCATACTCAACAACTAAAATCTATGCAAACACAACAATGCCCACATGCAATTACGCCCTCGTTCAATGTAATACCAAGAGTAAATAATTTAGCTACTCATGAAAAAAGTAAAGAGAGATACCATAAGGGTTATCCAACACATTCATTCTTCACAAAAAGTTTAAGAAATTTAACCTTCAAAGTTTATTATACACTTGCCCAAGTTAGGGTTTCAAGTCTTAAATTCCAAGATATCTTATGAGCTATGTTTTTCTAAAGAGGAAGGGTTTTTTGCTAAAATATGGCTAGAAATGCATCCAAGTGCTTTTACAGATCTGCCCCTCAACATACTCCCATCTAACCACGATTGCGCACAGATGTCTATAGCTTCTATAACACGACTGTGGTTATGTGCTGCGACTGTGTTAGTTTAATTGTCCTGACTGACGACAACCATGAATAGAGGACCGCGGTTGCAGTAATAGAGGCTAATGTAATCCGGGTCTTTAGATTCACTCTTCTTTGCTCCCCTTTTATTATTTTTAGCTCAAATCTACATGTTTTTATCTTCCCAATTTTATGCCTACAAATAGTGGATGTTAGTACATCTATCCATGGATTTTTTATTATTTATTCATTCAAAACAAGGTAATGTTCATGAAAAATGAGTGCAAATGAGTGATAAAATAATCACTCATCAGAGCCCCTATAAAGATAAGATTAAAAATGAGTCGTATAGTCGGGCAATGACTCATAGTGGTGACTATTCTGAGCATGATGAGAAATGATTTGAAAGATATAATTTTACATGACAGACGAGTAATTATTCATAGGTAGAGATAATGAGTCATTAACGCTAAGAGTAGAAGATAGAAAATAGAGTTGAGAATGAGTCATCATCAGTCCAAACGACTTGTTGCTTGACGCGTTGTCATTTTTGACTATTTTTTCCTATTTTGTTTTGGTTAGGTTTTATAGGTTATTTTAGGAAACTATAAATACTCCTTTGATTTTTTTTGTATTATTTTTTGCACTCTTTACATTCATAACATTATATTGATTCGAAGATTTGACTTTTGATCTTGGAATCAATTGTTCTTAGTTTTACGATTGATAATTGATTTGAGATTTTGAGTTTTATTCTTTGATTATTGTAAGAGTATTCATATGTTTTATTTATTAAATTAAATGGATGCTATTTCAACTATGAGTGGCTAAACAACCTAAATAGGGTTGTGTTAACCCTGATAGAATAACAAAGTATTGGAAGTGTGAAGTCTCTCTTAATCAATATTCTTTCATGTATTGTGATTTTCCTTTATTTGGTTGTTTTGTTTACAATTGCATAAGTTAAACACATATCTATAGTTGATACTTATCCCAAAGAGAGGTATATATTAGGAAAAGAAGATCAAAACAATAATTTGAGGCTGCCAACAGGTAATAATTAATCTAGCATCCAAGATAAGGGATAGTAAAGAGACACCCTGAGGCTCCAAAGGTAAAGAGTGAAATTTACTAAATGCATTCACAAGATTGTTAGATTCTTATTTTATAAGAATTTTCATGAAAGGTATTGGGATAGTTCGGTGGAGCACAACTATTCTACAGTGTTAGATGTCAGGGGGATCACAGTCCTATTATTAATCTCGTATTGATATCAACAAAAGTAACCATGTTTTATCACTATTGATATGGTTCTCACAAAATCCCCCATTTACCCTTTTGCATTGTTTCAGCTACTTCAACAAATTTGTAAAAGATATTTGGTCTATTCCCTATGGGTTTGACTCTAACCTTTGTTGGGTTATATATTTGACAGCAACCACATTATATTTTAATAAGGTATAATTTAGGAGACATCATTAAACTAACCCAATTATCTCAAGTTATTGTGTTTAGTGTAAACGGTAATAATAAGGTGAAGAATATAAAAGATTTGCACAAGAAAATTTGACTTTAACTTGAGAAGAAGAATTAAGAAACAACCATAAAATTCAACAAGGGGTGAAAAGGATGGTGCTTATGCTGGATAATTGGTTTATTTTCAAAAGAAATGATTTCCTCACAAGAGAAAGACCAAGTTAATGCCTAAGTGAGGTGGCCCATTTTAAGTGCTGGAAAGCCATACTGACATGCCTACAAAATTGATCTTCCCCCGTATTACGAGGTTTACAATACATTCAACATTTGTGATCTTTCTTTTACGGATATATGTGGCGAATACATATTAAATTTTGAGGGAAAATTCTTCTAAACAATAGGAAAGTGTTGCATAACAATGTCCCCCAAGATCTTGCACAAGGATCCAAGCTCATGGTCATTAACATTGGCAAGGGTTATTCATAAAGAAGGATGTACTTGAGTGCATTATGGCGTCCTTCCAAAAATCTCATATGTTCGTGATAACATTTGATTGGGAATACTTTGATAAGAATAATCAAGATAAGTTTTTGTTGTATCATTGAATTCATCTCAAAGGAGGATATCCAAACAAGGCCCTTACTTTAATTAAGCACAAAAATGTAATAACGTAGGGTCTTCTTTATTTTCCGTGTATGATTAGCTTCTTTTATTCTTAAAGGCTTCGAATTTCATATACTAAGAAACCCATATTTATTGAGAGATTATGAGAACCAGCTAAGCTTTTAGTTGTTCCTTGATTGGAAAGAACAGTTGCTTGGGATATCAATTACCTTAAGATTCTTCTTACAATTAAGTGCTTATTGGGATATTTGAAATAGGTCACTTTAATTCATTAAAGTTGGTTGTCTTTGATTCTCGATTTGTGTCTATATGTTTTTCTTTTCTTGTTTCTTTGTTAACATTCTCATTATTAGGGTAAATCATGCTTTACTTTCTTTGTCAATCTCGTCTTCTATTTAAGGTTTTGTATAAGTAGGGTGACATGGATAAGAATATTGCAGAATTTATAGCCCGATGTCAAAATTGTCAACAAGTTCATGTACAGAACCAAATGCCTTGAGGTTATATTCAACATATTAATCTTACAATTTTTAAGTGGAACAACATCAACATAGATTTAATTATTTGTTTGCCTTGTTTATCTCTAAATTTTGATTTAATATGGGTAATAGTTGATAGACTTACAAAATCAGTGCAATTCCTATCGGTTAAAACCACTTACCTAACTATAGGGTATCTAAACTTATATATTAAAGAGATATTTTGGCTACATGGAGTCTCAATCTCTATTATATTTTTTAGGGGAGCTAAATTTACTAAAACTTTTCTAAAGGAGTTTGGAACAAGGGAATTTAAGTACAACTTTTCACCCAAAAATAGATTGACAAGTAGAACATACCATTCAAATATATAAAGATATTATTTATTGGACTTTAAAGTTAGTTGGGGTGATCATTTGCCTCTTCTTGACCTCCCCTACATAATAGCTATCATTTGAGTATCAAAATGGAACTGCATAAATATTTATATGGAAGAAGGTATAGATCAGCATTTAGATAGTTTGAAGTGGGTGAAACTTTTCTTTTTAAGCCAAATCTTGTTCATCAAACTATGAATAAGGTTAAATTGATCCAGCGGTAGCTAGAAATTGCCCAAAGGTTAAAAACATCATATGTAGGTGTTAGAAGAAGGGGGATAGAGTTTCCTATAGATGATTATGTATTTGTAAAGTTTCACTAATGAAAGAGGTAATGAGATTTGGTAGAACCAAAACTGAGTCCACATTATATATGGCCATAAATGATTGTTTGAAGATTAGTCCAAGCCACATATGATTTAGATCGACCCTAAGAGCTCTCAACATTTCAATCGATGTTTCACACCTCAATTCTTCAAAAGTGCATAGGAGATCTATCTCATATTACTCCAACTATAGTTTTTCAATTTATCAAAAATTTTACCTATGAAGAAGTACCTATTGCTATTCAATATTGTCAAGTTTAGAAGTTAATAAATAAAGAAATTTCTTATGTAAAAGTACTTTGGAGGAACCAACTAGTAGAAGAGATCAAATGGGAAGCTAAAGAAGTGATGGAATCCAAGTACCCTCATTTATTCAAATCTAAAGAGAATATCCAAGATGTTGAAGTGGATCAATAACAAGTGAGTACAAATATATCATTATTATGTGGTAACAAGAAGATAAACAAAGGCTTGAACTTATTCGGGTTGGATAATTTACTAATATTCATGGATGAATTTTCCTAAAGGGGGAGGATTTAACCTCCCATATTTTGTATTTACATATTCACTTATATGGAGCTTTATATATCCTTGTCGTATAGGTAATGGAATAGATTTTTATGAGATTATTCATGGTATATATATATTGAGGATACTGCCTGTACATTTTATGTGACATAACCAGGTAAATATCGATGTAATTATTTAAACATAGTATAGTACATAGGTATTTGAGTCTAAATTTTAAAGTGACCAAGTGGATACAAGTTTTATGTAACACCCCGTATTTTCGTGCTAGAATTCTAACCATCATTCCTGCGCATCTAAGCTCTAATCTAAGTGATTCTCATGTGAATACAAGTTTTATGATCATTATCCTAGTCTATGGAGTAGTTTAGATGTGGAAAATGTTTATATCAATGACCTAGAACAAGGTTGAGCTAAGACCAATTGATTCATCCAAAGTTTGAAATTTGATTCTACAAGGAACTACTTCAAATGTGTAAATCTATTAATATATATAGAATTTTTCATCCCAATACCTATCAAGTTGTAGATAATTGAATTAGCTTTCCAATGATACCAATTATGCAAAAATCCTATAACTGAGGAAAAAGTTATGCCCATTTTTGTGAAAGGCAGTAAAGGTGTGCGATAGATAATGTGCCGCCGAATCAAATGTGTGCGATTAGGAGTATGAGGCACACTTAAATGTCTGCAATAAGGTGTGTGACGTACACCTTAATGTCTTCCATGGGTTGTGCGCTGCATACCTCGCTTCCAAGTGCGAAAAACACCCCTATATATGTCTATAACATAGGATTAAACTCCCACAACATCAAAATAAGTTTACCTTCTCTCAAAATCACCAAGATAAACCTTTAGGGTTTCAACATAAAAACCCCAATAGCTAGAGATTCAACCATGAGAATTCTAATAATTTTACATATTCGGAATCCCCGTTACGAAGGCTATGAGGGAACCCAAAAGTTTGTGAATAGCATTACGTCATTTGGAAAGTCCATCAAAGCTTCAAGTTTAAGGTATGTGGGGTTTTTAAACAAGAACACTCTTTCGTTCTTGTGCCCAAAAAAGACTTTCTTTTACAAAGTTATGGATTTCATATGTTTTAGTATAATTTGGAAGCATGAACTTATATGCTTTATTGATTATCACGAGATTATGATATTTTTGATATATTAGAAGCGGAATTATATGATTATGATGATATTTTGTGCCTTATAACTAAATTTTCCAGCTTTTGAAGGGATTTATATATGTTTATGATGTAAAGCTCGAATCTTGATAACTTTTCATGTAATATTGAGACATGAGTTTTGAACTCTATTTGAGATTGTTTTTTTTTGAGAAATCATATGATATAAACACCTTTAGTTTGAATGATTTAAGATAATGAAGAAGCTTTGACCTTTTGGTCGTAAAAAGAAGTGTTTTTGAACCCAAGATATGAAAAGAAATCCACTTTTATTGATTATTATGAAAAGGGTAGCAAGATGTCTCCTGTTGTGAATTGTTGAACTATTTATTAGTGGATTTTCTTTTGAAAAGATCTCAGTTAAGTTCGGGAGTAGTCTTTAGTATCAAGCGGAAGGTATAGCTATTTTGATACTTCCCTAGAACTATGTGTCCCCATAGGATGTGAGCTTGAGGCTGATTTATATAGTGATCACTAGTGTTTTTATTGATGATTTAAAGTCCTAATCCAATGGAAAAGAATACGGCAAATCTCCCCAACGTGGGTAGAACGTTGGACTATATGTAGCTCACATGGTTTATGTCGGTTATAAGAGACTCCCAGTGTGTGTGTGTATTCTTCTATCTGAGATGAAAATATAATTGATTGAAAGATTAAGTTTAAGAAAGTCATTGTTTTTGAAAGATATAAAGACTATATATTCTAAAGTGATTTGTCATGAGATTTGATTGCTTTGATGAATTGGAATTGAGATGAAAGTGAATTGAGATTTATATGATGACTCATGTGTTTTACTTTACATGTATTATTCATCCATGATTTAAATAATTTAATTTGAGGTAAGTGAGTCATTTATATTAGAATGCATAATTTTTATAAACTGTGTTGATATTAAGATATTATTTTATATATGCATTGCACCCCCATATGCTTGGTACATTTTCATGGTACTGACCCACATATTCATATATGGGCTATATTTTCTCAGAATGTAGGTACAAGGTATAGTGTATATCTTGAGATCCGTCAGTTTGTGGCATTCAGTCAGCAGGTGATAAGTCCTTCTGATTCAAGGGCTTGAGTTAGTTATACAGTTTGAGAAGTGTTGTATTTTCTTTATCTAGCCGTATTGAGTTAGGATAGTTGGGAGTCATGACCCAGCTACCTATAGTTAGTACTAGTAGAGGCATCATAGACAGTTAGTAGAAGTTAATGTATTCCATTTTAGGTTTGGTTGTAAAAGCATAGTTATAATCTTGTAAATTTAGTTTTGTATCTATCATATTCAGAAAAGAGTTATTTTTCACAAATTTATATAGATTTATACTTTTTGTTTAGTTGTTTATGAGTTATGCCAGTAGAAGATTTAGTTTGGGGTCACTTGTGATCCTAAGCATCGTATGACATCTCGAGACCCAATTTCGGGGTGTAACAAACTTGGTATCAGAGCACAGAGTTCAAGTGTCATAGGGTGTCTATGAAGCCGTGTCTAGTAGAGTCTTGTGGAATGGTACGAAGACATCTGTACTTTTCTTTGAGAGGTTACAAGGCATTTAGGAAATGTCTCCATTCTTTCAAGTCTAAGATCATGCTATAAAAAGGTTCTCTAAGAAACTTACATAAATTCTCATCTTACTATATTCTGGCCAACTCTGTCTCATTTTTAAGGTATCAAAAATAGTTAAGCTTAAGTATCCATATATAGTTATGGGATTGTGAGAGAGCTAAAAAAGTATACCATCAGTGTTTGTGAGTTACCAAGATTGAATTACTTTATCATGTTCGTAAAAATCGTGCACTAAATCTAAGTCAGATATGTTTTCAGATTCCTCCCCAAAATCCGTAATGTAAATATATACTTCCCTATCTATGTAGTATTCTTGAGATAAGCACTATCAACAACTTCGAGTTCCTCCCCAGGTAATGCTCTTATATTTGCTAGCAGAAGTTTCAGAAGTTATACCAAGCATCTTGGGAGGAGCCTTCTAGTGTGTTATAAGTCCCTCAAATATAAAGTTATGCCCTCATTCGTACGAGTTATTTAATTAAGACTGAGTAAGGTATATTCTTAGATCATTGAATATTGTGTGTCAAGTTTCTATCTCTAGTATTATGCAATTTTGTTATCATTGTATTTATGAAAAATCAAAGTCTAGTGAAGCCGTGTGGGGCCTATTTCAATTCATTAGCATAGTTGCTTTGTTATTCATCTAATTTTCTTGTTCAAAACACAAAACCAAAGTCTAGTGAAGCCATGTGAGGGCTATTCTGATTCACTAGCAACTTGTTGTTTATCTTGTTATTCTTGTGTTGGTTAGAAGTTTGGGTTTAGAAGTGAAGTGGCAAGAATGGTGGTAAGGGCAGTTTATTGAATAAGTATAGCTGAATTATTGCTTATGATTGAATTAGTAATGAAGTGATATACACTTATTTGTTAGTTTAGTGAAGTTAGAAAAGGATATTATTAGTTAAGGTGGATTGTTGTTTACTTGAAGTATGAAAAGAGTTATTCATGGTATTTGTTGTGCTAGGAAAGTATAGGTTTTGATGGAAGTACTTGGTGGTTGAGTATTGTCAATTTTGGCTTTCCTGAGTTTGCAAGAAGAAGTTTAGTTGAAATTTATAAAGCTATGAAAGTAATGTAGGTGTGAAGATAGGTAAATAGTACTGATGTGAAGAAGGAGTATGTGTTACCGGATTATGAATAAGATAGGCCTTATGATTATGATTGATTGTCATTATGTACTAGTTTTTCTTAATGCTATCTTCTATAGTTTTGAAGTGAAAATTATGTGTGAGATTGGGTTGTAAATTATGTTTAGCTCTAGACATTAAGTTTGAACAGTTGATGGTTCGGTTGTTGATGGTAGTTATATGGAGGTGATGTAGTAGGTCTGAACAGTGTATGCAAGAGTGTAAGATCATGTGTTCGTAATAAAGTATGGTGTAGAGGTGTGCCCAAGGTGCTATGGGGATACATTATTTTTTGAGGATTATTGCATATTGTGGGTTAGTAGTAACGTTAAGTTTCTAGGTGGAGAAAGTCTAGTTAGATAATTTATGATATTCTTGATAGCTAAGTTAAGGAGTTATAATTGAAGATGTTGAGCCTTTTTAGAACGATTATTATCATGGTTTGGAAAAAAATATAAGAATAGATGTGTGATCTTGGTAGGTTATGATTATGTGATTAGAGATATAGGTATGGTTGCAAATGAGAGTGTAAGTCTTTGATGATGAGTATTGAAGCTAGAAAGTTAAGGATGGCATATGGATGGGTTGTTCAAGAATAAAGTTGGTAAGTTCGAAATTAGTTTATTCTTATGAGTTTAGAATTTATGTGTAGTTAATAGAATGATAAAATTAAGGCTTACTCTCGAGGATATGGAGTAGACCATCATACTTAGAATACCATCTTTGCCCTAAGGGGGAGATGGTTAGTGAAGAACCAAACCAAGTTTTGATAATTAGATTGTGATACATGTCAATAATGAGTTATGATGAGATAGTGATCCCTAGAGTATCCCTTGGATTTCAGTCACTACAACACCAAACCCATCACTTGCTTGAGAAATACATGCCATAAGCCTATGCTTATACCTATCATGTATGGTCAAGCCCATTCTCAGCTTCTAGAAAGCATGTAACAGCTTCACTCTATGATTCTAGTTATCTCTTATCAATTTATAAACTCCAGTCTTATGTTGAATAGTTCATGATAAGTATGAACTCATGTTTCACAGTATGACTAGTTCTTAAACCAATGATATTAGTGAAGTTCGCATCATATCATGCATGTCCTCAGCTTAGATTTCTTTAATGAATCCATACCTTTGATATTTTTTTCCTCAGGCCTAAGATAAGTGTTAATGTTATTTATTGTAGTTTCTGTGCTTCAGGTTCATATGTGTTAGCCCTTCGGTGACCTCTTCCTATGTTAAGATAGTGGTGATGATAGTGGATAAGCAATGGTTTAGATGTGAGAGAGTTGATGACCCTCATTAAGAAAGATTATTTATGCTTTTATATCTGAGGCTAAAGTGTGAAGAAAGATTGAGGCCAAGTCTTTGATACATGTTAAAATTAGTTAGAGATCATGTGTATGTTTCTAAAGATAGTGAAATAAAATTGTTATTGTTAAATCTTTAGAGATATGCGTAAAATGCCTTTAGGGGTATTTGCCTTCAAGTTATATGTGATTTTTAATGATAGGCTTGAATGTCATGTTAGGTGTAAGATGATGAAGGAAATATACACTAGTGAATCTATATCCAGAGTTTTAAATTAGTTATTGAAGTGGTAAGGCATGTTATTCTTAGGGTGGGAGATCTACGAAGATATAGAATATTGAACCTTGTGGTTTAGAATAGTATTTTCGTTTGGCATGTTGTATCTTATGATTTTTGAGTTAGTCTTGGCCTTGGTGAGAGGACTTAGTTTACTTTAGACCTTGCAGAAAGATTTATCAGTGCCTATGTAAGAATTATAAGTTGAATCAAATAAGTATGGTATTTAAGGGGAATAGTATAGTTGAGAGAGCATTTGAGAAGTGATGCTAAGCTAGAAAGTAAGAAGTTGAGTTGCCTGAGGCCTAGCAATCCTATCCTAGTCAAATGTCTTTTTCAGAGCATGCCAAAAATTCTTTGCTCCCTAATATCAATAGAATTTCATAGAAAAGTGCTAAAGAAATACTTCATTTGAGTATGGGTAGTCAGTATGATCCAGTCCATATAGCCTATAATCTAGTTTAGCAAGCAAGGAGATAAGCTCCTATAGATTCATAATTTTCTAGCTAGTCTTACTATCCGCAGTCTTATACGTATGTACATTCCAAGAAGCAATGTGTTTGTGTTCAATTAAACTATGAATTCAGCTCAGTTCACGCATCAGTTTCAGTTTTCGATATTAAGTCATGATTTAGTTCGTAAGTATCCTGTGTAGTATCACAGTGTCTTCCTAATATTTTCATTAAATTATTATCATTCGGGGACGAATGATCCTAAGAGGGGGATGTTGTAATACCCTGAGTTTTCATGTCATAAACCTCTCATCCTTTCTCATGAGATCAGATCTAGTGCAAAGTAATAGCTACTAATAAGTTATGGATTTCATATGTTTTAGTATAATTTGGAAGCATGAACTTATATGCTTTATTGATTATCACGAGATTATGATATTTTTGATATATTAGAAGCAGAATTATATGATAATGATGATATTTTGTGACTTAGAACTAAATTTTCCAGCTTTTGAAGGGATTTATATATGTTTATGATGTAAAGCTTGAATCTTGATAACTTTTCATGTGATATTGAGACATGAGTTTTGAACTCTATTTGAGATTGTTGTTTTTGAGAAATCATGTGATATAAACACCTTTAGTTTGAATGATTTAAGATAATGAAGAAGCTTTTACCTTTTGGTCGTAAAAAGAAGTGTTTTTGAACCCAAGATAAGAAAAGAAATCCACTTTTATTGATTATTATGAAAAGGGTAGGAAGATGGCTCCCGTTGTGAATTGTTGAACTATTTATTAGTGGATTTTCTTTTGAAAAGATCTGAGCTAAGTTCGGGAGTAGTCTTTAGTATCAAGCGGAAGGTATAGCTATTTTGGTACTTCCCTAGAACTATGTGTCCCAATAGGATGTGAGCTTGAGGCTGATTTATATAGTGATCACTAGTGTTTTTATTGATGACTTAAAGTCCTACTCCGATGGAAAAGAATACGGCAAATCTCCCCAACGTGGGTAGAACGTTGGACTATATGTAGCTCACATGGTTTATGTCGGTTATAAGAGACTCCCAGTGTGTGTGTGTATTCTTCTATCTGAGATAAAAATATAATTAATTGATAGATTAAGTTTAAGAAAGTCATTGTTTTTGAAAGATATAAAGACTATATATTCTAAAATTATTTGTCATGAGATTTGATTGCTTTGATGAATTGGAATTGAGATGAAAGTGAATTGAGATTTATATGATGACTCATGTGTTTTACTTTACATGTATTATTCATCCATGATTTCAATAATTTAATTTGAGGTAAGTGAGTCATTTATATTCGAATGCATAATTTTTATAAACTGTGATTATATTAAGATATTATTTTATAAATGCATTGCACCCCCATATGCTCGGTACATTTCCACCGTACTGACCCACATATTCATATGTGGGCTATATTTTCTCAGAATGTAGGTACAAGATATAGTGTATATCTTGAGATCCAGTCAGTTTCTATCTCTAGTATTATGCAATTTTGTTATCATTGTATTTGTGAAAAATCAAAGTCTAGTGAAGCCGTGTGGGGCCTATTTCAATTCATTAGCATAGTTGCTTTGTTAGTCATCTAATTTTCTTGTTCAAAACATAAAACCAAAGTCTAATAAAGATGTGTGAGGGCTATTCCGATTCACTAGCAACTTGTTGTTTATCTTGTTGTTCTTGTGTTGGTTAGAAGTTTGGGTTTAGAAGTGAAGTGGCAAGAATGGTGGTAAGGGCGATTTATTGAATATGTATAGCTGAATTATTGCTTATGATTGAATTAGTAATGAAGTGATATACACTTATTGTTTAGTTTAGTGAAGTTAGAAAAGGATATTATTAGTTAAGGTGGATTGTTGTTTGCTAGAAGTATGAAAAGAGTTATTGATGGTATTTTTTGTGCTAGGAAAGTATAGGTTTTGATGGAAGTACTTGGTGGTTGAGTATTGTCAATTTTGGCTTTCCTGAGTTTGGAAGAAGAAGTTTAGTTGAATTTATAAAGCTATGAAAGTAATTTAGGTGTGAAGATAGGTAAATAGTAATGATGTGAAAAAGGAGTATGTGTTACCAGATTATGAATAAGATAGGCCTTATGATTATGATCGATTGTCATTATGTACTAGTTTTTCTTAATGCTATCTTCTACAGTATTGAAGTGAAAATTGTGTGTGAGATTGGGTTGTAAATTATGTTTAGCTCTAGACATTAAGTTTGAACAGTTGATGGTTCGGTTGTTGATGGTAGTTATATGGAGGTGATGTAGTAGGTCTGAACAGTGTATGCAAGAATGTAAGATCATATGTTTGTAATTAAGTATTGTGTGGAGGTGTGCCCAAGGTGCTATGGGGATGCATTATTTTTCGAGGATTATTGCATATTGTGGGGTTAGTAGTAACGTTAAGTTTCTAGGTGGAGAAAGTCTAGTTAGATAATTTATGATATTCTTGATAGCTAAGTTAAGGAGTTATGATTGAAGATGTTGAGCCTTTTTAGAATGATTATCATTATCATGGTTTGGAAAAAAATATAAGAATAGATGTTTGATCTTGGTAGGTTATGATTATGTGATTAGAGATGTAGGTATGGTTGCAAATGAGAGTGTAAGTCTTTGATGATGATTATTGAAGCTAGAAAGTTAAGGATGGCATATGGATGGGTTGTTCACGAATGAAGTTGGTAAGTTCGAAATTAGTTTATTCTTATGAGTTTAGAATTTATGTATAGTTAATAGAATGATGAAATTATGGCTTAATCTCGAGGATATGGAGTAGACCATTATACTTACAATACCAGCTTTGACCTAAGGGGGACATGGTTAGTGAACAACCAAACCAAGTTTAGATAATTAGATTGTGATACATGTCAATAATGAGTTATGATGAGATAGTGATCCCTAGAGTATCCCTTGGATTTCAGTCATTACAACACCAAATCCATCACTTGCTTGACAAATCCATGCCATAAGCCTATGCTTATACCTATCATGTATGGTCAAGCCCATTCTCAGCTTCTAGAAAGCATGTAACAGCTTCACTCTATGATTCTAGTTATCTCTTATCAATCTATGTACTCCAGTCTTACGTTGAATAGCTCATGATAAGTATGAACTCATGTTTCACAGTATGCCTAGTTCTTAAACCAATGATATTAGTGAAGTTCGCATCATAGCATGCATGTCCTCAGCTTAGATTTCTTTAATGAATCCATACATTTGATATTTTTTTCCTTAGGCCTAAGATAAGTGTTAATGTTATTTATTGTAGTTTCTGTGCTTTAGGTTCATATGTGTTAGCCCTTCGGTGACCTCTTCCTATGTTAAGATAGTGGTGATGATAGTGGATAAGCAATGGTTTAGATGTGAGAGAGTTGATGACCCTCATTAAGAAAGATTATTTATGCTTTTCTATCTAGGGCTAAAGTGTGAAGAAAGATTGAGGCCAAGTCTTTGATACATGTTAAAATTAGTTAGAGATCATGTGTATGTTTCTAAAAATAGTGAAATAAAATTGTTATTGTTAAAGCTTTAGAGATATGCGTAAAATGCCTTTAGGGGTATTTGCCTTCAAGTTATATGTGATTTTTAATGATAGGCTTGAATGTCATGTTAGGTGTAAGATGATGAAGGAAATATACACTAGTGAATCTATATCCAGAGTTTTAAATTAGTTATTGAAGGGGTAAGGCATGTTATTCTTAGGGTGGGAGATCTACGAAGATATAGAATATTGAACCTTGTGGTTTAGAATAGTATTGTGGTTTGGTATGTTGTATCTTATGCTTTTTGAGTTAGTCTTGGCCTTGGTGAGAGGACTTAGTTTACTTTAGACCTTACAGAAAGATTTATCAGTGCCTATGTAAGAATCATAAGTTGAATCAAATGAGTATGGTATTTAAGGGGAATATTATAGTTGAGTGAGCATTTGAGAAGTGATGCTAAGCTAGAAAGTAAGAAGTTGCGTTGCCTGCGGCCAAGCAATCCTATCCTAGTTTATGAGTTATATATTTTTATTCCATGCTATAGAGTGATATCAATGTTGTAATTCTTAGTCAAATGTCTTTTTCAGAGAATGCCAAAAATTCTTTGTTCCCTAATGTCAATAGAATTTCATAGAAAAGTGCTAAAGAAATACTCCATTTGAGTATGGGTAGTCAGTATGATCCAGTCCATATAGCCTGTAATCTAGTTTAGCAAGCAAGGAGATAAGCTCCTATAGATTCTTAATTTTCCAGCTAGTCTTACTATCCGCAGTCTTATGCATATGTACATTCTAAGAAGCAATGTGTTTGTGTTCAATTAAAATATGAATTTAGCTCAGTTCACGCATCAGTTTCAGTTTCCGATATTAAGTCGTGATTTAGTTCGTAAGTATCCTGTGTAGTATCACAGTGTCTTCCTAGTATTTTCATTAAATTATTATCATTAGGGGACGAACGATCCTAAGAGGGGGATGTTGTAATACCCCGAGTTTTCATGTCATAAACCTCTCATCCTTTCTCATGAGATCAGATCCAGTGCAAAGTAATAGTTACTAATAAGTTGACACTCTCATTTCTATCTAAACCATATAGTTATTTTTCTTCCGGATTCATGCACTTGCAGACCAATTTAGTAGCTCATTATTCTTGAGATCTAGTGATTCAGTTCTATCAGTTACACATGAATGCTTGAAGACTAATATTTCTCTATGTTTCAGGTTAATTGTCCATATTCAAGGGCGAATGTTCCCAAGGGGAAGATAATGTAATACCCCATAATTTCATGCTAGAATTCTAATTGTCGTTCCTGCGCGTCTAAGTTCTAATCCTAGTGATTCTCACATGAATACAAGTTGTATGATCATTATCCTAGTCTAGGTAGTAGTTTAGAGGTGGAAACTGTTTATAGCAATGACCTAGAACAAGGTTGAGCTAAGACCAATTAATTCATCCAAAGTTTGACATTCGATTCTACAAGGGACTATTTCAAATGTGTATATCTCTTAATAGATATAGAATTTTTCAACCCAATACCTATCTCATTGTAGATAATTGAATTAGCCTTCCAACGATACCAATTTCACAAAAATCCAATATCCAAGCAAAAGGTTATGCCCATTTTTGTGAGAGTCAGTAAGAGTGTGCGATGGGCAATTCCTAAGCCAATCAAATGTGTGTGATTGGGAGTGCGAGGCACACTTAAATGTCTGCAATAAGGTGTGCGACGCACACCTTAAGGTCTGCCATGGGTTGTGCACCACATACCTCACTTCCAAGTGCCAAAAACACCCCTATATATGTCTATAACATAGGATTAAACTCCCACAACATCGAAATAAGTTTACTTTCTCTAAAAATCACCAAGAACAACCTTTAAGGTTTCAACATAAGAACCCCAATAGCTAGAGATTCAACCGTGAGAATTCTATAATTTTTACATATTTGGAATCCCCACTACGAAGGCTATGAGGGACACCCAAAAGTTCATGAATACCATTACGTCATTCGGAAAGTCATTCAAAGGTTCAAGGTTAAGGTATGTGGGGTTTTCAACATGAACACTCTTTCATTCTTATGCTCAAAAATACTTTCTTTTACAAAGTTATGGATTTCATATGTTTCACTATGATTTGGAAGCATGAACCTATATCCTATATTTATTATCACGAGATTATGATATTTTAGAAATGGAATTATATGAGAATGATGATACTTTGTGCCTTATAACTGAATTTTCCAGCTTTTGAAGGGATTTATATATGTTTCTGATGCAAAGCTTGAATCTTGATAAGTTTTAATGTGATATTGAGACATGAGTTTTGAACACTATTTGAGATTGTTTTTTTTTTGAGAAATCATGTGTTATAATCACCTTGAGTTTGAATGATTTGAGATGATGAAGAAACTTTGACCTTTCGGTCGTAAAAAGGGGTGTTTTTGAATCCGCGATGAGAAAAGAAATCTACTTTTATTGATTATTATGAAAAGGGTAGCAAGATGGCTCCCGTTGAGAATTCTTAAACTGTTTATTAGTGGATTTTCTTTTAAAAAGATCTGAGCTAAGTCTGAGAGTAGTCTTTAGCATCGAGCGGAAGGTATAGCTGTTTTGGTACTTCCCTAGAACTACATGCCCCCATAGGATATGAGCCTAAGGCTGATTTATATAATGATCACTAGTATTTGGATTGATGATTTAATATCCTACTCCGATGGCAAGGAATAGGGCGACTCTCCCCAACGTGGATAGAACGTTAGATTCTATGTAGCTCACATAGTTTATGTCGGTTGTAAGAAACTCCTAGTGTGATTGTGTATTCTTCTATCTAAGATGAAAATATAATTGCTTGAAAGATTGAGTTTGATAAAGTCATTGTTTTTGAAAGATTTAAACACTATGTATTCTAAAGAGACTTGTCAAGCGATTTGATTGCTTTGATGAATTGGAATTGAGATGAAAGTGAATTGACATTTATATGATGACTTACGTGTTTTACTTTACATGTATTATTCATCAATGATTTCAATGATTTATTTCGAGCTAAGTAAGTCATTTATATCAGCATGCATAAGTTTATAAATTGTGATGATATTAACATATTATTTTTTATATGTATTGCACCCCCATATGCTCAGTACATTTCCATGGTACTGACCCACATATTCATATGTGGGCTACATTTTCTCAGAATGTAGGTACAAGGTATAATGTACATCTTCAGATCCAGCCAGTTCATGGCATCTAGTCAGCAGGTGATAAGTCCTTTTGATTCAAGGGCTTGAGTTAGTTATACAGTTTGAGAAGTGTTGTATTTTCTTTATCTAGTCATATTGAGTTGGGATAGTCACGAGTCATGACCCATCTACCAATAGTCAGTACTAGTAGAGGCTTCATAGACAGTCAGTAGAAGTTAATGTATTCCATTTCAGTTTTGGTTGTAAAAGTGGAGTTCTAATCTCGTAAATTTAGTTTTGTATCTATCATATTCAGAAAAGAGTTATTTTTCACAAATTTGTATAGATTTATACTTTTTGCTCAGTTGCTTATGAGTTATGCTAGTAGAAGGGTCAGCTTGGGGTCACTTGTGATCCTAAGAACTGTGTGACATCTCGGGATTTGATTTTGAGGCGTTACAAACTTGGTATCAGAGCACAGAGTTCAAGTGTCCTAGGGTGTCTATGAAGTCGTGTCTAGTACAGTCTTACGAAATGGTACGGAGAGGTCTATACTTTTCTTTGAGATGCTACAGGGCATTTAGGAAATGTCTCCATTCTTTTAAGTCTAAGATCGTGCTATAAAAGGGTTCTCCAACAAACTTATATAAATTCTCATCTTACTCTATTCTGGCAAACTCTGTCTCATTTTTAAGGTATAAGAAACAGTTAAGCTTAAGTCTCCATATATATTTATGGGATTGTAAGAGAGCTAGAAAATATCCCATTAGTGCTTTTGAGTTCCGAAGATTGAATTTTTTTATACATGTTTGTAAAAATCGTGCACTAAATCAAAGTCAGATGTATTTTCAGATTCCTCCCCAGAATCCGTAATGTAAATCTATACTTCCCTATCTATGTAGTATTCTTGAGATAGCACGATCAACAAGTTCAAGTTCCTCCCCAGATAATGCTCTTATATTTACGAGCAAAAGTTTTAGAAGTTATACCAAGCAGCTTGGGAGGAGCCTTCTGGTGTGTTATAAGTCCCTCAAATTTAAAGTTATGCCCTCATTCTTACGAGTTATTCAATTAAGTCGTGTGTGGCCTATTTGAATTCACTAGCATAGTTGCTTTGTTATTCATCTAATTTTCTTGTTCAAAACACAAAACCAAAGTCTAGTGAAGCCGTGTGAGGCCTATTTTGATTCAGTAGCAACGTGTTGTTCTTGTGTCGGTTGGAAGTTTTGGTTTAGATGTGTAGTGGAAAAAATGGTGGTAAGGGAGATTTATTGAATATGTATAGCTAAATTTTTTCTTATGATTGAATTAGTAATGAAGTGATATACCCTTGTTTGTTAGTTTAGTAAAGTTAGAGAAGGAGATTATTAGTTAAGGTGGATTGTCATTTACTTGAATTATGAAAAGAGTTATTAATGGTATTTGTTAAGCTAGGAAAGTATAGGTTTTGATAGAAGTACTTAGTGGTTGAGTATTATAAATTTAGGCTTTCATGAGATTGCAAGAGGAAGTTTAGTTGAAATTTATAGAGCTATGAAAGTAATTTAGGTGTGAAGATGGGTAAATAGTATTGGTGTGAAGAAGGAGGATGTGTTAATAGATTATGAATAAGATAGGCTATATGATTATGATCAATTGTTATTATGTACTAGTTTTTCTCAATGCTATCTTCTATAGTTTTGAAGTGAAAATTGTTTGTGAGATTGGGTTGTAAATCATGTTTAGCTCTAGACATTAAGTTTGAACAGTTGATGGTTCGGTTGTTGATGCTAGTTATATGGAGGAGATGTAGTAGGCCTGAACAGTGTATGCAAGAGTGTAAGATCATGTGTTCGTAATTAAGTATGGTGTAGAGGTGTGCCCAAGGTGCTATGGGGTTGCATTATTTTGCGAGGATTATTGCATATTATGGGGTTAGTAGTAACGTTGCGTTTCTAGGCAGAGAAAGGCTAGTTAGATAATTTATGATGTTCTTGATAGCTAAGTTAAGGAATTATGATTGAAGATGTTGAGCCTTTTTAGTATGATTATTATTCTCATGGTTTGAAAAAAAAAAGTAAGAATAGAGGTATGATCTTGGTAGGTTATGATTATGTGATTAGCTATGTAGGTATGGTTGCCAATGAGAGTGTAAGTCTTTGATGATGATTATTGAAGCTAGAAAGTTAAGGATGGCATATGGATAGGTTGTTCAAGATTGATGTTCGTAAGTTCGAAATTAGTTTATTCTTGTGAGTTTAACATTTATGTGTAGATAATAAAATGATGAAATTAAGGCTTAATCTCGAGGATATAGAGTAGACCATCATACTTAGAATACCAGCTTTGACCTAAGGGGGACATCGTTAGTGAAAAACCAAACCGAGTGTTGAGAATTAGATTCTTATATATGTCACTAATGAGTTATGATGAGATAGTGATCCCTTTGTACTCTAGAGTATTCCTTGGATTTTAGTCATTACAACACCAAATCCATCACTTTCTTGAGAAATCCATGCCACAAGCCTATACTTATACCTATCTTGTGTGTTCAAGCCCATTATCAGCTTTTAGCAAGCATGTAATAGCTTCACTCTGTGATTCGAGTTATCTCTTATCAATCCATGAACTCCAGTCTTATGTTGAATAGATTATGATAAGTATGAACTCATGCTTCAGAGTATGACCAGTTTTGAAACCCATGATATTAGTGAAGTTCACATTATATCATGCATGTCCTCAGCTTAGATTTCTTGAACGAATCCATGCCTTTGATATTTTATTCCTCAGGCCTAAGATAAGTGTTAATCTTATGTATTGTAGTTTCCGTTTTTCAGGTTCATATGTGTTAGCCTTTCGGTGACCTCTTCCTATGCTAAGATAGTGGTGATGATAGTGGATAAGCAATGGTATAGATGTGAGAGAGTTGCTGACCCTTATTAAGAAAGATTATTTATGCTTTTCTATCTATGGCTAAAGTGGAAAGTAAGATTGAGTCGAAGTATTTGATACATGTTAAGGTTAGTTAGTGATCGTGTTGAAGTTTCTAAAAATAGTGCAAGAAAATTGTTATTGTTAAAGGTTTAGAGATATGCGGAGTATGCCTTTAGGGGTATTTTCCTTAAAGTTATATGTGATTTTTAATGATAGGCTTGAATGTCATGCTAGGTGTAACATGATGAAGGAACTATGTACCAGTGAATCGATATCAAGATTTTTAAATTAAACATTGAAGTGGTAAGGCATGTTATGCCTAGGGTGTGAGTTCTAAGGAGATATAGAATATTGAACCTTGTGGTTTAGACTAGTATTTTGGTTTGGCATGTTGTATCTTATGATTTTTGAGTTAGTCTTGGCCTTGGTGACAGGACTTAGTTTACTTTAGACCTTGCAGAAAGATTTATCAGTGCCTATGTAAGAATTATAAGTTTAATCAAATGAGTATGGTATTTAAGGGGAATAGTATAGTTGAGAGAGCATTTGAGAAGTGATTCTAAGCTAGAAAGTAAGAAGTTGAGTTGCCTGCGGCCTAGCAATCCTATCCTAGTTTATGAGTTATATATTTTTATTCCATGCTATAGAGTGATATCGATGTTGTAATTCTTTGTCAAATGTCTTTTTCAGAGAATGCCAAAAATTCTTTGCTCCCTAATATCAATAGAATTTCATAGAAAAGTGCTAAAGAAATACTTCATTTGAGTATGGGTAGTCAGTATGATCCAGTCCATATAGCCTGTAATCTAGTTTAGCAAACAAGGAGATAAGCTCCTATAGATTCATAATCTTCCAGCTAGTCTTACTATTTGCAGTATTATACGTATGTACATTCCAAGAAGAAATGTGTTTGTGTTCAATTAAACTATGAATTCAGCTCAGTTCACGCATCAGTTTCAGTTTTCGATATTAAGTCATGATTTAGTTCGTAAGTATCCTGTGTAGTATCAAAGTGTCTTCCTAGTATTTTCATTAAATTATTATCATTCGGGGACGAATGATCATAAGAGGGGGATGTTGTAATACCCCAAGTTTTCATGTCATAAACCTCTCATCCTTTCTCATAAGATCAGATCCAGTGCAAAGTAATAGTTACTAATAAGTTGACACTCTCATTTCTATCTAAGCCATATAGTTATTTTTCTTCCGGATTGATGCACTTGCAGACCAATTCAGTAGCTCATTATTCTTGAGATCTAGTGATTTAGTTCTATCAGTTACACATGAAAGCTCAAAGACTAATATTTCTCTATGTTTCAGGTTAATTATCCATATTCAAGGATGAATGTTCCCAAGGGGAAGATAATGTAATACCCCATAATTTCATGCTAGAATTCTAATTGTCGTTCCTGCGCGTCTAAGTTCTAATCCAAGTGATTCTCACGTGAATACAAGTTGTATGATCATTATCCTAGTCTATGGAGTAGTTTAGAGGTGGAAAATGTTTATAGCAGTGACCTAGAACAAGGTTGAGCTAAGACCAATTAATTCATCCAAAGTTTGACATTCGATTCTACAAGGGACTATTTCAAAAGTGTATATCTCTTAATAGACATAGAATTTTTTAACCCAATACCTATCTAGTTGTAGATAATTGAATTAGCCTTCCAATGATACCAATTTCGAAAAAATCCAATATCCAAGCAAAAAGTTATGCCCATTTTGTGAGAGTCAGTAAGAGTGTGCGATGGGCAATTCCCAAGCCAATCAAATGTGTGTGATTGGGAGTGCGAGGCACACTTAAATGTCTGTAATAAGGTGTGTGACGTACACCTTAAGGTCTACCATGGGTTGTTCGCTGTATACCTCACTTCCAAGTGCCAAAAACACCCCTATATATGTCTATGACATGGAATTAAACTCCCAAAACATCAAAATAAGTTTACTTTCTCTCAAAATCACCAAGAACAACCTTTAGGGTTTCAACATAAAAACCTCAATAGCTAGAGATTCAACTGTGAGAGTTCTATAATTTTTACATATTCAGAATCTCCATTACGAAGGCTACGAGGGACACCCAAAAGTTTGTGAATAGCATTACGTCATTCGTTACTTTCTTTTACGAAGTTACGGATTTCATATGTTTTACTATGATTTTGAAGCATGAACTTATATCCTATATTGATTATCATGAGATTATGATATTTTTGATATTTTAGAAGCAGAATTATTTAAGAATGATGATATTTTGTGCCTTATAACTGAATTTTCCATCTTTTGAATGGATTTGTATATGTTTAAGATGTAAAGCTTGAATCTTGATAAGTTTTAATGTGATATTGAGACATGAGTTTTGAACTCTATTTGAGATTGTTGTTTTTGAGAAATCATGTGTTATAAACACCTTGATTTTAAATAATTTGAGATAATGAAGAAGCTTTGACCTTTTGGTCGTCAAAAAGGGTGTTTTTGAACCCGAGATGAGAAAAGAAATCAACTTTTATTGATTATTATGAAAAGGGTAGGAAGATGGATCTCGTTATGAATTGTTGAACTGTTTATTAGTGGATTTTCTTTTAAAAATATTTGAGCTATGTCCGGGAGTAGTCTTTGCACCGAGCGGGAGGTATAGTTATTTTGGTACTTCCCTAGAACAACATACCCCCATAGGATATGAGCCTGAGGCTGATTTACATAGTGATCACTAGTGTTTTGATTGATGATTAAAGGTCCTACTCCGATGGCAAGGAATAGGGTGACTTTCTCCAACATGGGTAGAATATTAGACTCTATATAGCTCAAATGGTTTATGTCGGCTGTAAGAGACTCCCAGTGTGTGTGTGTATTCTTCTATATGAGATGAAAATATAATTACTTGAAAGATTGAGTTTGATAAAGGTATTGTTTTCGAAAGATTTAAAGACTATATATTCTAAAGAGATTTGTCATGAGTTTTGATTTCTTTGATAAATTGGAATTGAGATGAGAGTGAATTTAGATTTATATGATGACTCACGTGTTTTACTTTACATGTATTATTAATCCATGATTTTTATGATTTAATTTGAGGTAAGTGAGTCATTTATATCAGCATGCTTAATTTTATAAACTGTGATAATATTATGATATTTTTTTATATATGTATTGCACCCCCATATGCTCGGTACATTTCTATGGTACTGACCCATATATTCGTATATAGGTTACATTTACTCAGAATGTAAGTACAAGGTATAGTGTACATCTTCAGATCTAGTTAGTTCGCGGCGTCCAGTCAGTAGGTGATGAGTCCTTTGTATTTAAGGGCTTGAGTTAGTTATACAGTTTGAAAAGTGTTGTATTTTTTTTATCCAGCCGTATTGAATTGGGATAGTCAGGATTCATGACCCAGCTACCTATAGTTATTACTAGTACAGGCTTCATAGATAGTCAGTAAAAGTTAATGTATTCCATTTCAGTTTTGATTGTAAAAGTCGAGTTGTAATCTTGTAAATTTATTTTTGTATCTATCATATTCAGAAAAGAGTTATTTTCTGCAGATTTGTATAGAGGGGTCTATTAGTGCTTCAATATGTGTTAATTTTGATGTAAACATTGATCCTGATGGAATCGTGCTTTCCAGCTTAAGGTATTAAGTGAATGTAGTCCTTCCTAAAATTTTGATACAGATGTGGACGATGTATAGCAGAATGTCAGAACTGTATTTCCACCCGAATAGTAGCATAAGTTAAAGTGTTGTTGTCATGACCTATCGGTAATGAAATTAGACCAAGAAGTTAGTGATGTGAAGTCACAAAGTTAGAAGTCAGAGTGAGGGTGATTTTTATGTAAATGAATAATTTAGTTGAATAACCGATGTTTGAGGATGATTTACCCCTTTATACTGATAAGCTAATGTGGTAGCTAGTTGCCCGTGTGGATGGTATGGTAGTCCATGGGGGAAGTGTCTTACTCGGATTTTTATTTATACAGAGTAAGATGTGTATTCTTAGACCATTAAATATTATGTGTCAATTTTCTATCTCTTGGAATATGTAATCTTGCTATCATGGTGTTTTTCAAAAAAAAAATATCAAAAAAAAATTTAAATTCTAGTGAAGCCGTGTGGGGTTCTTTCGATTCACTAGCATAGTTTCCTTGTTATTCATCTCATTTTTTGGTTCAAAAATATAAAATCAAAGTCTAGTGAAGCCGTGTAAGACCTATTTTGATTCACTAGAAACTTGTTGTCCAACTTGTTGTTCTTGTGTTGATTTAACATATGTGTAGCTAAATCTGTTTGCATGGGATGGAGTTGGTAATGAGGTGATTCATCCTTGTGTGTTTGCTTAGTAGAAGGTAGAGAAGGAGTTGTTAGTCAAGATGATTTATCTATTTCTTGAAGTATGAAAATTGCTATATTAGCCAGTAAGTTATAATTATAGACTCATGGTTGTTTGTGGAATTTGAAGGTACTCTAAATGTATGCTTGGGTAAGTAAGTATGATAGAAGAAAGCCGTATAAGTAGATAAGATTGTATGGGGTTAGAATATAAGATTAAGGTTGGCCATGTCTATTATGTGACCTTACCCCCCTTGCCCTTCTATTTGTTGGTAGTTGTAAACTAGTACTACTTGTGAGAAGGTATGTAATAGATTTTTGAGGTATTTGGATAGAATGTTCAAATTTGACGGACTAGTTTATTATGTTGCCTTCTTCATTGATGGTAGATGATTGATGCTAGACCATTAGATTGAATTTAATGTACAATATGGATTTAAGAATAGAGGCATGAGGTTAATGATGTATGTTTTGTGGGAATAAATTAGTAGGCTTAATGTGTTGAAATGGTACGTGCTAATGAGTTATGATAAGGAAGACCATAAGGTCAAGATCGATTATTTTTGTTATGAAGTTATAGTGTACTAGTGTTTCTTGATGTTTATTTCATGGTTTCCATGTGAGAATCACGTGTAAGGTTGGGTTGTAAAATTATGTTTAGCAGTAGACATTAAGTTTTGAATAGTTGAAGTCCATGAAGGTTGACGTGATGATTTCTTGGTTAATGATGCTAGTTATATAGAAGTGATCTAATAGGCTTGAACGGTGTATGAAATGTTTTAAGTTTAAGTTGATTCATAATGATGTATAATGTTGTAGGTATTGTGTGTAAGTATGCCCAAGGTGATATGGAGTGGTGGCATTTCTCTAAGACTATTACATGTTGCATGTGGCTAGTAGTACCGTTGAGTTGCTAGATGGAGAAAGACTAGTAGATGTTATATGGGTTCTAAATAGCCAGGTTAAAGAGTTTTGATTGATAGTGTTGAGTCTTTTTATATGATCTTGATTGTCATAGTAATGAGACATAAGTTTGGAATTGCGATATTGGTAGGCTATGTCGAAAGTGGTATGGTTCATCAAAGACTTGGTGATACCTATGTTAAGTGTTATAATCGAATATAAGTTTGAGTTTTGAGGTTGAACCGATAGAAATAAGTGTGCAAGCATTATACTATGACTATTGGGGATATCAAAATATATACTATATCTCAGAAGGTAGTATTAGCAATGGGATTTTCACTTTCATGTGTGGTCTTTCGGGTTAAGTTCTATTAATTTTGTATATTGTCATATTTCAGATCCCAGAGTGCAGTGAGTGCGGTTAAGTTCAAAGTCTAGTAAGAGATCTCCCAAACTTAAGATGATGGCTTAAAGCCAAGGAGGAGATGATAGGAAAACTAACCAAGTCAGGCTCTCAGATTCTAGTTGTGATGTCATGACGACATAGAACGTCAAAAAGTGAGAGTGAGACTCAACCCATTCCTATCTTAGTATTTTTCAGTGATCTCAATATATACTCATGCCTTACATGTCAGTTCGATAATCATAGTTCATGATCATGCTTGTTATAGTAAATCATGTACTCTTCCAGTTCTAAAATGAAGAGTTCCAGTTCATTCAGTAGTTGGAATTACATTCCATATGTTATGAACTCTAATTGAGGTCATGTAGCTCAAGACTCATGTATTCACGCTTTATAGTGTGCTCAGTTCCCATAATTCCTGTTATACTCTTTATGATGGGAAAAATATAGTTCATAGCCATGTATGCCCTAATTCATATTTCTTTCTTTGATAAATCCTGGATGATGATTTGCTATTCCTCAGGCCTCAGTTAAGTGTCAATTTGCATATAATATCCTTCCATGCTTCAAGATATTATATTCTAATCCTTAGTGACTCCTCTTTATGTGATGATAGAGGTAATGAGTAAATGTTTCTTGTTGACGAAAGATCATAGTATGCTTGTTTTAGATAAGGCCATAAGTGTGAAGTAAAATTGGGGCCAAGTCTTTGATGCATGTTATGGTTAGTTGAAAGGGGTGTGTCTGTGTATGTTCTTGGGGTAGCGTGTGGGAACTATATCGAAAGATGGTTCGTAGAATATGTGAAGTGTGTCTTTATGAGTGTTTGATTTGAAGTTCATATGTGGTTATAAAGATAGGCTCGAATAAGATGTTGGAATTTGTGTACAGGAACACTATATACGCTAGTGACTTCATAGTAATAGTTCAGAATTAGTCATTGAAGTGGTAAGACATGATATGCTTAGGGTGTGATCTTTTCAAAGATATAAAAGCTTGAATCTTATGGTTTAGACTTGTATCGTGGAGTGGCATATAGTATTTTATGAGTTGGAGTTAGACTTGATCATGCTGAAAAGGATTTAAGTTACTATAGACATTAGTAGAAAGATTTATAAATGCAAATACGAGGATAAATAAGCTGAATCAAATGAAGGTTGTATCTACGGGAAACAATACAGTTAAAGGAGTAATCGAGGAGTGTGCTAATCTTGAAAGTAAGAAGTCGCATTGACTATGGCCTGGCAATTCCATCCTGATTTATGAGTTATATGTCTATATTCCAGGTTGCAGAGTAATGTCAATGTTAGGATCCTATAGTCAGAAGTCTTGTGTGAATCATACCCAAGATCTTTTGCTACCTAGTGCTACTAGGACTTCGTTAGGAGTGTTGATAAGATACTCCAGATTGAGTATAAGTTTCCAGTATAGTTCAGTTTATGTGGCAAGCAAATCAGTTTAGCAGTCAGATTAACATGACTTGTTTTCTTGTCTTTTCATTTAATCATGCTACCCAAAAATCTCAGATATGTTACTATTCCAAGATAGAGTATACTAGTAGTTGTGAGTATAACTCAGTTCATGCGTCATGTACTAGATTCAGATTCTAGATATTCAGTTATGACTCACTTCGTAGGTGCCTAGTGCATCACCTCAATATTTCCAAGTATCTTAGTGATTTGAGCATTCATAGAAGGACATAGTGTCCCAAGGGGGAGATACCCCTATTTAGTTGCATGTATAAGTTCTTATTACAAGTTTTGCATCAGTTATCATTGCGTATTCAGTCATACGTTCATACGCCAGTTCAGTTAGATATGCATGTTAATTATGAGAACTCAGCTTATGAGTAGCTTTAGTCGTGTATTCCATGCATCAGATATGCATGTCCGATATAAGAATTCAGAATATCAGTAGTTCCAGCCATATGGTCATGATTCAAATCAGTGTATTCTTTATTAGAGGACATATCGTGTCCGCATTATTCCATACCTTTAAGGATTCAACAAGTTCCTACCCATCATTCGAGGATGAATGATCCCAAGAGGGAGATAACGTAACACCCCGTAAAAGTCGTGCATGGATTAGCCTTTAATAGAGTGCTCTTAGACTTATAAACTTGAAAAAAAAATTCTAAGTGTAATGATGAGTTAGAGTTATTTTAGCTGGCAATCTTCGGGATACTACTTTTCAACCTTCCCAATATCCGTTTTTAAATTTTCAAGTTGCGTTACGATCGGGCAAGCTCATAGTACATATCAGATAAGTTTCGGAATTTTTCAAAATGTATAGGGCTGCGTTTGGATTTCAAAACTGTAGCAAAACGCGTAGCCTATTGCCCAGTTTTCAGCATTTCAAGGTCAACTTCAAATGATCATAACTCTCTGAATATAATGAACTGGGAGGGATTCTACCTATCAAATGAAAGCTCTTTGAGTATTCTTTCCAATTCAACTAGTTTTATCCAAATTGAACATCTGAGTAAGGATTTATACCCGTTTTACTTCAGCCTGTCAGTTTGTCAACTGAGGGACAGTTTAGACTTTGTTTGTTTTATTACGGGAATTTTAGTCATTTTACCTCACCCAAATTTCGTCTATAACACCATATTTAGCCCCCAATTCATCAAAATATAGTCCTTTTCTCAAATTTTCTCTCAAGAACACCTCTTAGTGTTCCAAACAAAAATCCACATAACTCAAGATTTAACCGTGGGTTTTCAAAACAACTTGAAGATTTGGAATCCCCAAGTAGAGGGCATCAAGAAGGACCTATTGAATTCCTAAATAGAGGTATGTGGGGTTATCCTAAAAATCTCATGTGCTTAAAAATTCATGTTTTAAAAATAGGGGTTTTGAAATTATGAATATAATCAGGTTTTAAGCATCTCTGTGATATTAATTTAGTCTTTAGACCTATTTCCAAAGTGATTTGATATATTATATATGTATATGCTTGTGATTCAAAAAGATGTTAACTTGAGAGCATGAATTATATGAAATCTCTCTCTTGATATAAAATTATTTTGAATTTTTATATGATGTGAATTGTTTGAAATCATCTTGACAAGCATGACAGGAAATATTTTGAAAGTGGATATGATTTTTGACTTGAAAGGAGAGGGTTGTTATGTTGAAATATGATGAATGTAATGGTTGCATGAATGAATGATATGATATTGATGGCGTGCAAGTCGGGTATGACGATATCCTACAAAATATGATATGTGATTGCGTTAAATGAAGTTGAATGCATTGATTTTACATGAGATAGGTGGATTCCCGAAGAAGGCATTTGAGTGTAAGGGCTCATCGCTGGAAACTATGTTTGCCGACATGGGAATTTGGTACCCTGGTTTATGATCTTGCATACCTGACTTTATGTCATCCCAAATTGGGACTACGGTTAGGAGCCGTGCTTTGTGATCTTGCGCACTACAATACTTTATTGGGTCAAGACACCCTACTGTGTGATCTTGTTTGTCTTTCCCTCACTTATACTCTAATCTCGGCGGCAACCGAGGTTTGACAATTGGTGTAAATGTGATATGTAGGGTATTCCACCTAGCTTAGTTGCATTACATTGTTGTTGAAAAATTATTACATTTTGCCCATGTGTTTTCAAATGATTTGATATGAAACTGCTTTATAATGGCTCTCACTTATATTATGTAAAATATTATATTTTTGTTTTGATTTCTCTGTGTACCAGTACTTTTGTATTGACCCCCTTCCCTCCCAGGTTTGGAGGCATAGTCTAGGGGTCCAGATAATCAGTAGATTCTCAGGCAGAATTGCAGAGTCACTTGGTGAGTCTTCTATATTTTGGAAGGCCTGATTGTCTGGCAGCTTCATTTATCATTTAGTATTTTTGGGTCTACTGAGGGCCTTGTCTCAGTTTTTAAATAGTTATTGTTTCAGTCATGTAGTAGAGATTTCGCAGATGTTTGTTTAGATGTCGATAGATATTGTCAGACATTATTCCCCGTTATTGATTTCATATTATTCTTGACCATGTTTCTGTAATATTGTTTATCTTCTGCATTTCTTTTATTATATGAGTTATGTGCATGATTATCAGACAGATAGGGGTGTTTTGGCCCTTCATGGTTCGGAATGCTCATCACGGCTAGGGCCCCGGTTTGGGTTGTGAAAAAATTGGTATCAGAGCACGGTTCATGGTCTCAGGGTGTCTACAAAATCACGTCGGGTAGAGTCTTGTTTATGGGTGTGTAGCACACCACACTTATAAGCAAATGGATAAAATTAAGGCTTCTATAAATGGAATCTTTTAAGGTCCAAGAATAAGTAAAATAAAAGGAGAGAATAGGTAGCCCAACACCTAAGATTATTCCAAAATCGCAATAAGTTAATGGCCTATTTTTGATATAAATGAAGGAAGTAGGTAAATCAGCTACATTGAAATTTTGAGCAACTTGAACCCCTAACTAGGTGCATCAACTACTTTGACCAATATATGGTTTAAAATGGAGCTAAATGAGAAGTTTCCAGAGGGGTCAAAAAAAGATAAATATAGATGGTCCTTTTTACTCATTTTAATACAAATTCCATAGTTTTAACTTTGGCTTTCTCCCTTTTCTCTCAATGCTTAAAACATTAAACTTAAAATTTTGTCTGGAGTTCTTAAAGAAACTCTCACATTTGCAAGCCAAGGTAAATGAAATAGTTTTAGCTTAATTCGGCCATGAATGTCTAGGAAAACATGTTATTCATTTTTAAGTATAAATATAGGGCAGAATATTTCCAGAAGTTTACCATACACATTTCTAGGTTATTAAGAGACCTTTCTTTTCTTATTTGATTTAAAGTGTGAATTAAAATTCATGTTCTTGACTAGTTCATGTTAAAAGGAAAAGATAAAAATTGAAGTAAGGTGACTAGTCTAATTTTGTCCTCCATATGTATGAGTTTATTATGGGCGTATTGTTATTAAGAACTCAAAGGATGATGAGTTTAATATTTTCTTGCTACCACAAAGGAAATTTATGGCTATTTTGGATACTGTGTAACGTGTATAAGTTGGGGACTACCAGGTTTATGTTGGGCAATAGTGTGATTAGTTTGAATTAAAATATAGAAGAATGGTGTAGTGGTAAGAATCATAAGTCATCAAATTGAGGACTTGATAGCACTTTTTAATCCTAAATTACTATGTTTTTCCATTGATTTTATGTTAATCTCATACACAATGCGCATTTGTGTAGGTAAAAGTTGAAAAGAGAAGAAATGCTAAAAAAAGAGCAAAAATGTTGGAAATCAAGCCCAAGAATTGACACTCAGGAACCATGATTGTGGCTTGAGTGTTGTGATCGCAATCTGAGGTTAGGCCAAATCTTGACAATCACGAGGACACCACCGCGATTGTGGGGATTAGCAGATATGGTCAAGAGATGGCGATCGTGATGGTGTGTAAAAGTTTCAAGAGTAGAATTGTAATTCGCTTAAAGAGACCAAGAGCAAGATGGAATTTTCGTAATATTTAGAAAATGTAGAATTGGGGCTTAAATGGGGGGTTTTAGCTCATTTTCACCATCTCTTATATTTTATAATGTCTTTCATCTTTATTTTTTAGATTATCACTTGGATCTTGGAGCAAAATTTTGTACTAATCTTGAGCTAAGAAGATGTTAGAGTAACTCTAAAGTGATGAATTTTCAAATTCCATTGAAGATTTATTGGAATTAAATACTTGGATGGACATTCTCCTTATCTTTCATCAATCAATTTGATGGAGGTTTTGATATATTTTTTATTATTATCTTTATGAGTTGCTAGTTCTTTCACTCGGGATTATACTTGGGTAGGTTGTGATTTATGCGTGGGTATTGTTTTTGTGTCTACCTAATTAGATATTTGTTGTGGTTATTTCTATTACTCCGTATTTCAAATAAGATTTGTGTGTAAAATCCCAAATTTGAATAGGATTTGTGGGTGAAAACCCCAAATAGACTTGGATCCCACATCATCCTTGAATTAGGGATGTGGGTGATGAGTAATTGTGAACATCTATTTAATACTAGTTATTTTCCTTGCATTATCTTAGAAATAAGGATGTTAGGTGATTTAGCTACCTTGATGGGCATTATCCTAGAAATAGGGTTGTTAAGTTGAGATTTTGGATTGGTATGCTTGGCATGCTCGTGAGGTATTCGAAAGATTCCATGATTTAGTATTTTACTAAAAGACTAAAGCTAATACTTTAAATATAGCCTACCCATGACTCCTACATAAATTTTGATAAATTCCAATTACCCATATATGAATTCACACCTAGAATGGCATAATGCCAAGATCCATTCCTAATTGATCATACTCTAATTATTCTTAGCCTCGAGTTAGTTTTCTAGAAGCCTAGAATTTTGATATTTCAAAAAATGTTTGAAACCCCCAAATATTTGTATCCTAGGTTTTAATTTAGAAAGTAACTTTTATTAGGAGCTTACTCGATCACCATTCATATTGTTCCTCGTGGATTCAACCCTAACTCAAAGTTGGGTATTATATTGTGACAACAATCTCCTTACACTTATATCGACATGTAATTTGAGCATTATCAACAATGGTGCCATTATCGGGGAAGAATTTGGCATATTGAGTTGGTTTGAAATTTTAGGTTACTTGCTTTGATTCAAACTTGTGAATATTTGCTTGTGATTTTCTTTTAGTTTTTTGTTATCCAGATTTTTGTTTTTATCTACTTGGCAATATGGCATCAAGGAATGAATATGAGTTTGGTGGTTGCAAATCTTATCTTGATATCCATATCTATATTGTGATGGACCCAACTTTTTGAGAAATTATAAATATACTCACCCGAAAGAGGGTGTGCACCATCTCAATCCTATTTTGGAGTATGATTTTTCTTTATGTGCCCGTCAAGATGGACTGGAGTGATTGTCCAAATACCCTTCCCCTAGTTATGCTAACAAAAATGCTAGTTCTTCTTACGAGTTTGATAGGTCTCATAATGTGATAAAGGAAGAACAAATTGGTGGGTACAATGGTGTCAAAGCAATGCTTCTAACTATCTTGGACCGGGTCACTACAATTAGGGAAAACACGTACCTCTTGCACAAATCCATGGCGACATTTTAAAAGAAAGGTGAAAAAGAAAGAAGAAGTGCGTGAGGAGGCTGGTCTTTCAAGTACCATGAATATGACTAATCTTCAAAATGAGGTTGACAAAGAAAAGATGTCAATCCATGTGGTTGATGATGAGCTTGATGTTGAAGAATTCTCGGTGATTTACCAACCAACCTAAGAAAATAGTGAAGAATGCTAAAATTGAAGAAATGGTACTAGAGTTGAACGAAAAAGCCAAGAAAATCCTGTGTGAAGGCTCTAGTAAATTTTAGGTGACAATTTCTAGAAGAAGGTAACTCCTAAATTGGGAAGACGGCCTCTTTTCAACATAATTCTTGATGGATGTTATGAAAGTCAAACCACCTAAGAAAATGATGAACGTCAGAGATGAGGTACAAAATTCTTAAAATTTTGAGTTTATCATTCTAAAAGTGCTAAATAGCATCCCTTACTTGAAGTCCAAGAAGTTCAAAATCAAATGTTTAACTAGTGATTTATTGATGTTCTAAAAATACCCAACCAACCTATATAGATGTTTGATGTGAAGTTCGGTAAAAGGTTCAAGTCCTCAAAGTGGCGAGATAAAAGTAATATCGTTGCACCCTTAACTTTGCCCCAAGTGCCTCAAAGATATATTCATCTAAAGTTGGGTTGACGATTCTAATCTTTTGATGGAGACATAAATAGTAGTCAAAAGATGTAGAGCCATGACTTTAACTAAGGCGCTTCTTGGGAGGCAACACAAGGAATTTTTCTAAATGTTTTTCTAATGTTTTGAATCAATTTTCGGCTTGTTTTTGAGTGTTTTTAGGTTATAGCATAAGTTGGAATGGGTATCTGAATAATGAAACCCCGAATAAGTATATTGGACTTTCATTTTATCATTTTCCACTCTTAAACAAGCTCATAATGTAGGATCCTCAGTTATATTCTCTTTAAAGTATGAATAATGATCACATTCCATGTCTTCTTGTGGTTTGATTTTAATTCATTTGAGCTTACTTTTTTAGAATGTGGTTGTTGGGATGAAATTTTTTGAAATGTGTGTCTTGTTTTACATACTTAATAGCAAACTCTTGCTTCCATACACTAGTGCACACTACGTGTTTGATGAAACACCCACTTGAGGTTTGTTTTCTTCATTAAGTGGTGAGTGATTTTATTGGGTGAGTATGATTATAAATACTGTGTTTGGTAATAAATTGTTCACATGTGTTGTTATTCTATTTTTCAAACTTTTATCTTTCATGAACACCACATGTTTGTTAACATATCGATAAGAGTGGAATGCCATATGTTCCTGTAAAGGTTAAAGAGAACTTTCTTAGTGCATTATTTGATCATTTTTGAAGAAAAGTTTTGAGTCCAATTGGTCTTAAATGTTTGATAATCAGTGGTTTTTGATTGAAATTATGGATAGATATTGTACTCATGATTTGATAAATTAATATGCTTATCAAAGCATCTCCAGGTGAAGTCTAAGTAACCCGAGATCCATAAATGTTTTCTTCTCACTAGAACAGACTGGGTGACACCATTCTTACGTGTATAGGATCAATTTTCTTTCTTTTAGTGCCATGAGTGTTTTATGAGCTAAATGGGGAAGATGTAAAGTTCCAAGGAAAGAATCCCATGAAGTGTAATGATAATGTTTCCTTATAGTCACCTAAGTTTTTCTTTAATTGTTTAGGAAGAGGCAAAAGTTCAAAAATAATTTCAAAATGTCATTGACAAGAAATGAAAATATTTTGAGAAAAAAATGAAAAGATAGTTTTCGTTTTTGGGAAAAAGATCAAGGATATTTTTTAGCTCTCTTTTGAGTGAGACCATTTATTTCAATTCTTGACTCACTCTTTTCAAGAATGAGTCCTTGACTCTAAGTAACTTATTAATATTAAATTGCTCAAATTGGATGGGAGACTTACTTTTTGCTCTATGAGTACGATGCCATTTGTGGTGAGATTTTTGAATAATTCTTATACATAACTATAGTCTAGAACTTGCCCCGAGCGTGTTCAAAGAAAAATTCTAGAAAAACTTTGTTGGGAGGATGACCCGAGGCAATTTTTTACCCATCTCATAGAAAAATTTCCAACTAGACATTGCTCTCTAGTTAACCCCTTTGAGCCTTTTTGCCTATCTTTCTTTCTTATTGCAACGATAATCATGCTAAAACAGCTAAACCCTTTTTAAATTCTTTCTTTTGGTACTTAACCTCCTTTAATGCATCACATGATTCTAAGTAATGAAATATAGGCGAAAGACTATGTTTGGAGGGTTTGTGTAGTTGAGAGAATAATGTAAGGGTAGTTCAAACTCCATGTTCGGGGGATGAATTGGATGTGATAAGATGAGCTAAGAAAAGTGGTCAAATCATGTGCTTCAGAGACAAAAGATATACTTGATGGTATAGTTGCACATCCTAGCACATATCATGTGATGAGAAATGAGAAACATGGGGAGGAGGGGTGGCTAAGAAGAGCTTAAAGTTAGAAAGTCTCTTGAAAAAGTCAAAGAAATAAAGAAAGAAAATGGTGGCGTTGAATTGTTTGGTAAATGTGAATATAAAAGTTAGGGAAATACGGGAAATAATATGAAAGAGAATAAGGTGGATAGTTTGATCCATACATATTCCACCTCGCACCTTAAACTAAAATGCCCTGGGTGTGATCCTATGAAAGTTCCTTTGTTTTAAACTCTCTGGACATCATACGACACAGACTTGGTAGTCATATAGTATTTGTATGACCTAGGGGTCCCAAGTTGTATGTTAAGTAGTGTGTTCTTTATCATGTATTGTCCTAGGTACGACTAGACTCCATATGAGTCATATGGAGATGGTACGAGTGGTATAGTCCAATTCGTATGTTATCTAGTGTCCAACCCTTGGATTCTATCTTGGATATGATTTGAGGGTACTAGTTGTATGGTATGGGTATGATATGGGAAAGGGGAGTCATAAGGTTTAAAATGCGACTCCCAAAATTCTGTCTAGGGTACAAGTGGTGAGTACCACTTGTATGTTATGTGGACTAGTTAAGGTGGGAGTCATACCCTCCTGTGGTGATTTTTGTCGTTTAAGTTGGGGGTATTACAGACATTTTCTATCTTAACCTCTTTTGACTGGATGAATTGAAGAAATTTTAGGAATTCATTTAATGTAACGCCCCAAGACTACCCCTGGACGTCACACGATGCTTAGGACCACAAGTGATCCCAAGATAACCCTTATACAAGCATAACTTATGAGCAACAAAATAAGATACATTAATCTGAAAGAAATATGCAGAAGAAAAGTATTTACTAAGTAGGTCCAATACAAAACTATGTAAAATGATTACAGATCTTATTATATAAAACAAAACTTAAATCAAATATATCAACTTGGGTATAAACCCTACTTTAAAGATTTAACTCTGATGATAATCACATGCTTGAAGAATATATAAACTTGGGTATAAACCCTATTTTAAAACATGTAAATAAAATCTTAAAATCATGCAATTTGGGCACAAGGGTGAAAGGATACCTTTGGTCGTAACCCCACATACCTTAATTAAATAGGTTCTAGAAGAAATCTTGAAATTTAGTCATGATATTTTTGGGGAAGGAAGCTTGAATTTCTTGATCTTGAAAAGAGAGGCTTGGATTTTGGTTGAGGAACCCTAATCTTGGTGTTCTTAATATTCTTGAATTTTAATCTTGAGACTTGGGAGATGATCTTGAATAAAACCCTAGATGGTTGTTCTTGAATATGGGAGAGAAAGTAACATGTTATGTGTTTTAGAATTGGGAAAAATATGCTTAATAGAGGATTTTAAGTAATGGGGGTAGGGTTTGAGGTGAGGAAAACACCAAAATACCCCTCCTGAGATGAATAAAATTTTATGTCATTATTTATTTGATGACTTGGATGATGGCTTATCCACTTGGTTGATAGCCTACCATACTAGTCGTTAACTTTCTTTCATTTGTTGCTTAAGGTTGACGACTTGGCTGATGGGTCGTCAACTTGTTGATGACTTATCATCCTAATCGTCACCTCCTTCAGTGTGCCTAACGTTGACGACATGGATGATAGATCATCAACTTGTTGATGACTTATTAGCCTAGTCGTCACCTCTTCAGTGATTCTGCCTAAGGTTGACAACTTGGCTGATGGGTCGTCAACTTGTTGATGACTTATCAACCTAATTGTCACTTTGATGACAGATTGATATGCTGAGAAAAAATGTTCATAACTTTCCACTCTAATATCAAATTAAGGTGTAACCAGATGTGTTGGAAATATCAATCTAAGATATATCATTTTATATACATTGGGACATGTGAATCAATATATTTTAGGCGATACACTCATCTAAAGTTGACCCTATCTGGAGCATTTGTCAAAACTCTATTGATAAAAAAGTCCTCCACTTGTCTTTGAGTTAGGAGGGTATTATGACCTCAATCAATATAAAAAGATATTCTCACTTCATATGTATGATAATAAGACATGTATGTACATAGAATAATTAGGTTCAAGTCTGTACAAATAGGAACAACGATTTTAATTCTACCCCTAGAATGTGGGGTGTTACATTATCTTCCCCTTTGGAACATTCGTCCTCGAATGAGACTAGTTAGCTGAGAATAATGTGAGAACTTAGATCATATACTGAAAACAAATGACTATAAACATGATTCAATGACTGAGTTTGAAACATGATACATAACTGTACTGATTTCGTGAATACATGCAATGATATGAGAATGGTTGTTTTGTGAAGAAGAGTTTATAGATTTAGTACATGAAAACTCAAGGGTATTACAATATCTCCCCTTGGGATAGTTTTCCACCGAATGATACTAACTTGGCTAAAATACTAAGAAAAAACTAAAATGATGCATGGGATACTTACGGACCGAATCATGATTGAATGTATGGAATCTCAAATTGATGCATGGTGCACAAACTAAGATGGATTCACAAATTACCATTATGCAAACATTTTTACCTCTTGGAATATCCATATTCATGAGTTTTCAGATAGTATGACCAGATAGAGAGATGGAAAACCATAGGGACTTGTCTATCAGACTGCTAGAGTGAATTGCTAGCTTTACGGACTAACTCATATGGAAAGCTTATACTCAACTGGAGCACTTCTTCAATGCTTTTCTAAGATGTTCTAATAACATTAGAGAGTAGAGAATCTTGCGCATTATCTAAACAAGACATTTGTGAAAGGAATCACAACATTGATACTACTCTATAGCATGGAACATAGACATAAAAATCATAAGCTAGGATAGAATTACTAGGCCTTAGGCAATGCAACTTCTTACTTTCAAGCTTAGCAACACTTCTCAAGTACTCCCTCGCAATACTATTCCCCTTAAATTCCATAATTATTTGATTCAACTTATAATTCTCACATAGGCATTGATAGAGCCATCTACTAAAGTCTAAACTAAACAAAATTCTCTTACCATGATCAAGCCTAACTCAAAATCACAAGGTACAACACGCCACACTATAATACTAGTCTAAACCAAACTATTGAATCTTCTATGTATATTTTAGAGCTCACACACTAAGCATAACATGCCTTACCACTTCAATGACTAAATCTGAACTCTTACTACAGGTTCACTAGCGCATATTTCATTCATCCTTTTACATCCCGACATGACATTCAAGCCTCTCATTATAACCTCGTATGAACTTTAAGGCAAACACCAATAAAGGCATACTTCTCATATTCTATAAACCTCTATCAATAACAATTTTCTTGAACTATTCTTAAGAAGACACATACCTAGAATTCTCAATTAACTATGACATATACTAAAGATTTACCTCAATATTACTCCATCCTTTATCCTTAGATACAAAAAGCATAAATAATATTTCTTAATTAGGGTCACCAACTCTCTCTCGTGTAAACCATTGCTTATCTATTATCATTACCACTATCTTCACGTAAGAAGAGATCACAGAAGGGCTAACGCATAATGACCTGAAGCACAAAAGAATACTATATATAACTTTGACACTTAACTGAGGCCTGAAAGAGAGTCTTAAAGGCATGTATTCATTAAAAAGATCTAAACTAAGGACATACATGATATAATATGAATTTCACTAGTATCATGAGTTCTGAGAACTTATCATACTCTGAAACATAAGTTCATACATATCATAAGCTATTCAATATTAGATTGGAGTTCATATATTTATAAAGTATGACTCGAACCACAGAGTGAAGCTGTTACTTATTTACCAGAAGCTGAGAATAAACTTGAATACACATGAAGTGTATAAGTATTGGCCGTTGGCATGGATCTATCATGAAAGACATAAATATAGTGAGATAATGACTGAATTTCAAGGAATACTCTAGAGTAAGAAAGGAACACCATCTCAGCACAACTTTTATTGACATGCATCATAATCTAATTCTCAAGAATTGATTTGGTTCCTCACTCTACCATCTCCCCCTTAGATCAGTGATGACATTCTAAGCTTATGCATCTACTCCATATCCTCGAGACTCAGCCATAATTTATTTTCTCTAATGGTATAGACATGAATACTCACTCACCTGAATAAACTATATCTGGCAAATACTAACCTCATTCCTTGACACTTTCTTAATACATACAACCCTTAACTTTCTTTAGCTTCAATATCATCATAGACTTATACTCTATTAACTCGAAAAACATTCCTACCTCACTAAATACATTATGGCGCGTCGCTTCATCATGTAAAATTGAGATTTTTCCAATTCTGAATTTTAATTCTAAGGGAAGGACGGTCATTTTTCTACCCCTATATATACTCTTTAACACGAGATCTCTTATTATTTCACTCAAATATACTAGTCTTCTCTCAATTTTCCTCAACAACCACCTAGGGTTTCAACCCAAAAGTTCAAGAACTCAAGATTTCCTTCTTTAACTTTTCAAGAATTAAGAAACTAAGGTATGCAGATGTTGATTCTTGGGGTCCTTCCTCCCAAAAAGTTCAATCCTTTTCTAAATTCAAAGATCTTATATTTATGAGTTTTCATAATTTATGTGAATTGAAGTTCATGTTCATGTTATTGTTAAGTTATAACCCATGCTTTAGAATATAATTTGCACGCTTCGATCTTGCTATGAATTGAATTACATTATGTCCATGTTAAATCCCAAAATCTGCAACTTGATTGATGATGTATATGTTGTTTAACCAAATCATGATCCCCATATATTTGATAAAATGTTTATGTGAAAGAATTAGAGATATTAAAGCATGTTGACAAGAAATCCCCAATTTCATGTAAGTTTATACATGCCAAGTGTTTGTTGAAAAGCCTTAGTGAATGAGTTGTGAAATGTTAGCATGAAATCCCCCAGTTATGTGTTCTTTAATGAATGTTAAGTGTTTGATGCAAGACTTTGTTGAATGGTGTATGATCCAATAGTATGTCTTCCTATACTATCTACCACATGTTTATGATTACCAAATGCTTGAAGAGATGCTATAATAATTGTAATGGTGAATGAAAGTCCATGGTCACGATTATTCAAGAAGGGATATATTTTACCTTTATGTTATCGAGTCCTGGGGTATTTATACCTGACAAATTAGTTGCAAGTCTAGAGCCCGTGTCAGTTTTCACGATAATCTTAGTCAAGCCATGATTCTTAGAACTCGGTTAATTACAAAATTCAGTACTCTTAGACAGTTACAGAACTTAAGAAATTTCAATAATCTCAGTTTCATTAGCATTCTAGCCTCAGTTTAGTACTCAGCTCAAATCTAGTAGTATTCAAGTGTTCAGTTCATACCTCAGAAGCATTTAAGTAATCAATTCAGAACTCAATATCATTCAGTCAGATAATGAGATTTAGTATTATTCCATCAGATAATGGAACCAAGTGAACTCAGTTAGATAAGTCAAGAAATATGAATAGTAAAGATTTAGCTCAGTCTAGAATAGTCTAAGAATGAATTTTATGTCCATTCAGCTGCGAGTAGGATTCAGCATTGAGCGAGGGCAGGGATGAAGGCATCCCCATTATTTTAGGGAGAGTCATTAATAATAATCCCTGCACTCTAGAACTGTATAGCTAGCGTAGGATGAGGAGTAACCCATTATATTAGGCTTGACTACCTCCCCGGAGTCACCCGTTATATTAGGCTTGGCTACAACTAGGTGTCACCCGTTATATTAGTCATATCATCCTGGGTTTAGAGAGAAGTGTCTTTACTCGTGGAACGGTACTGACACCCTTCTAACTGGAGGTACAAGTTGGACCCCAAAGAAGCTAGAAGGGGCAGGTCGGTTAGATGACTACCTCCACAGTCTCAGTTTTAGATTCAATCTTAGTAATAGAATTCAGCTGAAGAGATCACTTATTATATTGACTTGATCTTAGATTTATATAATCATATTCATTATGAATAGACTCAGCGGTCACCCATTATATAGGCTTTATCTCAGATTCAGACAATTATATTCATTATTAGTAGACTCAGAGGTCACCCATTATTTAGGCTTCATCTCAGATTCAGACAATCATATTCATTATCCGTAGACTCAGAGGTCACCTATTATATAGGCTTGATATCAAATTCAGTTTGTCAAGTATCAGACATTATTACTAGTAAACTTATTGGTCACCCATTATATATGCTTGATCTCAGATATAATAAATCATTATCAATATCAAAAAGATTAGTCATCAATCTTAATAGACTTAATTATTCCGTCTCTCAGTATTAGTAAAGTCAAACATTAGTACTAGTAGACATAATAATCGGTAAGTCAGTATTCAGTAACCAATATTTAGAGTTCGTATTCAGTGTTACTGTGATTCTAGTTTTGGTTTGTGCATTCATGCATATGTCCTCATTCAGTACTCTCATGTTATTTAATTAAGCTATGTTCATGTATAAGACCTTGCATTTAGCCCTACCTTATCGAGCATACTAGTACATTCAAAGTACTAATACATACTTTTCTCTTATGTTATGGTGTCTTATACCATAGGTTCCAAAGCATGAGATCCAGAGCACCCTTAGCTGTCCAGACTCAATCAACAGCAGTAGACGTAGCAGTGAGTCCTTTTCATTCGAGGATTTTCCTTATTTTCTTATGGAAGTAGACTCAGTTTATTTTTAGTAGATGGAGTTAGTTGGGGATATGTCCTATTAACTCCATGATTCAGACAAGTTTAGTGGCTTTTTGAATAGATATATTAGTATTCAGTTTTCAGTATTGAGTATTTTTAGATATTTGAACCTTATGGCTAGCTTTTGCTAGTTTTCCACATTTATTTTAGTATATTACGCAATGCTTAGATATAGATATCAGAAAAGGGTTAGCTTGTCGTCCTTCAGGATCATGAGCACCATGTGGTATTCTAGTTCCAGAAAATTAGGGAGATACACCCCTTGTGTGACTTTTGAAATTACTGATAGTAAATCTGAGAGGATCATCTTAGGTTAGAACTTACTAATCATGTTATCTTAAGAATAAGTCATAGATGAAGAATTATGGAGTAACACACAAATTGACGAATATTTCTAAAAGAATCACTTTAATGCATGATCTAGAGTATGAAAAAAAGGAAACTCTTCTTAAATACCTTGTAGCCTCTCAAAGAAAAGTATAGACGTCATTGTACTATTCCACAAGACTCTACTAGACATGGCTTCACAAATACCCTAGGACACTTGGACACTGTGCTCTGATACCAAGTTTCTAATGCATCGAGACTACCCCCTGGATGGCATATGGTAATTAGGACCACAAGTGATTCCAATTCAACCCTTAAAATTGCATAACTAATCTAGATAAGATACATTAATTTGAAAGAAATATGTAGAAGAGAAGTATTTTCTATGTAAGTTTAATAGAAAAATTGTGTAAAAAGATTACAACTCTAGTTATACAAAACAAAATTAAAATCAAAAATATCAACTCTACGAAATTTCTATGAATCCTCTACTAATTCTGACTATAGGTAGCTGGGACATGACCCAAACTATCCCTGATTAATAGGACTAAATAAAGAAAATAATATGCTACTTGATTTATAATTGACTCAATCCCTTATATCAAAAGGGCTTATCACCTAGTGACTGGAAGCTGCACACTGTATGATTATAATGTGTGGGCTATAACTTGTACCTATATTATGAGACAACGTATCATATAGACACTTTAAAATAATGCTGGCTTAGTGTAAATGACTCACCTTGATCCTGAATAAAACAAAAGCTATAAAATCATAACAAGAGTAATGAAGCATAAGTATAAACTTTGTGAGCCGTAACAGTTAGTTCTTGAAGGTTTTCTTTTATTCATTCTAGGAGAGGTTCTTCTAACCGACATACACCATGTGAGATATCATAGAGTCCAACATCTTACCCACGTAAGTGATTACTATCTATAACTTCATCCATATTGGGAATAAGCTTAACCTATATTGGTACATAGTTCTGGGGCATGTGACCTTGGATACATACCCAACACAATGATAAATACTACTCCATAAATTATATGCTCATAGTTTAGGAAATACATCTTAAAATAGCATATGGTTTTATAATACAAACTAATTATGAATCTCTTTGGTTTAAATTAAAATAAGGATAACCAAATATAGATTCCATCTTTTAGACGAGGATCAAAAGATCAATTCTTGCTTTAAATCTTGAAATAATCTTGTCATAGAATGCTTAAAAGCATAATCTTCTTGAAATCTCAACACTTAAACTTAGGGCTTAAAATTTATGATGTATACTCATGATAATTCATACCAAGACTTTATCCTCAATGTAATTCTTGAAATACTTCAACTATAAAAAGTTAAGATTATGCAATCTCATTCATAATATAAATCTTGTAAGTGAAAAACACAAACATAAGCACTTCTTGATATATGTAAAGCTTTAAATCTCATGATAATCACATGCTTCAAAAATATATATAGTTGGGTATAAACCCTACTTCAAAAAAGTAAATAAAATCTTAAAATCGTGAAATTTGGGCACAAGGGTGAAAGGATACCTTTGTTCATAACCCCAGACACCTTAATTAAATAGATTCTTGAATAAATGTTGAAATTGAAACTTGAATTTCTTGGGGAAGAAAGCTTGAATTTCTTGATCTTGAAAAGAGAGGCTTGAATTTTGGGTGAGGAACCCTAATCTTGATCTTCTTAATATTCTTAAATTTGAATCTTGAGACTTGGGAGATGATCTTGAAGGAAATCCTAGATGGTTGTTCTTCAGTGTGGGAGAGGAAGTATCGTGTTATGTATTTGAGTATTAGGGAAAATATGCTTAATAGAGGATTTTAAGTCATGGGGTTAGGGTTTGAGGTAAGGAAAAGACCAAAATACCCCTCCAAAGTTGAATAAAATTTTTTCAAATTCTTTAGTTGATGACTTGGCTAATGCCTTATCAACATGGTTGATATCCTATCAGCCTAGTCGTTAACTTCCATTCATGTGCTACCTAAGATTGATGGCATGGCTGATAGGTCATCAACTTATTGATGACTTATTAATCTAGTTGTCACCTTTTTCAGTGATTCTTCTTAAGATTGACTACTTGGCTGATGGGTCATCAACTTGTTGGTGACTGATCAGCCTAGTCGTCACCTTAATGACAAATGGATATGTTGAGGAAAAATTATCATAACTTTCCACTCTGATATTGAATTAAGGTAAAACCTGATGAGTTAGAAAGCTGACTCTAAGATCTTTCATTTGATGTACTGTAGGACACTTGAATCAATATATTCTTGGCAAAGCACTTATCTATAGTGTACCCTAGCTGGAGCATCTGTCAAAACTCTATTGATAGAAAAGTTCTCAACTTATCATTGTGTTAGGAAGGTATTATACCTCTATAAATATACAAGAATATTTTCACATCATATATTTTATAATAAAACATGTATATACATAGAATAATTGGGTTCAAGTTTGTATGCATTCTAGCTCAAAAATGTAGGGTGTTACATATAACCTATTATTTTTAATCAAAAATACTTTAAACACTCTCAAATCTCTCTCAAGATCTTGGTTTAAGAAGAGTTTAGGTTTTCCTATAAGATGGTCAATTACGCTTCTCAAGGGTGGTTTCTCTTTATTTTATTTGGTATCTAAGTCATGTCACTCCTCCCTCATTGTTAGTTCAACTAATTTCATGTTTAATGATTGGTTTTCATGATTTTACTATGGGTATTATTTTGTTTTGAATTATATGTTTGAGGTATTGGTTTTAAATGGTTGGATATTGGTTTCATATGTTTTTCATGTGGTTTTCATGTTAAAATTATTGAATTAGACATGTTGTTTCATGGGAATGGATAATTGGTACTTAGTTTTGATTTTGGAAACTATATTCCCTTAATATGTTTGTTAAAATGCCTATGAGAATCATTTTTGCACATAGTTTGACTTATATTAAAACTATTGCATTGGATGCTATGGTAATGGAAACTAAATTGGTTTAAATAGTTTTAAATAGTTTGGTAAGGCCTTGGTGGGCATGGTATGTATTTAAAATGAAATCATGTAGGGTATATTAGAATCCCCTACGTGTTGGGTAATGAAATTTTTTGCAAGCTATAGCCTGTATGACGATACTACTGCCTAAAGCCTTGGTTAAAAACTTTAGAAATTGGTTGGTTAGTTATGAGCTAATGTTTAAATTGGGAAATAATAGCAGGTTGTGGTAGATTTTTGTGAAGGTGTGAGTCTAATGGACGAACACAAGAAACTTATGTTTGCCAACATGAGGGTTGGTTAGGGAAAACTTATACTTGTAGGGTATATGGGAATCCCCTAAGTTATACTTCAATATATCTATCATGGAGGGCAAAGGGTACATGGGAATCCGTGATGCCTCTGATATCTTTAGTTCATGTGGCTACATGTACTAAACCTAGTTTGGGGGTAACACTAGACCCATATAGTCTATGGGTGGATTATAAATGGTAGAGCTACACAAACCCAAGTTAAAGGTTTTAAATGCATGCAAAACCTGGTTCCCTTTCCCCGACATAGATTATATATATGTTTATTGATATGGTTACATATAGTTATGTACTTGGTTTTAAACATTGGCATTATTTTATCCTTACTCCTGATACATGCTAGCGTTCATATGCAAATGTGTCCTCGGGCATTGTATCATCATGCGATGCAGGAATTGGCCATTCTACTCCTCCTGCTCAGTAACTTGAATTCGGGGATAGCATTGTATCGGATTAAAGTAGTAAGCTTCCATACACCGAAATTCTCCATTTTATGTTATAGACTTCTTTACATACATTGACTATTTCTTAGACTTTGTTTTATTGTTATCGTCAGGGGTATGTCCTAAACAGATGTTGTTTTGATTTTAGGTAGAGGCTTTGTTAGACTACTTTGGGTTGGCATGGGCTATGTCGGTATTGGTATCAATCATGGCATTGGTATTGGTATTGGGGATGACTCCACTTGACTGTATTTGGTTGGGTATTAGGGGTGGTCTCCATTCCCGATTGGGCTTGAAGCACCCGACACGACTAGACCCTAGTTTGTATTGTGTTAGATTGGTATCAGAGCCCTAGGTTCAGGGTCACTTATGAGTACACAATGTCATATCGAGTAGTGTCTCTTTTAAGGATGTGTAGCCTACCACACTCATAAAGGAGAGCCTACAAGGCATTAAGGAATGTTTCTCTTTCTTGTGTTTTTTTCAAGCTATAGACTCTATGTCCTGAAATCTTCTGTAATACCTGTGTGTTTGCTTTTCAGATCATGCCATAATGATCTAAATCTCATGAAAACTCCTCCATCATAATAGAGACAATGTTTATGGGACACGCTCTACTCATAGGATCCATACTTGATCTAGGGGTCCGGTTTTGGATTTTTTTAGAGTTCTATCATTTCCCTCTTGTCCTTCTCATACTCCTTAGGCTGAAGTAATAAACACTGAGTTTTGTCAGTGTATTCACATGTTTTCATAGTAGGTAACTAGTTAGTCTAAGGGTGGTATTCCTATTACAACATCATTTGATGCTATAAGGGTTGGACAATTCATGAAGTTAAATCCTCTAACCATTACGGGTTGTAAGGTTGAGCAGGAACCTCAAGATTTCCTAGATAAAATAGAAAAGATTTTTGAAGTTATGCATGCCACAAATGTGGAGGGTATGGAGTTTTCCACCTACTAGCTAAAAGATGTGGCATACCAATGGTATAAGAAATGGGAACAGTCAAGGGGTAGTAGTGTTGAGTCATCTCTATGGAAAAATTTTAATAATGATTTCTTAGACCACTTTTTTCCTTATGAGTTAAGGGAAGCAAAGGCAGAAGAGTTTTTTAATATGAAATAGGGGAAGATGTCAGTTAAGGAGTGTGCCTTACAGTTTCACCAGTTGTCACAGTAAGATTCGGAGTTGGTTTTTGGTATAATGTAGAGGATGAGGAAGTTCGCTTCCGATTTGTCCCAAGACTTGACTTTTGAAAGTAAAGTCACCTTATTGATCAAGGACATGGATGTCTCTTGGTTGGTGGTATACATATAGTAGGTGGAGGAAGAAAAAAAAAGTAGACTGAGATAATAGAAAGACAGGTTAAGAATTTTAGGTTCTCTAAGTAGGTGGCAAACAGAAAAATGGCAGGGATGATGGTAAGTGGCCTAGGAAGAAGTGGGGCAATTTGAGGGCTTATTCGACAGCTAGTTCTCCCTACCCAAATTCATTAGGTGATATGCATTTCTATGTTAGTGATAACATTATGGAACAAGGTGCCCAATCTCAGGATAGTGGGGCTCAGTCAACTCTATCATATCCTTCTTGTAGATTATATCATCATTTGCATTAGGGTTTCTATGATGGGGGAAGGGACATGTGCTTTAATTATGTTAAGCTAGGGCATATAGATAGAATTTATCCTATTGGTAAGATTGCCTCTAGGGAAACCAAGGTTCCTGTTGCATCTTCTTCTGCTCCAACACCAAAGGGTGCACCATCTGGCTTTTGCGCTTGTCAAAATAATCTTTATGCTCTGACTACCCAACAGGAGTCCAAGGCATTGCTTGATTTTTTGATTGGTATGTTGAAACTCTTTTGTTGTGATGTGTACTATTTACTTTATGGGAGGTCCACTCTATCTTATGTGACCCTATTTATGCTGTGCATTTTGGTTTTGGTCCCGAGTGTGTTTCAAATAGTTTTTTGTTTTTACCATAATAGGTGACTCTTTGATTTCTAAAAGAGTCTATGGAGGTTGTGTGGTATCTATTGGTTGTAAAGAAACATTTATTAATTTTTTTGAATTAGATATGGTAGATTTCAATATTATATTATGGATGGCTTTGTTGCAATCGTGCTATGCATCTCTAAATTATTGGACCTGTAAGGTTGTCTTTAAGTTCCCTAATGAGCTAATTATTGAGTAAGAGGGTGGTTCCCTTTCTCCTAAGGGGAGGTTTATATCATATCTTAGAGCTCAAATATTAATCTGCAAGGTGTCTCTATCATCTAGTTAAGGATAAAGATTCTAGCTCAGAGGATCCTTCTTTGCATTTTGTTCCAATGGTGAATGAATTTCCTGAGGTCTTTCTTGATGACCTTCCTAGTGTTTCTCCTTATAGGGAGATTGAATTTGGGATCGATCTTGTTCTGGTCACTCATCCAATTTCTATTCCCTTATATATAATGGCTACAATTGAGTTGAAGGAGCTCAAGGATAAATTAAAGGATATTTTAGATAAAAAGTTCATCCATCCTAGTGTGTCCTCATAGGGTGCACCCGTGTTATTCATGCATAAGAAGGATGGTTGCCTTCGGATATGTATTGATTATCAGTAGTTGAATAAGTTGACGATAAAGAATAAGTATCCTCTTTCCAGAATAAATGATTTGTTTGATCAGTTGAAGGGTGCTAACTTTTTCTCCGAGGAACATCTTCGATCTGAGTATCATCAGTTAAAGATTAGGGATGAGGATATCCAGAAGACTTTCTTTCGTACTTGGTATGGGCATTATGATTTTCGAGTTATGTCTTTTGGGTTGATGAATGCCCCAACAATGTTCATAATTTTGATGAATATGGTCTTCCATCAGTTCCTGGACTTGTTCATTATTGTGTTCATAGACTATATTTTTCTGTACTCTAAGAGTGAGGTAGATCATGCTAATCACCTTCGTGCTGTGTTGTAGACTCTAAAAGAACAATAGTTGTATGCCAAGTTTTAGAAATATGAATTTGAGTTGAACGCTGTCACTTTTTTGGGTCATATCATTTTTAGTGAAGGGATCATTTGGATCCATAAAAGATTGCGGAGTTTAATAAGTGTCCTAGACCTACGACTCCACTTGTTATTCGGAGCTTCTTGGGTTTATCAGGTTATTACAGGACGTTTATAGAAAGTTTTTCTTCTTTAGCGGCCCCATTGAATAAGTTGACTCAGAAAAAGGTAAAGTTCTTATGGTCTAATGCTTGTGAGAGTGGTTTTAAGAAGTTGAAGGATAAGGTAACTTTGGCTCTAGTTCTGACTTTTCCTGAAGGTACTGATGGTTTTGTGTTATATTGTGATGCTTCTCATGTTGGGCTTTGTTATGTTCTGATGCAATATGGAAGGGTGATTGCTTGTTTCTCTAGCCATTTGAAGGTGCATGAGAGAAATTATCTAACTCATGATTTGGAATTATTAGATGTGGTGTTCACATTGAAAATATGGCATTACTATTCATATGGAGTGGATGTGGATATTTTTTTTCATTATAAGAGCTACAGTATGTGTTTACTCAGGAAGAGCTTAACCTCAAGTAAATGAGATGGCTTGAGCTGCTCAAGGATTATGAATAATTCTTCACTACCATTTAGGAAGAGTTAATATGGTTGTTGATGCTCTTAGTAGGTTTGCTATGGGGAGCATGCGAGGTTGTATATTCATGAGATTGTAAAGCTGCCTGATGTTTTGGTTTCTATCATCTTTGATTGTGGTACGCAACTTACATCTCACTTTTGGCGATCGTTTCAGAAAGGGTTGGGGACTAAGGTTACTTTGAGTACTACTTTCCATTCGTAGTCGGATGGGCAGGTAGAAAGGACTATTCAGATATGAGAGGACATGATTTGTTCTTGTATGACTATCTATGGAAGTAGTTAGGTTGAGAATTTACCTCTTGTAGAGTTTTCCTATAACAATAGCTAGCACTCTAGCATTGGGATGGCTTCGTTTGAGGCCTTGTATGGTAGAAGGTGTATATCTCCTATTGGATGGTTCGAGGTCGGTTAGGCAGAGTTGCATGGCCCGAATTTGGTTTACCAAGCCATGGAGAAGGTAAAGGTGATTGGGATAGGGTTACAGCTGCACAAAGTCACCAAAAGTCCTATGCAAACTTGAGGTGAAGGGACTTAAGGTTGGAGGTTGGGGACAAAGTATTCCTAAAGATGTCTCCCATGAAGAGAGTGATGCAGTTTGGGAAGAAAGGAAGACTCAGTCCCTGGTTTGTTTGTCTTTTCTAGGTTTTACAAAAGGTGGGTAAGGTGGTGTATGAGTTGGAGTTTCCTTCTAGTTCAAACTCCATTCATTAAATATTCCACTTCTATTTTAAGAAAATGTATGGGTGATCCGTTTCAAATATTGCCTACGAAGGATATTGGTATTTCAGATTCCTTGTCTTATGAGGAGGTCTCGATTAAGATCTTGGATCAGCAAGTTTGTCAATTGCGGACCAAGAATGTAGCTTCAGTAAAGGTTTTATGGTGGTACCACAAGGTCGAAAAGGCTACTTAGGAAGTGGAAGAGGACATAAAGTCCAAGTATCCATTCCTATATTTTTCTCTGGAAATTAGTCAGGAAGATATGTGTTCTTTATCATACTTTTGTTTTCAAACTTTGTTAAAGGAAAGATTGACTTCCAGGCATATTTGTTTTCTAACTTAGTTAAAGGTTAGAGTTGGGATGTTTGGGGTTTAAATCGTGCTAGTCGTGCCTTATTCCATCATTTAAGGAAGAATGGTCCAAATGAGGGGGGGAATTAAAACACCCTAAGTGTGATCTTTAGAAATTTCCTAAGTTTTGAACTCTCTAGACATCATACGACTCTGACTTACTAGTTGTATGGTGTGGGTATGACAAAGGGGGCCAAGTCATATGTTAAGCAGTATGTTCTTTATCATGTACTATCCTATGTATGACTAGACTCCATACGAGTCATATAGAGATAGTACAAGTATTATATCCCAATTCATATGTTGTCCAGTATCCAACCCCCTAGATAATGTCTTGGATATAGTTTTAGGGTACTAGTCGTATCGTATGAGTACAATTTGGCAAGGGGAGTCGTATGGTGGAGAGCATATGATATCTAATATTCTATCTAGGGTACGAGAGGTGGGTACCTTTCATATGTTGTGTGTGTAAGTTAAGGGGAGTGTCGCACCCTCAAGTGGTGATTTTTATAGTTTAAGTTGGGGGTATTCTAAGTATTTCCCCTCTTAACCTCTTTTGACCCCATGACTTAAAATACATTTGGGACTTTATTTACCCTATTATTCTCAATAAAAAACACTGTAAATACTCTCTAATCTCTCTCAAGCTCTTAGGTTAAGAAAAGGATAGGGTTTCCTACAAGGTGGTCAATTAGGGCTCTCAAGGGTGGTTCTCTCTGTCTTCTTTGGTATCTAGGGATGTTACTCCTCCCTCATTGTTTGTTCAACTAAATTCATGTTTTAATGAATGTTTTTCATAATTTTACTATGGATATTATTTGGTTTTGATTTATGTTGGGTTTTCTAGTTGTAATTGGTTTGATATTATTTCACATATTTTTCTTATGGTTTTATGTTAAAATTGTGGAATTGACCATGTTATTTCATGGTAATGGACAATTGGTACTTGGTTTTGGTTTTAGAATCTATATTCTCTCATCATATTTGTTAAAATGCCAATGAGAATGGTTTTTTCACATCGTTTGACTTATATTGAAACTATTGCATTTCATAATATGGTAATGGAACCTATATTGTTTTAAATGATTTTAAATGGTTTGGTAAGGCCTTGGTGGCTATGGTATTGATTTAATTGGGAATTATCTAGGACATATAGGAGTATCCTAAGTGTTGGCTAATAACATTTCTTGCAAGCTACATTCGATATGACGATAACACTTCATAAAGCCTTGGTTAATAACTTCTGGAATTGGTTGTTCGGTTATGTGCTAATGGTTTAATTAGGAAATAATAGTGGATTATGATAGCTTATCGTGAAGGTGTGAGTATAATGGATGGACACTAGATATGTCTAGTTCATATGGCTACACGTACTGGAGCTAGTTCAGGAGGTAACTTTGGACCCATATAATCCGTGGGTGGAATATGATAGTAAAGCTACATAAACCCATGTTAAAGGTTTTAATTGCATGCCAAACACGGTTCACTTTCCCAACAAGTATTATATATATATGTATGGATATGATTGCATGTGGTTATGTACTTGGTTTTAAATGATGGCATTATTTTATCCTTACTCCTGAGTACATGGTAGCATTCCTCGGCTAACCCATCTTTGGGCATTGTATCCCATCGCGATGCAGGAGTCGTCCATACTACTCCTCCTACTCGGTAACTTGGACTTGGGGACAACTTTATGTCATATTGAAGTGTTGAGCTTCCATACTTCGGAAGGCTCCATTTCATGTTACGGACTTCTTTACTTGTTTTGGCAATTTCATAGACTTTAGTTTTTGGCACTAGCCGGGGGCATGTCTCGATCAGATGTTGTTTTAATTTTGGATAGAGGCTTTGTGCGACTACTTTGGGTTGGCATGGGTGGTGTAGGTATTGGTGTCAGCTATAGCAATGGTATTGGTATTGGGGCTGACTTGCTTTACCATATTTGATTTATGATTATTCCATCATTTTTTCTTACATAATTGAAAATCATCCGACATCGGGTGTAGGGTTTTTATGGTTGGGTTTTGGTGGTGGTCTCCAATCCCTGTTAGGCTTGGGGCACCCGACATGACTAGGCCCTAGTTAAGGTCATGTCATGAAAGGTGTATGTAACATGGTCAAATCATGTGCTTAAGAGCTAATGGATATAGTTGTATAGCCTAGCCCATATAATGTGAAGAGAAATGAGAAACATGGGGGGAGGGGGGTTAAGAAAAGCTTAATGCTAGAAAGTCTCTTAAAAAGTGAAAGAAATGAAGAACAAAAATGATGGCTTTGAATTATTTGGTAAATGCAAATTAAAAGGTAGGAAAATATGAGAAATGATTAGAAGAAGAATAAGGTGGATAGCTTTAAAATTTTGGGGCATGTGGGGTTAAGCGATTGCATTGAAGGAGGTCTTTTAGTCACTTGATCCATATATATTCTTTCCCATTCCTTAAACCTATATCTAAACCCGCAAGACCTTGGTGATACAAAAGTAAGTGAACATTAGTGGGAAAAAACTCAAAGGGCAAGCATATGGTTCTAATCATTGTACTTGAATTTCTTAGTGAGAGTGATTGTGAATAGTTTTATTATTTGAGCTCCTTTAGAAATTTCAATGTCTTACGTGTATGGAGCGAACTCTTGCATGTGAGTGGCATCGATACTTTATCGTAGATGGTGAAGTCCTACCCTCGATTTGGGTAAATGGATGAAGTAAGTTTCAATGTGAAGATTGATGCAATCTTCGAAAATTTTGTGTCTCCTCTTAAGATACTTTGTAGATTTGGAAGGTTCATTTGACACAAACTTGCATCCTTGCTTCATAAATATATGCTTATTAAAAATTTTTGTTTACTTTTGTCCCTGGCATCTTTGGAAGGTCTTTGTGGAGATTTGTTAGCTTATTTCTTTATTATAACTTTTGTTTAATTGAGTTAAATACCATATCATATTGAATTATCCTCATTTCCTTAAGGACAAGTAATAGTTTAAGTTTAGGGGTATTGATAAGTCGTCAAATTGATGACTTGCCAGCACCTTTTTAAGCCAAAATTATCATGCTTTTCCATTGATTTTACGTTAATCTCATACATAATGCTTACTTGGGTAGGTAAAAGTTAAAAAGTTAAGAAATGTAAAGAAAAGAGCCAAAATGCTGGAAATCAGGCCTATGGGTCGACCCTCATGTACCCTAATCACGACTTAAGGGTCGGAACCGTGATCTCAGGTCAACCATAATCTTTGTTATCGTGAGGCCACCACCACGATCACGGGAGTCACAAATGTGGTCAAGAGGCGGCGATAACGATGGCGCGAAAAAGTTTCATTGTAATTTGCTTAAAGAGACCAGGAGAAAGATGGAATTTTTATAATATTTGGTAAATATGGAACTGGGGCATAAATGGGGGTTTTCTTAGCTCATTTTTACCATATCTTATCTTTAATCGTATCTTTCATCTTCACGTTTTATCTTATCACTTGGATCTTGGAGAAAATTTTTCTATTATTCATGGCTAAGAAGATATTAGAGTAACTCGAAATGAAGAATTGGCAAATTCCATTGAAGATTTATTGAAATTTAAAAGTGGATTAAAATTCTCCTTATCTTTCATGAATCAATTCGATGGAGATTTTGGTATATTTTTGTTTATTATCATTATGAGTTGCTAGTTCTTTCTCTTTGGGTTATGCTTGGATAGATTGTGATTTATGCATGGTTGGTGTTTATGTATCAAATCAATTAGCTATGTTTTCAGGTTTTACTATTAATAATTAATTGAAATGAGATTTGTGGGTGAAACTCCTATATTGAATGAGATTTGTGGGTGAAAACCCCAAATTGACTTGGATCCCACATCATCCTTGAAAGAGCGATATGGGTGATGAGCAATTGTAAGGAATTATTTGATACTAGTTATTTCCTTAGCATTATCTTAGAAATAAGGATGTTAAGTTATTTATGTAGCTTGATGGGCATCATCCTAGAAATAAGGATACTAAGTTGAGGCTTTTGATTGGTATGTTTGGCATGCTCATCAGTGTAGTGTTTAGTTGAAAGACTAATGCTAATAATTTAAATCTACCCTACTCACGACTCCTAGCTAATTTTTGATGAATTCTCAATTAACCATGTATGAATTCACACATAGAATGGCATAACCCCCAAGATCCATTACTAATTGATTATACTCTAATTATTCTTAGCATCGAGTTAGGTTTCTAAAAGCCTAAAATTGTGATATTTTTAAAAATATTCAAAACCCCCAAATATTTGTATCCTATGTTTGAATTTAGCAAGTAACTTTTATCTCAATCTTACTCGATCACCATTCACATTATTCCTCGTGGATTCGACCCTAATTCAAAGTTGGGTATTATTTTGACAACGATCTCTTTTAACTTATATTGACGTATAAGTTGAGCATTATTAATATCAACGAATTAAATGTTGTATGTGTCTTATTACCTATTCAACTTTGTATATTGTTTGATGGTGTAATGAAGACAGAGTTGTTTCATAGAATCTTATATGAATAAGTATGGTAGGTGTGTGTAATTGGAGGAGAATAGTTTAAAATAATACCCTTTATTTGATAAATTATGGGCTTACTGCCGAATAATATGTTGGTGAGGTTAAGTAATCCAAATGTGTTAGTTAGCTACCAATAGTAGTTTTACCATGTACTTATTATAGATAAGAAATTTTAAAGGAAGGAGGTTAATACAGGTTAATATTGGAGTTTTACAAGGTATGTAAGGCTACTCTATTTTGTATTATTTGGCATGAAATTCAACACGTGTGTTACAAAGTAAGCTTTAAAGTTCATTGCAAATGATACGTAGTGGCAGCGTATGATTTTCCATCTAGCTAACGTTTTGCCGTATTATGTTAAAATAATTCAATGCATTCTTATTATCAAGTCTGCATGTCCATTTTCACTAGAAAATTTTAGCGGTACTCCTTTTCACATATAAGATCTATGTGTTATTACATCTCCTAAGCATTTCATTTGTGTACAACGTGCTCCCTACACCATTATTAGTAAATGAAGAGTTTATTCACATGTCTCTTTTTAGAGGATTATTGTCTCAAAGCTAAATAAGGTTATGACCACCATAGTACAATCACAAAGGCTAAATAAACTAAGCCATGTACGGGTGGAACCTTAAGCGCCTAAGCCTAGCATGGGCAAATACCGATATCCTTATATGTGGGAGGCATCTCATTGATTGAAGGCTATCATGGGCCAATCCTAATTTATTTATATATGGGGGACGGCTCAAGGGTGTACGCCTAGCATAGGCAGATTCGAATGTGTATTTATGACAGATCAGTTCGTTATTTGTATCACATGGGTTACAAAGATTATTGAGTAAATAAAGGAATGGAAAGTACACATTTCCAAACGTATATGTAAAAGTGGTCTATTAGCACTATCTATACTCCTGCACCTGATTTTCATATGAGCTCTTTGTATAATTACTTTAAGACTTGCATATTTAGTACATACTTTCGAAGTGATATCCCACATGAGGGACCTGTATTTCATGATACATACATAGGTACTTTATCAAGTATATCTCACCAATAGGAGAACAGGACATCCATCGCCTATTGGTGAGCTCCATGTTTATTCATAGCTTTTTGAGTTCATATATGTTTCAGTATTGTATAGTAGATTAAAGTGAGGTAGGGGATTGTTTCAGTCTTAGCTAAGTCTATGCATGTTTTAGAGGATTTGTAGACCAATTTAAGCATGGTAATATTTTGTATTTTAGATGTTGTGGCCCCAATGACAATGTCTTGTATATCTATTTTGGCCTTGTCTACCTGTTTTAGTTTAATCTATGAATCATATCTATAATTTACAGAACCTTTGGGTATCACAGTTACATGCACGTGAAATACAAGGTTATGGGTTTGTGCTCTCGGGCCTTTATAACTATGGGTGCCTATCTTCCTTAGTGGGATTTGAGGCGTGACACGCCCTATGGCCCACCATCTGTATCGGCGTAAGATCCTCTACTTCTATCTTATGTACAAGATTGATAACTATATTTGGTGACGTCTCTCTAGTCTGGCCTCGAACGGAGATATAGTTTTGTCCTGACCCTGACCGCGAGGTCAACCTTTGCTTTTAACAGGTGCACGAGTTGTGGGTCCATGGTCGCCGTCCCCAACCATCATAGTTTGCATCCTAGCTATCTGCTAAAGGGTGAAACAAATAAGAATATAGAAACAAATATAGAGATAACACATCACAATAAACCCAAAAGATGGTATTTTCCTAAGAATTTCATGTAGTCTTTCGAATATAGGATACAAATGTCATTATATTGATCCGTAGAACTCAAATAGACACTTTTTCTTGTACCAGTAATATCAGTAAACCTAGGCTCTGATACCAAACTATCACAATCCAATTTTTCAGGTCATGATGGAAACTAATTTAACCCACCAGTAGGTATGCAAAAACCATAACCAACAATGGCAAGTAAATGTCTCACAAGAATAAGATGAGGAAAAAAGATACAACAATAATACGGAATGAGAGCCATTATGAATATACAACTGCAATATATATATAGACATGATTTTTAAAAAGGGAAAAAGGATATAAATACCAAAATTAATCCCTCAAGACGTTGTAATGTCAATACAAGAGCCACTATGACAAAAAGAGTACTACAAATTGTCAAAATATATATCAAAGCATTAGAATATAAAAATTAAGACTATTAAGATAGTAGGAGGAGGATTAGCTTTCAACTCAAATCTCAGCCAATCTCTGATAGTCAAGACAAAACGAGAAGGACATAAACTTTTGTGGCTTATTCTTGGATTTGCATCAAGGGAAATATGGGAAAGTGTAGTATAAGTACCAAAACATCGGGAACTAAGTTGACATCAGAGGTCGACTGAGCTAGATCATAGTAAAAGTATAAGCAAAGTGCGATTATGTAACTAAAGACTTTAATAAAAACACAAAAATAGAATAATAGACTATTCTAGACAAATGCAATGAAGAGGGAATAAGTAACTCAAAGTTGGAAGTAAAAACTAGCTATAACCAACTGGAACCCCATAAGCCCAAAAGACTCACAGAAAAAGTTATAAACCAATCTATAACCCCATAATCTCAGTAGGTACATGCAAAAAGTATTACAAAAGTACAAATGGGATATAACAATAATGAAGGTAAAATGATCAAAAATATGTGAAATGTGTACCTTTCTAGTCCTTTTTTCAGCCATAACAACTATTCCATCAGTATTTACAAATTTCCCAAATCAATATTAGTACTTGTAATGGTAAAAAAATTTCCAGAGTTAAAGAGAAACTAGTAGATAATACGACATATGTCAGACTCAAACAAAAAATGATAGATAATAACAATATAACAAATGCCAAAGTCAAACTAAATCTCATAGATAAGCAATACCCAAAGTGTTGGACTCAAACTAGAACTTCTAAATTAACAACATATGTAAGGATATCCTAGAGTTTTAACCATTTTAAGTCCATATAATCATAAGTCAAATTTTAGGCGACCAAGTCCTTTAAAGGAGAAGTGAGTTCTAATTATTAAGCTAGGACAATGTATTTTAAGGAAAATTCCTACCCTACTTGGGTTAGCAAAGTTAAATAAGCTTATAATAATGTCTAAGTCAACTAAAACCCAGGTAATAGACTAAGGAAGTGGTCATGTGATCATTTAGGTCTAATCGGGAGTTATTATAAGCATCCTATCGTAAAAGGGGTAGTTGAGCCCACAAAAGTTTGCAAAACTCGTAACCAAAGGAAAACACTACTCGAACCTAGGATAACGATTTTTAATACTAATCCTAAACCACCAACGGAGCTATGCCTCATACTAAAAGATGATCATATGCTAATAATTGGGGAAAATAAGTCCAAATTCTATTTGAAAGGCCCATAATCAGATAACATAGTCAGTAAAACCTAAAATAATATCTGAACCATAAAAACCCACAAAAAGTAACTTAATATCCTAATACCATAAGAAAGCAAAGTCTAATATAAAGGTGAAACTAGCCTACCTAGACACAATTGAAAGCATGCGGGGACCTTTATAATGGAGTATTTCCCTTTTTGAGAAGCCTCTGACCACTACCACACTATCAAAATCACATTTTTCATGTTAAGATAAGAATATCAATACCTTATATTGTAAAATTACTCTTTTGGGTAAGAAATAAGGTTCAAAATCATTCATAAGGCTTGCTTGTAGAATCCTAAAATTTAAATTGTCTCAACATCCCTTGTAGCTCAACGAACACTATCCCTAAAATTGTTATGACCTGAACCGGGGCCTGGCCATCATAGTTATCTCAAGTCCCACGTGGACCATAGATCACCCCCCATGCACCTAACCATATAAAACATACCACACCCCAAGGTTATGAATTTTGAACATATACAAGATAAAAGAATATCAATTTAAAGATATTAAAATAAGTCTATAGCCAAAACCAATCGATATCAGTGTCAATTGTAATACCAATACCAATAATGAAACCAATACCAACACCCCCTATGCTAATAGTGGTCCAACAAAGCCTCTAATATAAATAAAAGAATATCTAATTAGGACATGCCCTCGACCATAACACAAAACTAAGACCAAAGGAATAGTAAAATTTTAAAGAAAACCATAAACATGAAATGGGGTCTTCTGAAGTATGGAAACGGGTCTTCTGAAGTATGGAAGCTCACCACTTCAATATGAATCGATAGCTGATCTCGAATCTAAGTTACTGAGCAAGAGGAGTAGAAATATGACAAATTATTGCATCATGTGGGGATACAAGTGTGAAGATAATTAGCAGGGTGAACGCTAACATGTAACTCGGGGATAATGATAAGATAATTGTATGATCAACAGTTTAAATATCATTCAAAAGCCACAACATATAATCAAATTCATATAATATATATATATATATATATAATTTGCCGAGATAGGGAACAAAGCTTACCATTTTTTTCAAAACTTTATCCTTGATTGTGTAGCTCAACCATCATATAATAGTACCCATGGGCTATATGGGCCCCAGCTCTCACCCCTTAGTCGGGCCCTAGAGCTTGTAGCCATATGATTCAGAGAATAATCTCATATATATGCACATGGGGGACTCAAACCCTCCAATACGTACAATGGTGAATTAAGCACACGATCATATAAGGATTTACGGGTGGCTCTAACCTCCTTAATCATGAAATAATATTAATAAGGGGGAATTGAACCTCCCTAGTCACTTTGACCCCCGCGTCGGCAATGATAGTTTCTAGCATTTTTCACTTGTACCTCCACTTTCACGACTTAGATACACAATCCTTATTGAAGCCCGTTTAAAACAATTGTCACACATTTCCATTCAATCAACCATAATACACATTTAGGCATACATTGTTGGTATCGTCATACCAACTACATTTGAAAGGTAAAACATCATGTCAAAACAACCTCCATTAATTATGGGAGAACAGCTCCATTTGTTCATGAAAACACATTGGGCAACACCGATTCCCTTTGTTCATTAAATCATACCATTGTATTTCAAATACTTCTTCATATCATGCAATGGTTTAATACTAGTTCAATTTTACAAATTTCCATAGTACTTATAACTAAAAGAAATGTAACATGATGGGGTTGGGGTTATAAATACTTTAATGCTACAAGTTTGGGAAAATCACAATTCCCTAGTTCATTCGCCATACCTATGCATTCATAATTTCGAAACCATATTTAAAGCTTGAAAATTATATATATAAACCTTGAGAAACATTATTCAATTCTAACATTCAAAACCCCCAACCTTTGTTTCAAAACCAAAACAACAATCTTATAAGCAATACGCTAAATTACATGTTTTTACAAAATTAACAATGAGGGAAGAGTAACATGCCTGATATAGTAAAATGTACAGAGAGAAACCAGCCAAGAGACACCTAAATAATCAACCTCTTGAAACCCTAGTCTTAACTTGAATAAAGAGTTTTAAAGATACTTTTAGAGTGTTTTATTGGGAATGATGTGACAATTAAGTCCCAAGAAAGGCTTTAAATCATGTGATCTAAGGGGTTAAAGTGGGAAATCTCTAGAATGCGCTCAACATAAAATCTAGAGAAATACGCCTTTTGGTTATGAGTCAACCCCTTGACTTATACGCGAACCTTACGACTCATGACCACGAGTTATAACTAAGTCCATGACTAGGATCCCCATACACTGACCACCTTATAAATCCACCAGCCCACTTATAATGAGATTTTACAACACATAAGGTCTACACATTAACAATACAGAACCCAAATGAATTGAACACTGGACACCCTACGATTTAATCCTATGACTCATGACATATCATTACTGCTCATAGTGAGCCACTTGTACTAAAAGCAAGCTTTGTCAATATGTTAATAATTTTGTTATGCTAGGGTCTTACTACCCATAAACACATCTCCTGACTAATCTATACAAGTCATAACCAAGGAAGTGAGCTAAAAGCTAAAGAATTTTTAAGGGCCAAAATCTAGGGTGTTTCAATTCTCCCCCACTTGGATCCTTTTTCCTTGAATGATGGGTACAAGGCAATTTCTTGCATGATTTGAATCTATATTCCCCTACTCTTACTTTTATAAAACTCAGAAAATAAAGATGCCAAGGAAAGTAATCTTTCTTTTAACAAAGTCAGAAAACAAAGATGTTAGGGATAACACATACCTTATGCATGATTATCTAGAGTGGAAAACAAGAATGGGTACTTGGACTTCATGTCCTCTTCGTCTTCCCATGTAGCCTCTTCAACCTTATGGTTCCTCTGTTGAACCTTTACCAAAGCTATGTCCTTCATCTATAACCGTTGAACTTGTCGGTCTAAAATCTCAACTGGGACTTCCTCATATGATAAAGAATTTGAAATACCCATCTCCTCAAAAGATATTACCGCTGAAGGATCACCCCTACACTTTCTCAACAACACAAGTAACACCTAGTGAATGGAGCTTAAACTAGAAGGCAACTCCAACTCATATGCAACAGTTCCAACCCTCTTTTAGACCAAGTACGGTCCAACATATCGAGGACTAAGCTTTCCCTTTTCCCAAATTGCATTACTCCCTTTATGGGAAATACTTGAAAGAACACCCAATTACCAACCTCAAACTCTAAATCCCTATGCCTCACATCTATATAGGACTTTTAGAGACTTTGGGAAACTTTAAGTCTATCCTAAATCACCTTCACCTTCTCCATCACTTGGTTAACCAAACCCGAGCCAAACATCTCCAACCAACCAATATGGAACCACCCTATAGGAGATCTACACGTCTTACCATACAATGCATCAAACAAAGCCAACCCAATACTAGAATGGTATTTGGTATTATAAGAGAACTCTATAATAGGCAAATGATCAACCCAACTACCACCATAGTCAATCATACAAAACCGAATTATATACTTTAATGTTTGAATAACCCTTTTTTCTTATTCATTCGACTGCGGGTGAATAGTAGTACTAAGGCTCACCTTAGTTCCCAAACCTCTTTAAAACGAATGCCACAAGTGAGATGAGAACTGAGTATCGCAATCTAACATGATAGAGACAGATGCTCCATGCAACTTCATAATCTCCTAGAGGAACAGCTTCGCATAATCATATGCAAAATAATTTCTCCTCACTTGTAAGAAGTGACCAGACTTAGTCATCCTATCCATGATGATCTAAAACAAATCAAACTGATTATGAGATCAAGTAAGATCAGTGACTAAATCCACCACATCTAGTTCAATCTCTTAAATCAACCCACCAGGCCTCAAGTGCTTAACCTTTACTTTTTAATACACCATGCATTTATCCACAAAATAGGACACATCTTGCTTCATATTATTCCATAAATGTATCTCATTAATATCATGATACATCTTCATCAAACCAGGATGAATGACATAACATAAATCATGAGCCTTAGCCAAGGTCCTACCTCTCAACCCGTCTATATCGAGAACATATAATCTTACTTGGTAGCTCAAGATACCATCACCAATAATATCAAAAGCTATAACCTTTTGTTGACCTATATCTCCCTTAAAAATCACTAAGACATAATCTAGTACCTTTTTCTCCTTTATCTCAGCAACAAGGGATGACTTCTCTACCTTATGCACAAACACACCACCATCCTCAAAATCTAAGAAACAAACTCCAAGGTTTAACAAATGGTAATGTCTTTCACCAACTCCCACTTATCCTTATCCACATGATCTAAACTCCCTATGGATAATCTGCTAAGAGCATCAACAACTATATTAGCTTTACCAAGGTGATAGAGGATAGTCAAGTCATAATCTTTTAGCCACGCAAGCCATCTTCTCTACATGAGATTTAACTCTTTCTAGGTGAACACATATTGTAGGCTCTTATGATCAGAAAAGATATCTACATGGACTTCATTTTAATAGTGATACATGATCTTCAATGCGAACACCACAACCAATAAAATAAAGTCATGAGTTGGGTAATTCTTCTTATGAACTTTCAACTTTGTAGAAGAATAGGCCACCACCCTACCATGCTTGATCAACACAAAACCAAGTCCCACAAGGGACATATCATAATAGTCAACAAAACCATCAGTGCCTTTAGGTAGAGTTGTAATAAGAGCCAAAGTCAACTTATCATTTAACATCTCAAAACTACCCTTACAAGCATCAGACCATAAGAACTTTACCTTATTCTGGGACAACTTAGTCAACAAAGAAGTTATAGTCCAGAAAATCACCATAAATATCCTATAGTAACCGGCTAAACCCAAGAAGCTTTAAATATCAGTTGGATTCATAGGCCTAGGCCACTTCTAAACCACTACAACTTTCTGTGGATATCCCATGATACCTTCACTAGAAATAACATGATACCAAAATGTCATAGCCTTCTACAAGAATTTGCACTTCAAAAATTTAGAATACAAGTGTTGATCTTACAAGGTTTGCACTAGGATAAGGAGGTGATCAGTGTTATTCGCCTTATTCTTGAAATACACTAGAATATCATCTATAAACACTATGATGAACAAATCCAAAACTAATAGAAAACCCTATTCATCAAGTCCATGAAAGTCGTCGGGGCATTAGTCAAACAAAAAGTCATAACTAAGAACTCATAATAACAATACCTCATTCAAAAGGCAGTCTTAGGGATATCTACTACCCTAATCATTGGTTGATGGTGACCTGAATAGGGATCAATCTTAGAGAAATACCTTGCACCCTAAATGTAAAAAACAAATCATCTATCCATGGAAGAGGATACTCATCCTTCACCATAACTTATTCAAATGATAGTAATCAATGTATATTCAAAGAGAACCATCTTTCTTATGTATGAAGAAAATAGGCGCACCCCTGGGAAAAATAATAGGATGAATAAAACCCTTGTCTAGAAGGACTTTCAACTGCTCCCTAAGCACCTTCAAATTAGTTGAAACCATCTATAAAGTGGCATAGAGATAGGGCGAGTGTCTGAAACAAGGTCAATCCTAAAATCAATCTCTCTATCAGGAGGGATACCCGAAAGATCATTACGAAAAACCTTGAGAAAATCACTAACAATGGGAATGGTTGTCAATGAAGGATCCTTCGAGTTAGAATCTTTGAACCAAACCAAATGATGCAGACATCCCTTGGAAATCAACTTTTGAGCTCTAAGATATTATATGAACCTTCCCTTTTAAACAAGTGAGCCTCTTTCCCACTTAATGACTGGCTCATTAGGGAATTTGAACATGACCATATAGGTTCAACTATCTAAGGAGGCATAGGAAGAATGTAACCATTCCATCCCCAATATGGCATCAAAATCAACTATGTCTAACTCTATCAAATCTACCAGAGTTTCTCTATAACCAACAGATACCACCCAACCATTATAGACTTTCTAGAAACCATAGAGTCATCCAATGAGGTAGAAAAAAAAAGTGATCAAGGATAAACTTGAGACTAATACAAAAATGCACAGATAGAAATGGGGTCAGATAAGAATGTTTAGACCCTGGATTAAGCAAGTAATACACATCATGAGAAAAGAGTCGTAACATACTAGTAACAACATTAGTAGATGCCTTAGAGAACTGGTGGGTAGCAAGAATATACATAAAATTTTGACTGGTGTTGGCAGTAGAAAGAGAAGTAGTACCCTTTGGTGTAGAAGCTAATAAAATCACAACAGGAATCATTTTTTCCCTCGAAGAAATAGTAGAAGTGCAATCTCTCTACAAGTGACCAATCTGTCTATATTTAAAACACTTATTCCTCCCTACTTCACATAACCCATGATGCACACAAAATCTAAAAAAAGATATGATGGAGAAGACTAAGCCCCACCAGCCTGAGATTGGGAATCTTGTGCCTTAAATCCACTATCTTGCTTGGAATGACGATCACCCAATTGTTTTGGATAAGAAGCGCTAGCTGTAAATTAAGAACTAGAACTCTCTAACTTCTTCTTTGACTAATTGCCACCATCTCTACCACTCTATTGTTGACTTCCATCCTGAATAGAAAATCTAAGAATTTTGTTCTATCTTTTCCCTATCTTAGCCTAGTTTTTCTTCTCTTTCTCAACCTATTGCATATACATGACTAATTTTGAGATACCTATATCCTTGTTCAATAAGTCTACCTTTGTCTCTTGAATCAAATCATGTGACAATCTATAGGTAAATTTTCTCATTTTAGCCCTCATTCTAGCCACTAACTCGAGAGCATATCATGACAACTGATGGAATTTCAAGGCGTACTCCTTGACCGTCATCCTACCTTGCTTCATATTAATAAACTATTTCTCTTTTACCTACTTCAACTCCTGTGAAAAGAAGAAATCCTGAAAAGCACTAGAAAAATTATCCCATAGTGTAGATTTTGCATCATCTCCCTTAAACTATGCCCTTTTCTCATACCATTTATAAGCTACATTCTTTATTTTATAGGCTATGAATTCTACTCTTTCCATGTTGGTAGCATGCATAATGCATAAGATATTCTCCATATCATTGATGAAACCTTATGACTCCTCCTCAACCTTAACACCATTGAACACTGAAAGGCTGAACCTTATAAACTTGACAACCTGTGGGGCTTCTGAAGATGGAGTAACAAAAGGTGCATGCTCTAAATCAGAAGATACCAACTAAGACAACATATGAATAGACTGGCACACTTCTGCATTCCACACATCAACACAAGGAACTCGAGAAGGACTAGAGGGGACCATGAACTCCAGAGAGTAAAAAGGAATTAGACCCCTACACCAGGTCTATAGCTGATATGTAGGGTGTGTTATATCAACATTATCCTTTAGTGGGATAGAGGAGTTTCCATGAGCTTCAGATCCTCTAGGAGGTATGATCTGAAAAGTGAATGGACAAGAATTATAGAGACTCAAGACCTTAGTCTTTATGGCTTAAAACAGATTAACAAGAGAGAGAAACATTCATAAATATCTCCTAGCCTCTCTTTTCTAAGTGTGGCATGCTACACACCCATAAAATAGACTCTTCTCAACATGGCTCTATTTGACACCCAATGACACCACGACTGGACTCTAATATGACCTTTTTTATGACCCAAAATAGGGTCTGGCCATGACTGGTATCTAAAGTCCCATGTAGACCTTAGATTACCCCTTTACATAATTAAACCAAACATACCACACCCTAATATAAGGTAACCCATAACAGCCTTGAAATAAGGTTATAGGGGGACAAGACAATGGTGGACAATTAAGCCTATGGTTTGCAATCTTATAAATAAGTGTATTATGAATGTAAATTATGTCAAGAGAATTATCCTAGAAATAGGGATAATTGATTAATGTTTTGGGTGATTATATATTTAACACTTATCAGGTGCTCGAAAGAGCCAACGGGTGAAATTGTTGTGGTTTTACCAAAAGATTAACTACAATGAACTTCGACCTAGCCTATACTTTAGTAAATAACTAAATTTCATGCTAAACCATCATTAGCCCACATACTTTTACCTTTAGGTAGTTATAATCCCAAGATTTCCTCCAACATTATTGCTTAAAATGAAAGTATCATCTCTTTATCATTTGCTATAGATTGTACAATAAGTTTCCAAATAAATCCCCCACATTTTATTTTACGTGTCATTTTTGTTAGCATTCTGGGTAACCTTGTAGTAATTTGAGCACCCATAGGGTTTGAAGTCTATTATTTGCCCCTTGAGATTCAACCCCAATTCAAATTAGATTATTTGACAACGACTGCCTTACCCCTCAATTATGGGAGTAAGTTGAGAATTATCAATGGTCACTTAACGACTTGACCCAAGGAGTCGTTACTAGATGTTATAAGTCATATAGTGAGGGTCATAAGGTCAGTAGTATTGGTTCTCTAAATTTTTTTCTAAGTTATGAGTAGTTGATACAAGTCATGGTGTCATGTTATGATTCATAAGATATGACTCGTACCAAGACTAGTGCATACTTTCTTTATTTGTACCAAGGTACAAGTTGCTAGATCCACTTGTAACCAGATGATACGAGTCGTGAGATGACTCATAACGAATGACGGTCGAGTTTTTATAAGTTCAGTTAAGGGGCCTTTTGGTCTTTTCCCCTCTTAAAACATCTAACCCATGACTTATAACTTAAGAGAGGTGTTATTTTCCTCTATTCTAACTCAATAAACAACACTTCTCCTCCTCTCATTCTCAAGAACAACAAGGATAGGGTTTTTTATACAAGGACATCTCTCACATCTCTACGTTCACATTCTCTTTACAAGTCAAGTAAATCTAGACATGTGGGGTTTGTAACAAGGGTACTCTTTTATCCTTATGCCCAAAAAATTTGATCTTTGGAATTGAATTTACATGTTTTAATTATGGTTCATACCCAAGTTCTCATTTTTTGAAGTTTAATATTATCATGTGATTGAAGGATTTAAGTGTATAAGAGTTTACATATATTCATATTTTGAATTGCAAGATTTCTATTATGATCTGAATTTCATCAGTTTGACTTAAATTTTGATGAAAGATTACTATGTAAGTGTTGATCATGATATTTTGTTATAAGTTTTATGAAAGAAAGTTTGAAAGGAAATACTTAAGAATAAGCACTGGGTTTACAAGAAACCTAAGTTTTTAAGCTTCAGTTACATGTACTATAACATGATTAATGTTCAACTTGATCATTTGATAGAAGATAAGACTTGAAATCCACATGTGTTCTTTCTGATTATGATTTAAGTAAAGATAAATATTATTGGTTTTAGCCTCTAAATCATTATGCTATTTTATGGTTGATTTTCTAAGTATGAGCATATATATGTATATATATATTGGGGAGTAGTATTTAGAATTGAGAAGGTAATGTGGATGAGCATATCCTAAATTCCTAAAAACTATGATCCACCAAAGGTTTAAGTCCCAATATGGCTTAAGTTCAGTGATCACTTAGGTTAAGGTCCTATTCTGATGGCAAGGGTAAGACAACTCTCTTTAATGTGTGTAAGACGTTGGACTCCATAATAGCTAACATGGTTTATGCCGGTTAGAAAAATCTCCCACAAGAAAGACTAAAAGTAAAGATTTTAGAAACTAAGTGTAATGACTCACTAAGTTTATTCAGCATGCTTTATTACTCATGTTTTATTATTATACAGTTTTTAGATTTACTCAAGTCCACGGTGAGTCCTCTGCACTTATCCTACATGGTTTGAAAGTATATGTGTAAAATCAGTTTCTGTTTTACTTGTGTATTAACCCTTATATACTCAATATATTCTAAAGTACTCACCCATACATATTTATATATGTGCTACTTTGTCTTATAATGTAGGTTATGGTGCTCATTTCCAGTAGCACAATTGATCACAGGCATCACTTCCTATATCCTGACTTTTGGTGAGTCCTCATTGTCTGAGGATCTAACCCATCAGATTCTTAGTCATTGATAAAAGTTAATTCAGTTACTTGATTTTAGATATTAGTTGGGTCAGCTGGGGTCTATCCTAGTGTCTCTCTAGTTAGTAGTACAGGCTTGTCAGACTACGTACCTTTTAGTTTAAAGAGTTTGTGACTTCAAGACTTTAAGTTGAGAATAATATTTTAAGTCACTTCCTCTCATATTCATATGTATGTGTTAGTTTACTTTTTATAAGAGTTTTAAATTATATATATGTCAAGGGTTAGAATGGGGCTATTTGTAGTACTAGACACCATCTGACATCCAGGGGGTACTCTTGGTTTGTTACAGTCAATGATTTGAAATATTCAATAACCTCAACCCAATCTTGTAGAATTGGTTTTGAACATGAGACTATGCATATTGAAAAGTATTAGAACCTTGCACAATATAAAAGAGTAATGGAACCTAAATTTACTTTAAAAAGGGCTTAATGGCCATGAATTAAATTTGAATTGAAAACTTGGGAGTCCTGTTGGATGAGGGTTTATAGTGCCACTTAGTAAGATAATTTGGTTCCTACTTGGTACTTTGGATTTTCGTTTGCTAGTTGGGGTAGAGTCCCACTTAGCTATATGGTTTTGTTTTTACATGGAACTTTAGAGTCTCATCGGTTGTCCTATTAATGGATTTGCAAAAGTAACATGTTCTTACAAGCTATAGTAATAGTACCACATAATAATGCCGTAACATGTGACTCCATTATTGATGATTGGAAATGTGTGAAAAGTATTTAATTTCACTCTAATGGGGGTTGTGTAGCTATGCTGTAAAAGTGGAGGTCACAAGTGGCCACTACTAGAAACCACACTTGCCGACACGAGTGTCTAATGTTATAAGTCGAGTCCCCTATGTTATATGACTGAGTTGTTAAGTCACTCTTGATACAGTTGGGAGGTTTGAGTCCCCACGTTATATGATTGAGTGCTTAAGTCACTCTTCACACATGCTAGAAGGTTCGAGTCCCCTATAGTGCATATGTATATATGATTATTTTCTGGTTTATACGGCCACACGCACTGGGCCTTTTCAGCAAAGGGAAAGTTGAGTCCATATAGCCCGTGCATGCCTTATTATGATGGTTATGACACACAATCCATGTTAATGAGTTTTAAAGTGCATGCTAAACCTTGTACCCTATCCTAGAATTTGATATATATATATATATGTGTCGGCATGTGATTGTTTACATTGGTTTTTGATGAATTTTAAACTATTGATCATGGGATTATTTTAACCTTTACCACTGAGTTACATGCTAGTGCTCAACCCACTAATCATCTTTGGATGTTGTATCTCCACACAATATAAGATCCGAAGGAAATTCTACTTTTTCAGTGCAGTATTAGATGGATCAGTCCGGTTCATAGATTATTTATAAGGAAGTGGTGAGATTTTATTCTCTGGAAGACTTAATCAATCCATCGATTCCCTTTCATGAATTATAATTAAGGACTTCACATTAACATTATCATTTTCATTATCATTATCATTGTCAGAGTTGAGGCATGTCTCGACGTAAGTTGTTTTTATGGTATAAAGCCTTTGTGGATTATTGTGGAACGGTTTTGGTTGTTGACATTCATAGACTTTTGAGTCACTATTTGTTCTATCTTGTTATGTGCTTGGAACTCATCCATGGTTATATGGTTATATGTGATCGGTATGGTCAGACAAAGGAGGTGATCCCCGATCCTCGGTGAACTTAGGATGTTCGTTATGGCCAAGCCCTAGTTCGGGTTGTGAAAAAGATGGTACCAAAGCCTAGGTTAGGTGCATTGGGTGTGCACATATTCATGTCAAATAGTATCTCTTTTATGATGCATATAGTGCCATACTATAAGGGGGAGGCTACAAGGCATTTAAGAATGTTTCGCCTTTTCTTAGGATCTAATTTCGGGCTATAGAATCTAAGGCTTTATATCCCCTCTAATACCTATTTTCCACGTCATAAATCATGATTACTCGAAGATCTGATGTATATGGAGATTCTTCTGTCCCATTAGAGAAAAATATTGATAGAGCTCGTTCTATTTATAAAGTTCAGACCATTCTAGGGCTCTACTCTTAATTGTACTGCCCAATATGGAGTTCCACTGGTCCCTACTAGTCCTCCTTAGGACCCTCGGGCTGATGATAATTATGGCTCACTGCCCCAAGGAGACATTTTTAATGTTGAGTTTCAATGATTTATTCATCTGTTAACTTAACTAGTGACTTGTCAGTCTCACCCATCTGAACATGAGGGTGTTATTTCTCCCTCTACCGATGCCACTAGAGTCATCTAGTTCACGAGGCTTAAACCTTTGATTTTTATTAGTTCTAAGGTTGATGAGGATCTCTAAGGGTTCATTGATGAAATGGAAAATATTTTCTGAGTGATTTCTGTTTCTAACTCAAAAGGTATGGAGTTTACCGCATATCAGTTAATGAAAGTGGCATATCAGTGGTATGAGGAGAGGGATTGGTCGAGAGCTAATGATGCTGAGGTAGCCTTGTGGGATGATTTTTTTGGTGCCTTCTATGATCGTTTCTTTCCTCTTGAGTTGAGGAAATATGAATTTAATGCAAGGCCAGATTACTGTTAAGAAGTATGACTTGAAGTTTCACAAGTTGTCCCACTATGCTCCTAAGTTAGTTTCTTCCATAAGAGAGACAATGAGAAAGTTTTCTTTTGGGTTGTTCCATGACTTGGTGCTGGAATGCAAAGACGCCTTGTTGAACAAGGACATATGTTGACACCTATTTTTTTCCTCAATGACTAAATTTAATCTTGAATTTCCTCAATTTTCAATAAATTTGAAATATTTATTTCATCCGGATAAATGCGCTCTAAAACATTTATTAGGGTTAGTTTTATCATTTAAATGACGATTATATGTTTTTGTATTTACATAAACGAGAATGTATAAATTTTGATACTTAAAAGAACATTTTTATAAAAATTGAATTTTTATTGAGGTTATATTGGAAAATCAATTCAAACGGGTAAAGTATTGATTTAAATATAATTTTGTTCTTAAAAGTAATTTATTTAAAAAATATTTATTTAGTTTTATTAGGTCGAGATGCTCAGGATTATAATAATTGTTAATTCATTTAAAATTTTAATTAAATTTGGTCAATTTATTAAATTTGACCTTAATTGAAATCAATGTGTCCACAATTGCAATGCAATTGGTCAATTGATATTAGATTTGGGTAAAATTTAAATGATTCTGACCAAACTTTTAATCTAATTTAGGCTATTTTATTAAATACTAAATCTACCCTTTCCCAAAAAAATCCACCAGCCCATTTTCCTTGAAACATTGGGCCAATAACAAATTCAGCAACACCAGCTGGCCCACACCTTACAATATGTGTTTACCCAGAAAGAATTGAATCTCAGGAATATGAGGTGGCTTGAGTTGCTCAAAGACTACGACAAGAGCTCCATTATTATCTAGGTAAAGCTAACGTAGTTACTGATGCTCTTAGCAGGTTATCTATCAGAAGCATATCTCATGTGGATGGAGAAGAGTGAGAGTTAGTGAAGGATACTCAAGGATTGGCTAATCTTTGGGTTTATTTCTTGGACTCTAAGTATAGAGGTGTGATAGTGCGAGAGGTGGTAAAGTCATCTCTTGGTGCTGAGGTGAAGGAAAAGTAAGTTTTGGATTTGATCTTGATGCAAATTAAGGATGATGTGGGCTAGCAAAAAGTGATAGTTTTTTAGTTTGGTGTTGATGGTATCTTGAGAGACCAAGGTAGGTTGTGTGTTCTCGATGATGACTGGCTGTGAGAGAGGATCTTAGTTGGGTCTCAAGAGTTGAAGTACACTGTTCATCTTGGTTCGATGAAGATGTACCATGATTTGAAAGAGATCTATTGGTGGAATAACATGAAGTAGGATGTCACAAATTTTATGGCCAAGTGTATGGTTTGTTAACAAGTGAAGGTTGATTACTTGAGGTCTGGTGGGTTGTTTCAAGAGATTGAGTTGCTCGTGTGGAATGGGAAGTGATTAATATCAATTTTATTATTGGTCTTTTGTGGTCTCACCATCAATTTGATTCAATTTAGGTCATTATGGATTGGATGACCAAGTCTACTTATTTTCTACCAGTGAAGACTAATTATTCGATAGATGATTATGCTAAGCTCTTCATTTAGGAGGTAGTAAAATTCCATGGAGCTCTATTTTCCATGATATCTAATCAGGTTACTTAGTTCTCATCTCACCTTTTTTGTTCTTTCCAAAGAGGTTTGGGAAATAAGGTGAGCCTTAGCATAACTTTTCACCCTCAAATGGATGGACAAGCAGAGAAAACTATTCAAACTTTGGAGGATATGCTAACGTCTTATGTTCTAGACTTTGGTGGTAGTTGGGTTGATTATTTGCCTCTCATAGAGTTTGCATATAATACTATCACGCTAGGATATGGATGGATCCCTTTGAGGATCTTTATAGTAGAAGGTGTACGTCTCCTGTTGGGTGGTTGGAGGTTAGCAAGAATAGGTTATGTGGTCCTGACTTAGTTCACCAAGCCATAGAGAAGGTGAAGGTGATTCGCGACAGTCTTAAGGCTGCCCAGAGTCTCCAAAGGTCCTATGCGGATATAAGGCGAAGGGACTTAGATTTTTATATAGATTATTTGGTGTTCTTAAATGTGTATCCCATGAAAGGAGTGATGTGGTTCGGAATGAAGGAAAAGCTCAATCCCCATTAAGTTAGTCCATATCGTATTTTGAGATGGCTTGGCAGTGTAGCTTATAAGTTGGATTTGCCTTCGAGTTTGGATTCCATTCATCTAGTCTTTCAAGTTTCAATATTAAAGAAGTGTGTGGGAGATCCTTCCTCGGTAGTTCCTTTGGAGAGTGTTCGTGTTTCAAATTCTTTGTCTTATGAGGAAGTCCCCATTGAGATTTTGGATAGGCAAGTCCGTCAGCTGCGGACAATAGATGTGGCTTTGGTAAAGGTTCTTTGGAGGAATCATAAAGTTGAAGAAGCTACTTGAGAAACTTAAGAGTAAGTGAAGTCCAAATACCCATTCTTGTTTCCCGTTTCGGATAATCGTGCTCAAGGTATGTGATAATCTTAACATCATTTTTTGACTTTGTTAAAGAAAATTGTGATTTTCTCGACATCTTTGTTTTCTATCTTTGTTAAAGATAAGTGTGGGTGTATTTTTGTGTTAAATAATGCCAAGGAACGCCTTCACCCATTACTCGAGGATGAATGATCCTAAGGTGGGAGAATGTAACACCTCAAATTTTTGGCCTTGGAAAAACTTTGGAGTTTTGATCTCACTACCCTAACTATGAATCTCCCTATGAGTCATAGGGTGTTTTGACAGATCATAGGAACCAAATAGTAGGGTGTCCATTGAGTTTTTCCTGAGTTATTTCCTTGGTGACGACTTCATGCCGCAAGTCATAAATACTCATTACGAGTCGTATGGTCCCTTTCCATAGCCAAACCAGTATGATGCCCAAAGCATTCTTACGACTAGAATCAATGAGTTGTAATGACTCTATACAAGTCGTAAGTTGCCAATCATAAGGTGACCAGTGTGTACCCAAAGGTTTCTATCTTAATTACGACTCAGACCCTACGAGTCCTAGTGAGTCCTTACAAGTCGTATAGTGACCCGTAGTCACTGGCGATAATTTTTCAGCTTTTAACTTAAGGGTGTTTTGGACATTTTCCTTTTTCCCTAAACATAACCCATGACTTTAAAAATTTATTGGGACCCATTCCCATCCATAACACACAAAAATAACTTCTCTCTTCCCACAAATTCCCTCAAGCAAGAGTGTTAGAATTTTCTCAAGGTTGATTATCTAGAGCTTCCAAGGGCAAATTCACTCCAAAATTATGATCCTTTCAGGCATGTATCTCTTTCCCCAAAACTTATATTGTTAAAAGCATGTGGTTAAATGGTTACTCGTATGGCTTCATTGTCGTTTTTTGGATATGGGTTGAGAGTTTAAATGATTTTTATTTATGTGATGTTTCATGTTTACATATACATTGTTTATGGTTTAAAAGGTGGTTTTGTGTGAATTGAATGGGGATGATGGTTTTCCCCAAGTTTGATGAGTTAATGATTTGAACTTTCAATAATCTCGATCAAATCTTGTGGAATTAGTTTTGAACATAAGAATATGTATATTGAAGAGTATTTTGGAATCTTCCACAGTATCAAAGAGTAATGGAACCTAAATTGTATTTAAAAAGAGATTGATGGCCATGAATTGAATTTGAATTTGAAGCTTCAGTCCTATTCGATAAGGAGTTAGAATCCCACTTTGCTAGATGATTTGGTTCTAGTTGGTACTTTGAATTCCCGTTGGACAGTTGGGTTAGAGTCCCACTTAGCTACGTGGTTTGGTTCCTATGTGGAACTTTAGAGTCTTATCGGCTAATTGGGTTAAAGTCCCATTGGACTATTAATGGATTTCGCAAAGTAACATATGTTTGCAAACTACAGTAGATATGACAATACCACATGATAATGTTGTCACGACCTGAACCAGGGCCTGGCCGTTACGTGTATCTAAAGTCCCACATGGATCAGAGATAACCCTCATCACCTGACCTATCCAGGTCAACAACCTCAAGCGTCGGATGAATTTCGAACATATAACAAGATATTCTAAACTAAGACTGATGTTTACTCATCAAATGACTATAACAATCCCCAATAACCAAATAAGCGTCTGTCACCGAACCCATCCACCAAAAAACACACCCAAGTCCACAGTAATCCAACAAAGCCTCCACACGATTTAATATTAATGAAATATGTAGACATGCCCTCGACAATAGCCAAAACCAATATCCAAGGAGATAGTGAAATAAAGTCTAAAGATCTAAGACATAGAATATGAGGACCATGAAATGAAGCCTTCCAAAGTATGGAAGCTCACAACTTCAATGTCAATTCATGAAACACTCAAAGACTAGATCACTGCGTATGAAAAGTTGAAAAAGTTCTAGTACTTATATCGGGTGGGGATATAGTGTCAGGAGATGATTAGTGGTTGGAGTGATAGCATGTAACTCAGGGATAGAGGAACAAAATAATGCCATCATTCAAAACCAAGTCAAAACTTCATATGCAATTACATACATATATATACATATATATATCGTGCTGGGATAGGGAACAAGGCTTATCATGAACTTTGAAAACCTTAACTTGGGTTGAGTAGCATAACTACCATAAACAAGGCACCTACAGGCTATATGGGCCTAACTCTCCCCCAGCTAGAAGGGCCCCATTGCGTATAGCCGTACGAACCAAAGAATATACCTACCCGTATATGCCTTTATGGGGGACTCAAACCTCCTGGCATAATAAGGTGAATAAATCACCATTGTATACAATATGGGGGACTCCAACCTCCTATTCAAATATTCATTCGGGGGACTCGAAAATCCCAGTCATGTAGACACCTACACTGGCTAGCGCAGTTTTCAATGTTAGTCCTTTGGACTCCACTTTTATGGCTCGACTACTTATCCCGTTATAAATCCCAAATTAAAACAATTCATTACGCATACACAACCATTAATCCAATTACTCACCATGGGCATCCCGTTGGTATCGTTATATCAATCGGACTTGCAAGTGTACAACATGCCGTAACCACTATAAATCAACAATGGGACTCGAACCAATTGTGTAACCCATTACATCAATTCAATTCAACATTTAGGGACTCGAACCTATTTATCCATTTAAACCACCAAGGTTCTGATTTAAATTAATTTATTGTCAACAAGGCCTTCATAAAACCACTTACCAACCATCAACATTCATAGGCCAATGCCTTGGTTCAAAACACAATTTATATATGACAAGATTCTTCTCATTAACATTTTCACAAATAGGTTAAGGGTATACCATTGTCAAACCATTATTCAAGCCAAAATCTATCAAGTCTAGGGTTAAACATTATCTACTCACTAAACCAAAATTGCCATGCACCCACATGTGCAAAACCATCATCAAAACATGTATAATCATAATTTAAAATATTGGGAAAAAATACTCAACATTATGCATTCAAACCCTCATCCATGGATTTCAAAAACACCATTAATGATTCATGAACAATGTTTAAAACAAATGATTTTTGTGAAATAATAATGAAGAAAGAGTCGCATGCCTGAGTTACGAAGATTCACGATGAGAATTTGATCTTTAAGCCTCTAGATGACCTCCTTGAAGAAAACCTAGCCCAGTCTTCTTGAGAGGTTTTTAGAGAGAGTTTAGAGAATGTTTGATCTTCTAAAGTGTAGAATGAATGCCCAATAATTGTTATAAGACGTGGAGTCTTAAGGGGTTGGGTGGGAAATGTCCAAAATACCCTCAGCTTAAAATCTATAGAAAACTCACAGGTTGGTACACGTTCACCCTCCAGCTCGTCACCACATCAAATGAGTTGTTCCCTCAATTTGTCAAAAGTACAGAAGGTTGGTCACCATATTCTATCCAATATACGAATCTCTTTCACAACTTGTCACAACACCATACATCTAGTACCATCAAGTTATATGAAAGGCAGAACATCAAGGGCTAGACACTGGACAATATACGATTGGACCCTACCTTTTCATCATAAGACTATACGACTCGTATGGTGCCTCTTGTATCTAGAATAGAACTTGGTCAATAACACACTAACCAATGTACGACTAGGGTCCCTAGATCCGTCACCACACCATATGACTTTTGGTGTGAGTCATATGTTAAACAGAATGTTCAAGACTCTACAAAAATTGTAAAGGCCAAAGTTTGGGGCATTTCAGTCTCCCCCACTTAGGATCATTTATCCTCAGATGATAGGACAAGGCAATACAAGCACCATTTGGACTCTACACGCCTCTACTCTTATCTTTAAGATAGAAAACAAAATACCAAGAAATTCACAATCTACCATTAACAAAGATAGAAAACAAACATGTTAAGAAAAACACATACCTCAAGCCCAAATTTTTGGAATAGCATATAGGAATGGATACTTGGACTTCATGTCCTCTTCGGCTTCCTAAGTAGCTTCCTCAAACTTTTGCTTCCGCCTTAGAACCTTTACCGAAGCCACATCTTTCATCCGCAACCAACAGACTTGTCAATCCAAGATCCTCACCGAGACCTTTGTATAGGACAAAGAATCCAAAATACCAATGTTTTCCAAGGGAACAATCAATGAAGGATAACCCACGTATTTCTACAACATAGACACATAGAGTATCAGGTGAACAGAACTCATGCTAGAGGGTAACTACAACTCATATGCAACACTACCAACCTTTCTCAAAACCATGTATGGGACAACATACTGAAGATTAAGCTTTCCTTTCTTTCTGAACAGCATCACAACCTTTATGGGAGACACCTTCAAGAACACCCCATCTCCAACCTCAAATTCTAAATCCTTTCGTCTCATGTCCTCATAGGAGTTTTGGTAACTTAGGGCGGTCATAAGCCTATCCCAAATCACCTTCACCTTCTCCATGTCTTGATGAAACAAATTTGATCCAAACATATCCGCTTCACCAACCTGGAACCACCCAACAGGAGATCTATACCTCTTTCTATTCAATGCCTTAAACGAGGCCATACCAAAGCTAGAATAGTAACTATTGTTAAAGGTAAATTCAATGATAGGCAAGTGGTCATACCAACCATCACCAAAATCAATTACACAAGATCGTAAAATATATTTCAAAGTCTAAATAGTCCTTTCATCTTGCGTTTCCTACTACAGGTGAAAAGTCATACTAAGACTCACTTTAGTCCCCAAACTATGCTGAAACCAGTGCCAAAAATATGCCGAGAACTGAGTACCACGATCTAAAATAATTGAGATAGGCACACTATGAAACTTTACCAATTCTTAAACGAACAACTTTGCATAGTCCTCGGCAGAATAATTAGTCCTCACTGGCAAGAAGCGAGTGGACTTACTCATCCTATCCACGATGACCCAAATAGAGTCATACTAATTTCAAAACCATGGAAGGCCTATAACAAAATCAATATTAATTATCTCACACTTCCACACCGGCAATTCAATCTCTTGAAGTATCCCATCGGGCCTCATGTGCTTCACCTTCACTTGCTAACATACCATATACTTAGCCACAAAGTTGGCTACGTCCCGCTTCATATTATTTCACCAATCCATCTCCTTAAGGTCATGATACATTTTGTTGAATCAAAATGAATTGTATACCCCAATTCGTGGGCCTCGTCTAAAATCCTGCCATATAATCCATCAACATCGGGAATACACAACCACTTTTAGTACTTCACGGTACCTTCAGAACCGATCTCAAAAGTCATCACCTTTTGTTTACCCACATCATCTCAAGAGAAGATCTAATACATATTTCTCCTTTATTTTTGAACCAAGAGATGATTGCTTCACCTATTGCACAAACACACCACCATCCTTAGAGTATAAGAGATAAACTCCAAGGTTAGAAAAATAGTGAATATCTTTCTCCAATTCCCAGTTATCCTCATCCATATGTGCTAAAATCTCCATGTATAACCTACTAAGAGCATAAAAAACTACATTAGCTTTGCCTGGATGGTAGTGAAGACTCATATCATAGTCTTTCAGCAACTTAAGCCACCTCATTTGCTTAAGATTAAGCTCTTTTTGAGTGAACATGTACCACGGGCTCTTAGGATCAGAAAAGATATCAACATGCACCTCATACAGATAGTGACGGTATATTTTTAATGCGAACACCAAACCCAATAACTCTGAGTCATGAGTCAAATAATTCTTCTCATGCACCTTCAACTGTCTAGAGGCATAAGTACCCCCCTTGCCATGTTGCATCAACACACAACCCAAACTAACCCAAAACACATCACAATAGACCACAAAACCCTTCGTGCCTTCCGACAGAGTCAAGACAGGAGCTGAACTCAACTTATCTTTTAGCTTCTCAAAGCTATCCTCGCAAGCATTAGACCACAAGAACTTCACCTACTTCTAAATAAACTTGGTCAATCGAATAGCAATAGATGAAAAACTTTCCATGAACCTCTTATAATAATTAGCTAAACCCAAGAAGCTCTTAATATCAATTGGAATTATGGGTCCTGGCTCTTTCTTAACTATCGCAACCTTTTAGTGATCCACCACAATCCCCTTACTAGATATAACATAACCCAGAAATGTATAAGTGTTCAACCAGAATTTATATTTAGAGAACTTAGCATACTACTGCTGATCTTTGAAGGTGTTCAACACAATATGGAGGTGATCGACATGATCCTCATCCTTCTTAGAGTATTCCAAAATATCATTAGTGAAGACAATTATGAACAATCCAGGAACAGATAGAAGACACTATTTATTAAATCCATGAATGCCATCAGGGAATTGGTCAAACTAAATGACATCACCAAGAACTCAAAATACCCATACCGGGTAGGAAAGGTTGTCTTAGTGACATCCACCTCCCTAATCTTTAACTGCTGATAGCTAGACCAAAGATCGATCTTAGAGAAGAATTAGCACCCTGAAGCTGATCAAAGAGATCATCAATTCTCGAAAGAGGATAGTTATTCTTTACCGTCACTTTGTTCAACTACAGGCAATCATACACACGTAAAGAAAACATCCTTATTACACACGAATAACATCAATGTACCCCACGGGGACATAATAGGATGGATGAAACCCTTGTCTAAATGATCCTTTAGTTGCTCTTTTAGCTCCTTCAACTCAATCAAAGCCATTTTATATGGGGGAATAGATATAGGACAAGTGTTTGCAACAAGATCTATCCCAAAATCAATCACCCTATCGCGAGGAATGCCAGGAAGGTCATTAGGAAAGACCTTAGGAAATTTATTCACCACTGGGATAGAATGCAAGGAAGGACCCTCTACGCTAGAATCTTTAACCCAGACCAAATTATAGAGATACCCTTTGGAGATCAATCTCTAAGCTCTAAAATAGGAAATGAACCTCCCATTAGGAACTAGGAAACCCCCCTCCTACTCAATGACCAACTCATTAAAGAATTTAAAGATGCCCTTATGGTTCAAACAATTAAAAGAGGCATAGCACGAGTGAGGCCAATCCATCCCCAATATGACATCAAAATCAACCATGTCTAATTCAAATAGATCTACCAAAGTATCCCTACCACCAATAGATACCACATAACCCCTATAGACTTTTCTAGCAACCACAGAGTCACCTACTAAGGTAGACATAAAAAAAAGGTCTAAAATGCACTCTGAACAAAAATTAAAAAGCACAGCCACAAATGCGGTCACATAGGAAAGATTATACCCCGGATCAAGTAAGCAGTACACATCATAGGATAGTTTTAACATACTAGTAATGATATCGAGAGATACCTCAGAGTCTCAAAGTGAAGCAATAGCATAAAAATAATTCTGGACAGTGCCGATACAAGAAGCAGAAGCAATACTCTTTTGTAAAGGAGTCAGTAAAGAGGAAATAAGAGCCTTATTGGCCCCATAAGCAACCCTAGAAGGACAATCACACTGCATATGGCCAATCTAACCATACTTACAATATCAGTTTCTCCCCTTACCACATTGTCCATGGTGTAACTGACCATAATATTTGTAAGTAAGATACGATGGAGTGGACTGAGCCCTACCAGTCTAAGATAAGGCATTTTATGACTGATACCCTCCACCATATTAAGAGAAATGTCACTCGACTGCTTCAAATAAGGAGCACTAACTATAGAGAAGGAACCAAAACTCTTTACTTCTTTTTTAGACACTTTCCCCTATCTCTACCATTATGCTGCTAGCCTTTACCCTGATCAAAAAATCTTAACTTCTTACTTTTCCTCTCACCAATCTCAGCCTTCTTCTTTCTTTCTTTCTCCACCTGTTGTATATACACCTTAAGTTGAGAAATATCCATATCCTTATTCAGCAAGGAAGCCATACTCTCTAGAATTAACTTACGAGACAACCATAAAGCAAACTTATGCATTCTAACTCTCATGCTACACAACAACTGAAGAGCATACCTGAAAAACTAATGGAACTTTTACGCATACTCCTTGACTATCATTCTTCCTTTCTTCAAGTTAATAATATCCTCTAATTTTGCCTTCCTCAACTCTTGTGAAAAAAAACAGCCCAAAAAGTCACTAAGCAAGTCATACCACAGTGCAGAGTCAGCATCACCCCTCTTAGACTACTCCCACTCTTTGTACCACTGTTATACCATATCCTTCAATTAGTAGGTAGCAAACTCCATACCTTCCACATCTGATACATGCATCATTTGAAGGATCTTATCCATCTCATTAATAAAAGCTTAAAGATTTCCTCAACCGTAACACCATTGAATACAGGAGGGCTCAATCTCATAAACAAGCAAAGTCTTGCGGCCTCAAAAGATGGAGTACCACCTCGGACTTAGAACCTACCAACTGAGCTAATATATGGATAGACTTATGAAACTCTACATTCATCACATCTGCCTGAGGAGCTAGAGAAGGGCTAGAGGAAACCGGTGGAACTCCATGAAGGCAATCAGGAACTGGACCCCTAAACTGAGTCTAACTTCATAAGCAGGGTATGTCCTATTAACAGTGTCCCCTAGTAGAATAGAGGAGTCTCCAGAAGCTTCAGATCATTGGGGAGGCATGATTTAAAAAAGTGAGCAAACCAGAATTGGAGAAATCCAAGACCTTAGACTCCATAGCTCCAAGTAAGACAACAAGAAAGAGAAACATACCTAAATCTATCATATCCTATCTATAATAAGTGTCGCATGCTACATACCCATAAAAGATACACTACTCAACATGGCTTTGTGGACACCCAATTGACCATGAACCTAGGCTTTGATACCAACTTTTTCAAGACCCAAACTAGGGCCTGGCCATGATAGGTATTTCAAGTCCCATGTGGACCATATATCACCCCTTTCACCTAACCTAGAAAGATCAACAACCTCAAGCATCAAATGAATTCCAAACATATAAAAAGATAGTATAAACTAAGAGTGATGTTTATTTATAAAATGTATATAACAATCCTCGATAGCCAGATAACCATCCATCGCTAAGCCAATCCACCAAAATAATACACCTAAGTCCACAGTAATCTAATAAAGCCTCTACATAATTGAATATCAATAAAATGTCGAGACTTGCCCCAGACAATAACAAAAACTAATATCCAAAGAGATAGTCAAATGAAGTCCAAATAAGTTCTAAGACATAGAATATAAGGACAATAAAATGAATCCTTCTAGAGTATAGAAGATGACAACATCAATGTTAACTCCCGAACCACTCGAACACATGATCACTGCACAAAAAAAGTAAAAGTTTTAATACCTACATCGCATGGGGATACATTATTTGAAAATAATTAGTGGTTGGAGTGCTAGTATGGAACTCAGGGATAGAGGAATATAATAATGCCATTATTAAAAACAAAGTCAAAACATAATATGCAATCACATACATACATATATATATATATATCGTGTCGTGATAGAAACCAAGGCTTACATGAACTTTAAAAACCTTAACCTGGTTTATGTAGTATAACAATCATAAACAAAGAACCCATGGGCTATATGGGCCTAGCTTTTCCTTAGATAGAAGGGCCCTAGTACGTGTAGGCATACGAACCAGAGAATATCCATAATCGTATATGCCGTTATGGGGGACTTGAACCTCCCAGCATAATCAAGGGGACTAAAGCACCAATGTATATAATATGGGGAAATCGAACCTCCCATTAATATATTTATTCGAGGGACTCAAACCTCTCAGTCACGTAGACACCCACATTGGCTAGCGCGGTTTTTAGTGTTAGTACTTTAGACTCCACTTCCACGGCCCAACTACGCATCCCACTTTAAAGCCAAAATTAAAACCATTCATTACACATACACACCCATTATTCCAATTACTTATGATAGGTATACTATTAGTATCATCATACCAACCCCACTTGCAAGCGTACAACATGCCATAACCATTAAAAATCAACCATGGGACTTGAACCCATTGTATAAACCATGATATCAATTCAATTTAACATTTAGATACTCTAATCTATTTAGTCAATTAAAACACAAAGATTATGATTCAGATCAATTTATGGAAAATAAGGCCTTCATAAAACCACATACCAATGATGAACATTCTTAGGCTAATGCCTTAGTTTAAAATAAATTCATAAGTAACAAGATTCTTCTCATTGATATTTTCACAAATAGGTTATGGGTATACCATTGTCAAACCATTATTCAAGTCAAAAACTATCAAGTCTAGGGTTAAACATGATCCATTCATTAAACCACAATTAACATGAATCCATATGTGCAAAACCATTATCAAAACATGTATAAGCATAATTTAAAATATAGTAAAACAATACTTAACATTATGCATTAAACCCTCAACCATGGCTTTCAAAACAACCATTAATGATTCATGAACAATGTCTAAAACATATAATTTTTTTGAACAAACAATGAAGGAAAAGTCATATGCCCGAGTTATGAATATTAAGGAAGACAATTTGATCTTTAAGCCTCTAGATTACCACCTTGAAGAAATCTTAGCCCAATCTTCTTGAGAGGTTTTTAGAGAGAGTTTGGAGAGTATTTGATCCTCTAAAGTATAGAATGAATGCCCAATAAGTCTTTTAAGATGTGGGGTATTAATGGCTTGGGGTTAAAAATATCCAAAATCCCCTCAGCTTAAAATTTGTAAAAAAACTCATAGGTGGGTATGAGTTCACCCTCTAATTCGTCACCAAATTATATGAGTAGTACCCTAAAGTCACAAGAACAGAAGGTCGGACACCATATTTTGTCAAATATATGAATCCTTTGCCTAACCTATCACAATAAAATATGACTAGTACTATCAAGTCATATCCAAGGCAGTACATCAAGGGCTGGACACTGGACAACATATGATTAGACCCTACCTTCTAGTTACAAGACCATACAACTCGTATGGTGCCTTTTATATCTAGGATTGAACTTGGCCAACAATAAATTGACCAACATACGAATAAGGTCCCTAGACCCATATCGATACTATATGACTTGTGGTGTGAGTTGTATAATGAATAGAAAGTTCAAGACTCAAGAAATTTGCAAGGGCCAAAGTTTGAGGCTTTTCAAATGCCTAAACATATGACTCCCTGTTTGATGATTACAAATGTATTAAAAATTTTATAATTGGGATTTAATGGGGGCGAGGGGTAGAATGTGTGTATCTATGCCATGAAAGTGGAGGAGTCAAGGGACTATTTTTAGAAACCACGATTACCGATGCGGGGTTCTAAATGATCGGGTGGTTCGAGTCTCCCATGTTATATTATTGGGTGCTTTAGCCACTATTGACACATTTTAGGAGGTTCGAGTCTCCCATAGTGCGTATGTATATATGATTATTTTTTGGTTAGTACGGCCACATGCACTAGGACCCTTTCAGCTATGGGAGAGCTAGGAAAGAGCTAGATCCATTTAGCCCATGGGTGGCCTATTATAATAGTTTTTCAACATAATCTATGTTAATTATTTTTAAGGTGCATGCTAAACCTTGTACCTTATTCCAGTATTATATATATATATATATATGTGTGTGCGTATATGTATGTGATCATGTGCAATGGTTTTATATAAATTTTAAACTATTGATCATGGAATTATTTTACCCTTTAATCATGAGTTACATGCTAGTTATCAACCCACTAATCATCTTCGGATGTTGTATCCCCATATGATACAGGGTCGAAAGGCAATCATACTTTTTCTGTGTAATGTTTGGTGGATCGGCTCAGTTTATCGGTCATTTGCGATAAAGTGGTGAGCTACCATTCTCCAGAAGTCTTGATCATTCCATCATTTACCTTCCATAAATTAGAATTAAATACTTCACATTAATATTTTCATTTTCATTGTCAAAGTCGTTGGCATTTGCCGACGTATGTATTTTTATAGTATAGAGGCTTTGTGGATTACCGTGGACGGATTTTAGTTGTTGACATTCATGGACTTTTGATTACTATTTTCTCTATCCTATTATATATTCTGAACTCATCCGTTGTTATATGGTTATGTGTGATTGATACGGTCAGACAAAGGAGGCGATCCCCAGTCCTCGACGGACTTGGGATGCCCATCACAGCCAAACCCTAATTCAGGTCATAACAATATATAGACACAAGCGTACACGCACATATATATATATGTAAAGGAGAATCATAGACAAGGTGATGTCCATATTTATCTTTATTATCTTTTTTTGAATTTTTTCTTTATTTTTTGCATTGACTAATTTGTTTAATATTTTAAAAAATTCTAAACATATTTATTTATTTAATTATATTTCATAAGTTACAAAAAACCTCCATCTATTTGTATTCTCTAGTTAACTAACATGTATCTTGAACTTCTTTCTTTATGGCTCAACTAATCTATAAATAAAAATCATAAAGTGTTGGAGGTACATTTCTATTCTCCTTCATACATTTTTAATTCCTACTCTTGATCCCTTTTAATATGAGTCAATCAAAGAAAACTGCTAAATTTAGATTGAATTTAGTAGTAAAACATTTTCTTCCCTTTTCATTGTTATCTGAGATAAATTTTTAATTTGCAATGTAGTACAATGTTCACATGCGGAAGAATATTTGTAAATACTAATTACACAATGCATTTTGGATTTGTAGTACAATATTCTTTAGCTTAGTGCATTTTCTTAGTATCTTTCGACTAATTATAGTCTCCTTTTCAAATTTTTGTTATTTTTTTTGTTGAAAATTTTATTATTGATATGTGTATTATTGATATGTGTAAGACCGCACAAAGTTCCCTCGTAGTTTGAACCTTGGAATGTGTGTCGAATAAAGTATAATTTAGGTCCTAAGAGATTGAGAAAGGACTCCCTAATTGATTAGTGTTTTAATCTTGTGGATTTTTCTAAAAATGACTTCCTATGGTGTAGGAAATTGAGTTAGCTTTCCAATAATACCAATTTCATCAAAATCCGGTATCAGGGTGAGAACTTATGGCCATTTTCCTAAGCGTTGTCGGAATCATCCAGGTTTGATGGTCGATCTGATGGACCGTCAAGTCTTCAACGGACCGTTGATCATCCTATTAAACCAATGTAGTGACTTCTTTTTCTAGCCAACATGCGACGACCAATATGGTGAACTGCCAAAAATTCGATGGACAGTCGCGGTGACCGTCAAGCGGTGGCAGTATGGCCTCATCCAGGCCCTCGTACGATGGATAATCTGGAAGACCGTCAAACTTTTGATGGACCATCATTCCCACCATCGTATCAAGGAAGTGTGTTACATTTTGGCCCTCAAGCGACGGATGATCTGGCAGACCGTCAAACTTCCGATGGACCGTCATTTCGACCGTTGTAGACCCCGAGAAATCAAAACAAGAATATAATATTTTTACACAATATAGGTGAGAGCCATTATAAAGAAATTTCATATAAAATTATTTGAAAATACATGGGCATAATGTAATAGTTTTCAATACCAATTTAATGCGATTGAGCTAGGTGGAATACCCTACAATTGTAATTCCACGGCTATGTGGAATCCGCTTCTGGTGCTCGGCAGCCAATCCTCCAATCTAAGTAGCCACCAGGATTTAGAGCCGGTATACCCCCATATGAGTACACCGCAGGGAATCCCCCTATGTGAAACGTCCCAATTAGTTTATTATCCTCCCATGTAGGATATAATATCATATGACCCATATCGGTAACTACGATTTCCAGCGATAAGCCCTTTCACTCAAATGCCTTCTTCAAATATCCACCTTTCTCATGAAAATCAATGCATTCAAACTTTGTTCAAATCAATCAAATGTCATACTCTATAGGGTATCATCATACCTGACTTGCAAGCCATCAATATCACATCATTTTTCTTATTCAACCATTGTATTCAACATGAATAACTTTCTCATTTTCAAGTTAAAATCATATCAAGTCTCAAAACATTTCACGTCATGCTCTTCAAGATGTTTTCAAGCAATTTACATCATATGAACATTTAAAATAAATTCACATCAAGAGAGGAAATATCATATCATTCATGCTCTCAAGTTAACATCTTTTTGGAATACATTCATATACATATATCATATAGCAAATCACTTTGGGAGTAGGCCTAAGGGCCAAATCAATATCATAAAATGTTTAAAACATAATCATATTCATAATTTCTAAACCCCAATTTGAAAACATGACTTTTTAAAGCCCATGAGATTTTTGAGATAACCTCACGTACCTCGATTACTACAAATATTAGGTGCTTCTTGAATTCTACGTTGAGAGGATTCCAAATATGTAATTAGTTTCTAAAACCCACGGTTAAATCTTAAGTTTCTTGGGTTTTTATTTTGAAACCCTAGAGAGAGTTCTTGAACAATTTTACTGAATAAAGGTGTATTTTAGGGTCTTAGGGAACTGAATTTTGTGTTTAGGGTTAAGTAAGGGTGGAAAAGGACCATTTAGCCCCAAAAATGGAGTGTTTAAATCACTTGAAACCTTTACATAGGCGCTGCCTATGCTATCGCCTATGTTTACATAGGAGCCGCCTATGTTATCGCCTATGTTTACATAGGCGCCGCCTACAACTGTGAAAGGCCATAACTTCTTGCTCGGGTGCCGGATTTTAGTAAAATTGGTATCTTGGAAAGCTAACTCGAAGACCTATCATTTGACACATAGTAGGCTGTCTAATTCGACATATATAGAAAGTTATGGTCGATGGAAGCTAACACAAATTAATAGATCCACTAAAACTTAATCGATCAAAATAGTTTCAACTCGTCCTTGAGTTAAAGAACCTCTATGGTCTAAATTCAAGCTTGAATGGATTCACATACTACGCAAATAATTAAAATGCCATATTGCCATAGAATTTATGGCTTTAGGATTATCAACGCATCAAAATCATGGTCTATATTGTAGCCTGAAATATGGGGCGTTACATTATCTCCCTATTGGGAACATTCATCCCCGAATGATGGATAGAATGTCGATGTCTTAAAGGAATGGGATAATGCGGACATGATATGTTCCCTAAGAAAGAATACACTGATCAGAAACATGACTATAAGATTGGAACTACTGATGTTTTAAATGCTTATGCCGGACATGTATATCTGAGGCATGGAATACATAACTAAAGCGACTCATAGGCTGAATTCTCATAATGAATCATGCATATCTGATACATGGATTTGTTACTGAGTTGTTCTCAGGAACGCAGAACTGAATACACTCATAAGCTGAACTTTTCTATTGAACATGCATTTTTAATGCATGCATATCTGACTGAACTGACGTATGATGTATGACTGAATACGCAATGATAACTGGTGCGAAGCTTTTAATAAGAATCTATGCTTGCAGCTCAATGGGGTATCTCCCCCTTGGGACCCTATGTCTCTCTATGAATGCTCAATTCACTAAGATACTCGGAAAACTGAGGCGATGCACAGGGCACCTACAAATTGAATCATAACTGAACATCTGGAATCTGAATTTAATGCATGATGCATGAACCGGGATATACTCGTAACTACTGGTATACTCTATCTTGGGATAGTACCATGTCTGAGATTTCGAGTAGCATGAATAAGTGCAAAGAAGAGAAAACAAGTAATGCGAATCTGACTGCTAAACTGACTTATTGGCCATACAGACTGAATTATACTACACCCTCATACTTAACTGGAGTATTCTCTTCAACACTCTCTCTAAGGAAGTTCTAGCAGTAATAGGGAGCCACGAATCTTGGGTATGGATTACAGAAGACACCCACTAAGGAATCATCACAATGACACCACTCTGTAATCTGGAATATAGACATATAACTCCTAAATTAGGATAGATTTACCAGACCTTTGGCAATACAACTTCTTACTTTCAAGCTTGGCACACTTATCGAATATACCTTAACTATACTATTCCTATATATATCATATTCATTCAATTCAGCTTAAAATTCTCATATGAGCATTGACAAATCTTTCTACTAATGTCAGAAATAACTTAATCCCTTCGACATGATCAAGCCTAACTCCAAGTCACAAAAAAAAATACAACATGCAAACCATGCTATTATTCTAAACCATATGATGCAATCTTCTATATCTCCTTTAAAGATCACATCCTAAGAATAACATGCCTTACCACTTCAATAAGTACTTTGAACTCTTAGTATGAAGTCGCTAATGCATATTGCGACCTTCCACTACAATCCTAAAACATCATTCAAGCCTATTTTATAACCATATGTTGACTTCAAGGCAATCACCCATAAATACATACTTCACATAGTTTCTAAACTATTATCAATATAACTCCCATGCGCTATCCTAAAAACATACACACACCAACTTTTCCTCTTACCATCACATGTATCAAAGACTTGGCCCCAACTCTTACTTCATACTTATGGCCTTATCTAAGAAAGGATACTATGATCTTCCATCAACAAGAACATTAACATCGTCGCCACTATCATTGCATAGGGAGGGTCACTAAAATGTTAAAACATAAGATCTTGAAGCATGAAAAGATTTTAATACAGGACTGAGCACACTAAAAAGAGTGAGTACATACGTCATGAGTTACATGACCTCAATTAGAGTTTATAACATAAGGAATGTGATCTTGACTACTTGAATGAACTAGAACTCATTATCTCGGAACTGGAAGAGTTTGTAACTCTCTATCATATACAGGAATCATGAACTATGATCACGGAACTGGATCGTAAGGCATGAGTAAGCATCTGAATAACAAAAAAAAACTAAGGTAGGAATGGGTTGTGATTCACCCTTACTTTCTAATGTTTTAAATTATACTGCATCACTACTAGAATCCGAGAGCCTTACTTGGTCATTCATTCTATCATCTCCCCCTTAGCTTCAAGTCATCATCTAGAGTTTGGGAGATCTCTTACCAGATTCTAACTGAACTACACTTACTGCACCCTAGGCTCTGAAAAAAATGACAATGCATGCATATCATAGAACTTAACCTGAATGAATACCTTTTGGGATACACTCTTACCTTTCCATAGCCACCAATAGTCATAGTATAATGCTTGAACACTTATTTCTATCGGTTCAACCTTCAAAACTCAAACTTAGATTCTAACTCTTAACATGGATATCACCAAGCCTTTGATGAACTATAACACTTTCGACACAGCCTACCACTATTGCAACTCCAAATTTATATCTCTCTACTATGTGAATCAAGATCACATCAAAAAGCTCAACACTATCAATCAAGGCTCCTTAACTTGGCTATCTAGAACATCATATACTATCTAACTAGTTTTTTCAAACTAGCAACTCAACGGTACCACTAGTCACACGCAATATGTAATAGTCTTAGAGAAATGCCACAACTCCATATTGCCTTGGGCATATTTACCCATCATACCTACAACATTATACTTCATTATGAATCAACTTAAAATTAAGCCATTTCATACACCGTTCAAGCCTATTAGATCACTTCCATTACCATATAACTAGTATCATTAACCAAGAAATCATCACATCCACCTTCATGGACATCAACTATTCAAACTTAATATCTAGTGCCATGCATGATTTAAAACCAACCTTACACAAAATTTTCACTTAGAAACTATAAATAAACATCACGAAACACTAGTGCACTAGAACTTCATAACCATAATAATCAATCATGACCTAACGGTTTTCCTTATCATAATCCATTAACATGTACTATTTGAGCACCTCAAGCCTACTAATTTAATCCCACAGAACATGCATCATCAAACTCTTGCCACTATTTACCACCACACCATTTAAATTCTAGCCTATAGTTTAGTATCAATCATCTTTCACCAATGAAGAATGCAACATAATATAAATATACTAATCCATCAAATTGGGACATTCTACCCAAATATCTCAAAAATCTACTACATACCTTCTCACAAATAGCACTAGTTTACAACTACCTATGAAAAGAGGGTCAAGGGGGTTAAAGCCTTATAATAGACATGGTCAACCTTATCCTTATATTATAACCCCGTACAATTGTATCGACTTATACTGCTTTCTCACATCACAATTACTTACCCAAGCATACATTTACACTACCTTCAAAGTCCACAACAACCATGAGTCTATACTTAGGCCAGTTTCATACTTCAAGCAAGGACAATTCACCTCGCCTAATAACTCCTTCTATATCTTCTACTAATAAACTAACACACAAGGATGAACAATCTCTTTACCGGCCCAATCTCATGCAATCAGATTCAGCTATACATACATTAAACCTACACAAGAACAACAAGTTGGACAATAAGTTGCTAGTGAATCGAAATAGGCCTCACACGGCTTCACTAGACTTTATGTTTCAATAACACTTTAATGAAAATATTTCATGAGATAGAGATTTAATACACAATATTCAATGAACTAAGAATACATATCTTACTCTATAGAAATAAAATCGGAGTCAAACACTTCCTCCATGGACTACCATACTGTCTACACATGCTGCTAGCTACCAAATTATTTTATCACTATGAAGGGTAAATCATCCTCACTCTGAAGCATTAACAAACTCTTCTCAAGTCCTTGCAAAAATCTTATATAATTCGATCAGAATGAACCACACCATTTAGACTCTAAACTTCTGTACTTGAATCGGCCTAATAATGAGACATGTCTGAGAATGACCTAGTAAGAAAAGAATTGGGATAACTATTACTTTCATATGGGCGACACCATAGCATGAATTTGAGTATGAAAGAGGAACATTCTGACTCTATTGCACGAACTAAAATATTAAGAAAGAGAGACATTCCTAAACGCCTAGTAGCCTCCTACTTATAAGTGTGGCACACTACACACCCATAAATAAGACTCTACCCGATGCGATTTCGTAGACACCCTGGGACCATGAACCGTGCTTTGATACAAAGTTTGTCATGACCCAAACTGGGCCCTGTCCATGATGAGTATTCCAAACCATGAGGCCTGAAACACCCCAATCTGTGTCATAATCATGCACACAATTCATATGATAAAAGAAAAGCGAAAGATACACAATATAATAGAAACATGGTCAAGAATCATGCAAAAGTAATAATGGAGAATAATGTCCCACAATCTCAATACATCTCTATAATGTCTGCAAAATCTCTACTATATGACTAAAATAAATGTCTAACTGAAAACCAGGACAAGGCCCCCAGTAGACCAAAAACTAATAAATGATAAATTAAACTGCAGACATCAGGCCTTCCAAAATATAGAAGGCTCACCACTTGATTCTGCTATCTGTCGGAAGAAATCTACTAGTTGTCTGGACCCCTAGAATTTGCCTCCAAACCTGGGAGGAGAGATGTTCAATACAAAAGTACTGGTACACAGAGAAATCAAAATAGAAATATAATATTTTTACACAATATAGGTGAGAGCCAATATAAACCAGTTTCCTATCAAATTATTTGAATACACAAGGGCATAATGTAATAGTTTTCGATACCAATGTAATTCGATTGAGCTAGGTGGAATACCTTACAATTGTAATTCCACGGCTATGTGGAACCCACCTCTGGTGGTTGGCGGAAAAGCCTCCAATCCAAGTAGCCGCCAGGATTTGGAGCCAATATACCCCCCATATGAGTCCACCACAGGGAATCCCCCGATGTGAGATGTCCCAATTATTTTATTTTTCTCCCATGTAGGATACAATATCATATGACCCGCATTGGCAACAACGATTTCCAGTGATGAGCCCTTTCACTCAAATGCCTTCTTCGAACATCTACCTTTCTCATGAAAATCAATGCATTCAAACTTTGTTCAAATCAATCACATGTCATACTCTGTAGTTTATCATCATACCCAACTTGCAAGCCATCAATATCACATCATTCTTCTCATTCAACCATTGTATTCAACATGAATAACCTTCTCATTTTTAAGTCAAAATTATATTAATTCTCAAAACATTTCATGTCATGCTCTTCAATATGTTTTCAAACAATTTACATCATATGAACATTTAAAAAAAATTCATATTAAGAGAGGAAATTTCATATCATTCATGCTCTCAAGTTAACATCTTTTCAGAATACATGAATATACCTATATCATATAGTAAATCACTTTGGGAGTAGGCCTAAGGGCCAACTCAATATCATAAAATGTTTAAAACTTAATCATATTCATAATTTCAAAACCCCCATTTGAAAACATGAATTTTTAAAGCCCATGATATTTTTGAGATAACACCACATACCTCGAATACTATGAATATTAGGTTCTTCTTGAAGCCTACGTTGAGAGGATTCCAACTATGCAATTAGTTTTTAAAACCAACGATTGAATCTTGAGTTGCTTGGGTTTTTATTTTGAAACACTAGAGAGAGAGTTCTTGAATAATTTTGATGAATGAAGATGTATTTTGGGGTCTTTGGGAATTGAATTTCGTGTTTAGGGCTAAGTAAGGGTGGAATAGGACCATTTTTCCCTAAAAATGAAGTGTTTAATTCTCTTGAAACCTTTACGTAGGCGCTGCCCATGCTATCGCCTATGTTTATGTAGGCGCCGCCTATGTTATCGCCTATGTTTATATAGGCTCTGCCTACTACTTTGAAAGGCCATAACTTCTTTCTCGGGTGCCAGATTTTAGCAAAATTAGTATCATTAGAAAGCTAACTTGAATACCTATAATTTGAAACATAGTAGGCTCTCTAATTCGACACATACATAGAGTTATGGTTGATGGAAGCTGACACTAATTACAACATCCACTAAAACTTAATTGATCGAAATAGTTACAACTGGTCCTTGAGTTGAAGGAACTCTATGGTCTAAATTCAAGCTTGAATGGATTCACATACTATGCAAATAATTAACATGCCATATTGTCATAGGATTTATGGCTTCGGAATTATTAATGCATCAAAATCATGGTCTATACTGTAGCCCAAAATGCGGAGCGTTATAGTAGTCCTTTCACCCTTGTGCCGAAAAGGCTTATTTACGTTATGATTTTCTTGAAATCTATGAGGTTTTACATGAAATTGAATTGGGGGTTTTCTCACATTATTATTGAATGCATTATCTTGATATTCGCCATGAATTAAGAGTCAAATGGCATGATTTTTGTATGTTTTCTTGAGAAATTACAGCTGGGTATAAACCCTATGATTTTACTCCATGAAAAGTTAATGTTTGCAATGTTTGAGATATTGAAGCACATGACTAAATTGAGGTTTGAGATAAATTACTAAAATTCCTAGATTTTCATATGATTTATGAATCTATATTCTATATATTATGCTTTTGATGAGCTTTAATTTGATATTGAACTATGGGTTAGAAAGCCCTATTTGAGACTTGTGAATTTATGAACTCTTGTGCTATAAGCCCCCATGATTTAAGTATTTTGAAATGATTAAGAAATGAATTGACCTAATGGTCCTTGAGATTTGAAATCCACTTCACTAAATGAGATTATCGGTTTGATCATTGGGTTTGTAGTGAACCATGAAATTATTCTAAAAGTGGATTTTTATGAGATGAGCGCAGATAATCTAAAAGGAGTAGTATTTAGCACTGAGCGGGTAAGTCACGATGGTTTCTTACCCCAAAACTATGTGCCACTGTAGGTTGGGCCTGAGGCTGAGTTTATGATAATTATGATTGGTCTCGAGGTTGAGTTTCATTTAGTGATCACTAGACCTAGGTTATACTCCCTGTCAAGAGTATGACGCTCCTCCCTAACGTGTGGTCTCTTCCTTAGAAGGACAAACCATTGGACTTCATGTAGCTCGCATGGTTTATGTTAGTTACGAGAACCTCCCTTGCCTCTTTTAAACTTGAAATCAGCTACTCATTTGCAAACCAAGGTATTTTCCCTCCTATGAACTATTTTCACTAAACTAGAGTATTTTACCTAGAGATAGATGATTTCTCCTAAATCTTGGAATGAGATATTTTCCTAATTTGCATGATATACCTTTACGTATGTTCTAAAATCTCATGATGTAATATTTCTTCTATTTGAGTTTGAAAAGATATAAAATCTTGAACATTAAATGTTATTTTGCCCACTATCCCATATGCATGAGTAGATGGTACTGTCTAAAGCCTTTTTTTCCTTAAGTTTTGAGAATAAGAGAAGATTTCTAATTTTGAGGTTGAATAATGATGGATAACGAGATTTGTGTAATATGCCTTATTTTGTATGATTTATGAACTTTATATTTCATACTTATTCAAGCCATGTGAGTCATATCATATTGCATACATGATTTGAATGAAGAAAATTAATACTATTTTATATACTTTTATTTCCCCCGCATACTCAGTACATTCCCAAGTACTGATCCACATATATGTCTATGTGCTACATTGTCTCATAATGTAGGTTCAGGTGCTCATTCCCAGCCTCGCCCCTGATCTCCGAGTACCTCGCGTACATTTTCTATAGTGGTGAGTCCTCTTGGTTCAAGGACCGATCTTCAGATTTTCCAGGGACTGATCTTAGACTAATTATTTCCGCTTGAGATGAGGTAGGCCAAGATTAAGGAGTTCATGAACTTAAGGTAGGTCTCCATGACTGTTAAGGAGTACTACTTGAAGTTTTATCAGTTAGTCAAGTACACTACTGATTTGTTCTCCTACGCCTGGTCTTGTATGAGTAAGTTTATGACCGGTATTTTTGCGTTGGTGCTAAATGAGTGTAGCACAGCAATGTTGAATTGAGATATGGATCTAGCTAGGTTGATGATTCATGCCCAACATATAGAGGCAGATAGTCTTAGGGAGAGTGAAAGAATAAGGGGTAGCAAGAGGGTGAGATCTAATGAGCATGAGTTTAGCAGGCCTAGGTACCATGAAGGGAACCGCCCTCAGTTTTAGAGATGTCCGTCTACTCCAGTTCCTTCATCAGCTAGTGCTCCCATGTTTAGAGGTAGTCTAGAGCAAGGGGTAGGCCTTTTATGTCTGGATCACAGAACAGTGTTGGTAACCAGCTCTGTCATCCTTCTTGTGCTAAATATGGTAGGAATCATCATGGAGAGTGTTTTGGTGATGCAAGGGGTTGTTTTGGTTATGGAAATGAGGGCTACAGACTTATAGATTACCCCCATGCCAGACAGGGGAACAGAGATACTCGACCTCTGGCACAGGCCACTAGTGCACCAGATCATGTACCTCATCCCGCCCCTATTTAGGGCATTTTTTCTTGTACTGCTGGTGTTCAGTGCCAGAACAGATTTTATGCTTTTCCATCCTGTCGATAACAGAACGACTCCCTTGATATTATTATTAGTATGCTTTGAGTCTTTTGTCTTAATATTTATGTGTTGTTGGACCCAGGTTAAATTTCTTTTATATGACCCCACTTTTGGCTATGAATTTCAAAAGGGGTCCCAAAATAATTCCCAAGCCTTTCCTAAATTCTACTCCAGTCGGAGAGTCAGTTGTTGCTAAAAAAGTGCATAGAGATTGCCCTATCACTGTGCTTCATAGATTCATACTTGCGGACTTGATAGAGTTAGACATGGTAGATGTTAACCTTATTCTGGGTATGGATTGGCTTCATTCTTGCAATGCATATATAGATTGTCGTACTCATGTAGTCAAATTTTAGTTTCCTAACAAACTAGTATTTGAGTGGCCCAGGAATTGGGTATCTTCCAAAAGTCATTTTATCTCCTACATCAAAGCTAGAAAGCTAATATCCAATAGTTGCATCTATCACCTAGTTAGAGTCAAAGACAGTTAGTCCAAAACTCCAACTATTCAGTTAGTCGATGTTGTTAATGAGTTCCAGATGTCTTTCAAGAAGATCTCCCAGGGGTACCTCCTAATAGAGAGATAGAAATCAGAGTTGATTTTCTTCCCGACACTAGGCCTATTTCTATCCCCCCATATCGTATGGCACCTTCCAAGCTTAAGGAGTTGAAAAAGCAACTTAAAGATCTTCTAGATAAAGATTTCATTAGGCCCAGCATTTCTCCTAGGAGCGCACCTATTTTATTCGTGCAAAAGTAGGATGGATCCTTGCGTATATGTATTGACTACCGTCAACTGAACAATGTCATAATCAAAAATAGGTATCCTCTTCCAAGAATTGACGACCTGTTTGATCAGTTGCAAGGTGCAAGTTATTTTTCCAAGATAGACCTTAGATCCAGCTACCATCAACTTAAGGTCAGGGAGTTTGATACTCTAAGGACAGCTTTCCGAACCCGCAAAGGTCACTTTGAGTTCCTATTCTTGTCCTTCAGGCTAACCAATTCCCCGGTTGCTTTCATAAACCTTATGAATCGAGTGTTCAAGCAATATCTTTATATGTTCATCATTGTCTTCATAGATGACATCCTTGTGTACTCCCGTGATGAGAATGACCATGCACAGCTGTAACGCCCCAATTTTATGAATCAGAATGCTGCATGATGCTTATGTCCCCGAAGGACCACAAGCTAACCCATGACTAATATCTGTACCTGTACACTGCATAGTATATTTGTAAAATGCAGAAAACATAAACAATAGGCCATAAAGTTCAACTGAATAATGAAACTGTCAAAACATGGCATCCATGTGGGTAGCAAATACCCAAAATAACTGAATCTGAACTGAATATAAAAACCTCTAAGTACTATTTGAATTAGGAGTTGAAGAAACATGTCTCCAACTAACTCCGTAAACTAAAAACTAACTGAATTTATAAATGAATAAATCAAGTAATATCGTCCTCGAATAAAGAGGGCTCACTACAACTCTGTGTGCTGAATGTGACTGCTACTGCTGGTCTGGAACTCATATCTCCGAACCTATTGTATAACATGAAAAGAAAGAACTATAGCGCAAATACGTCGTATAACTGGAGTACTGAGTATACGAATAAGGTAGGCTAATGCGAAGGGTTTACATGCATGAATAATGCTAACTGACTGACTAATATGAATGTAAGAGTGCAAACATATATACATAGTAACTGAAGTCATGAGTACGTGACAGCTAAATTTGTACGCTAATACATGGCTAAAAATGTAGTTCGGATAGCATAAGGGACTGTATTTGATAGTCCTGAATCTGATAGAACTATCTGAGTTCCGTACTATAACTAAGATTTGACTGTATCTAACAGTCCTGGTATATGGATATCTAAAGAACTATCTGAGTTCTTTTACTAAGATTGATTTTGAAACTGTGGGAGGTAGTTGTTTAACTAACATACCCTATGTATGTTAAAGTAGCTGAACTGGGACCCAATCGCTTCCCTGATTGGAAGGGTGTCAATACCGTGCCATAGGTAAAGACATGCTGTGAGTGACCCTCAAATCTGGTAATGTCCCCAAAAGAGAACGGCAGATTTCTGCCCCATCAACCCTTAAGCTGGCAGTTTTGATGTCGCAACCTATGCTGGCTACATAGTTCTGGAATGCAAGGATTACTTCTAAGAATCACACCTTCATCTGAAGCAGGTGAGTTCCCATTGTTGGGTTCGCTCAATGCTAACTCCTACTCTCATCTGAAGAGACTGAACATGACTTAACTTACTATACATAAACTGGGTTTACTGAATTTTCATTGACTAATGGAATAATACTGATAACTGACTGAGATCATAAGGTTTCTAAGGTTTCCTGAGTCACATGATTGGTTGAATTCTATGGAACGTGGCTTGACTGAAGATATTGAGACAACATGACATGTGTCTAGGCACACAGCTACATTTCGGGTACGAATACCCCCAAGGCTCGATAGAAGGAAACTGACACACATGACATGACTTGATTGCAAGATTTGAGTCCACAATTCATAATTTCATAAGTAAGGGATAGTGTACTTCATGATTCTATTCAACATCTCAAACATGGTAGGGAAAGAATGGATACGTTTTGTGTACATGTTTTATAATTCCATTATCACACATGCTTCACACCACAACAATAGCAACACATAAATAGCATGGAATTCATATTGAGTGTATAGCTAATATGGACTTGTCATAAAATTATGTAAATATGGACTTCTAGCATCCTAGGCATTTTAAAAAACACCTTGCATGTACACCTTGGGCATAGGTTTTCTCAACAAATTTTAATCATCTTGAACCACCTAATTTCATGGGTTTTAACCACAAACATGCATACTTCATGGAAATTATCTTAAAATAATATTCTAAAGTTTAAACAATGCCCATTGACATGAACAACATCACATAGCAACAAGGAAATCAACATTTCTTATTTAAAATCATGGTTGTTAAACTACATGAACGAAAGGGGTCCATAGATGAACACTACACATTCCTGACTCAAGGTTATTGATGTTTTTGAACAGGAAGTATTTGAAATCCCCTGATTCTTGAAGAAGATTGAGTCTTGGTATTGAAGATTTAATTTAGGGAGAAACCCTAGTTGTTTGTAGTGAAAGAATGATGAAAAGTGGCTAAAATCGGGTGTAATTGGGTTTATATAGACGAGTGGTAAGTTACCAAAATACCCTTATTAAAATTACCTGGAAATAAACTGAACGTGGCGTATGACGGTCCGACTGATAGTCCGTCAGACTCTTGGTGAACCATTATTCATCCCATCAGACGTGGACCAGAAATGGGCTTTACTAGATAAGGGTTTTATGAGTGACGGTCTGTCAAATATCTGGTGGTCCGTCAACTCGTCCATCACACCTTATCCAGAATATGGCTCAACTGGAATGGCTTTAATGATCCAAGTAGTGGTCCGTCACTAAGTTGATGGTCCGTCAACTTGGCTGTCAGGCCTTAACCAGAATGTGGCCCTTCTGCCTTTGAAGTGATGGTCTAAGTGGTGGTCCGTCACTAGTTTGATGGTCCGCCAACTAGGCCGTCGCACCTGGGCGATTCTGATAGTTTTGAGTAAAATGTCCATAACTCCTTCATCTGATGTCGTATTTGGACGAAATTGGTATCGTTTCAAAGCCAACTCAATTTCCCACATAATAGATAGTGAAATTCTAAAAAATACTGCATGTACAAAAACAAATTTGCATTTCAAAGTAAGTCCTACCATTCTTGAGATGATTTCTATCTACGAAAAGGCACGGGTATTACAATATCCCCCTTGAGAACATTCGTCCTCGAATGAAACTGAATGGGAGGGGAAACAATGATCTGAACATGAGTAGCTGGAACATGATCTCACAACTAACAAATTGTACATAGCATACTGATCATTCATATCTGATGCATGGATAATTGATACATGAATACGTAACTGAGAAATCTGATAAACTGAGTTTCTCATGGTTAGAATGCATAGATGATGTATGATTAAATACTGTACTGACACATGAAAGTATGTTTGAGTATGCAATAGCAATAGATACCAAGTTTATACTGAATGCGGAACGTGAAACTTAATAAGCTTCAGAAGGACTGTTACCTTGAGCTTGATCCAAATTGGCGAAGAAAAGGTGAGGGTACTTGGTATGCATATCTTCTTCTGTTTCCCAAGTAGCTTCCTCATGAGACTGATTTTCCCAAAGAACATTGACTAGAGGGACTTCTTTGTTCCTCAATCGACGAGTCTAATAGTATAAGATTTCAACTGGAATCTCTTCATAAAAGAGGGTATTCTGAATGTCAATGCTCTGAATAGGGACTACAACTATTGGGTCACCTATGAACTTCTTAAGCAAAGAGACATGGAAGACTGGATCGACTGAGGCTAGATCAGAAGGCAATCTGAGCTTATAAGCTACCTTACTGAAGCAACTGAGAATTCTAAAGGGACCGTCATAGCGAGGACTGAGTTTCGCTTTCTTGTGGAACCTCTTCACTCCCTTCATGGGAGAGATCTTAATATAGACACGGTCATTGACCTCAAACTCGAGATCTTTTCTACAAACATCATCAAACTCTTGTCGGCTTTGAACAGCTCGAAGTCACTCCCTGATTAACTGAATTTTCTCTAGGGCGTCGAATACCAACTCAGGACCTATGACTGAGGCCTCACTAACTTCGAACCAACCAATTGGAGATCTACACCTCCTACCATAGAGAGCTTCGAATAGAGCCATCTGAATACTAGAATGATAGTTATTGTTGTATGCAAATTCAACCAAAGAAAAGTGGTCATCCCAAATTCCTTTGAAATCAACTTCACACGCCCTTAGCATATCTTCGAGAGTCTGAATGGTCCTTTCTGCTTGACCATCTGTCTGAGGATGAAACACTATACTGAGATGGACTTAGGTACCAAGACCTTTCTGGAATGCTTTCCAGAAGTTAGAGGTGAATTGTGTACCTCTTTCTGAGATAATAGATGAGAGAACACCATGTAATCTGACCAACTCCATAATGTAGAGCTTGGCATAATCCTCGGCTAAGTTAGAAGTACAAACTGGAAGGAAATGAGCTGACTTAGTCATTCTATCTACAATGACCGAAACTTTATCATGCTGATGACGAGTGCGAGGCAAACCCATCACGAAGTCCATGTTCACTTCTTCCTACTTCTAAGTAGGAATGGTGAACTCCTGCATGGAACCACTAGGTTTGTGATGCTCTATCTTAACCTGCTGATATGTAGAGCACTTAGCCACAAACTCTACAACATCTCTCTTCATCCTACTCCACCAATAGATCTCCCACAAATCACGGTACATCTTAGTGGCCCTTGGATGAATAGAGTATCGCGTACCATACATTTCTGCAAGAATTTCTTGCCTCAAGTCATCTACACTTGGAATACACAAATGACCCTAACAAGAAAGAACACCATCTCCCTTTTGGGAGAAACCTCAACCTTTTAATTCTGAACTAACTCTTTTACCTTGACAAGGCTAGAATCCCTGTCTTGCTTTTCTCTTACCTCAGAAACTAGAGATGACTCTAAACTACTCTGAACACATACAACACCCTCTGAAGAGTTGACTAAGCGAACGCCTAGTCTGGAAAGCTAATGGATTTCCTGAGCTATTTTCTTCTTGCTATACTTAACGTAAAAAATACTACTCATGGAGAGTGTACTAAGAGCATCGACCATAATATTGGCCTTGCCTGGATGGTAAAGGACACTCATGTCATAATCCTTCAAGAGCTCTAATGACCTTCTCTGACGAAGATTGAGATCTTTATGAGAAAAGATATACTGGAGACTCTTATGATCCGTGAAGAAATTTATATGAACTCCGTAAAGATAATTCCTCCAAATCTTTAAGGCAACGACTACAGATGCTAACTCAAGATCATGAGTAGGATAATTTTTCTCATGTTATGTGAACTGTCTGGATGTGTAGGCAATGAACTTACCATCCTGTATGAGGACACAACCTAAACCTACTCTAGATGTATCACAATATAGCATGAAATTGTTAGAACCATCTTGAAGGGTTAGAATTGGAGCTGAGGTCAATCGAGTCTTCAATTCCTAAAAACTCTTCTCGTATAAATCTAGCCACTGAAACTTGACCTTCTTCTGAGTCAATCTGGACATATGAGATGTAATAGAAGAAAATCCCTTGATAATCCATCTGAATAGCCAGCCAAACCCAAGAAACTCCTAATATCTTATGGAGAGACAAAGCAAGGCCAATTCCTTACTGCTTTGGTTTTCTAAGGATCTACTCTAATGCCATCATCAGAGACAATGTGTCTAAGGAATGCTACTGATCTTAGACAAAATTCACACTTGATGAACTTGGTGAATAGCTGATGATCTCTGAGAGTCTGAAGAATAATTCTGAGATGGTCTGAATGATCACACTCTGTGTGAGAGTAGACCAGAATATCATCTATGAAGACTATGACGAACATGTCCAAGTACTTCTTGAACACCTGGTTCATCAAGTCCATGAAAGCTGCAGGTGCATTGGTAAGACCAAAGGACATGACTAGAAATTTAAAGTGTCCATACCGAGTACAAAAAGTTATCTTCAGAATGTCACTTTCTCTAACTCTGAGCTGATGATAGCCTGATCCGAGGTCTATTTTGGAGAAGTAACTGGCGCCCTGAAGTTGTTAAATAGATCATCTATTCTGGGAAGTGGATACCTATTCTTGATCGTAACTTTGTTGAGATAACGGTAATCAATACATATTTTGAGAGAATCGTCTTTCTTGCACACGAATAAGACTGGTGCACCCCATGGGGATACACTTGTCCCGATGAATCCCTTATCTGATAGATCTTTCAACTGATCTTTTAGTTCCTTAAACTCTACTGGTGCTATTCTGTATGGAAGAATAAAGATAGGCTGAGTATCTAGGAGAAGGTCTATGCCAAAATCTATTTCCCTTTCGAGAAAAATGCCTACAAGATCTTCGGGAAAGACATCAAAATATTTATTAACCATTGGGACTAATTCGAGATTGGGAGATTCGGAGTTGGTATCCTTAATATGCATGAGATGATAAACACATCCCTTAGATATCATTCTTCGTGCCCGAAGGTAGGAAATAAGATGACCTCTGAAAAATGAAGTACTACCCTACCACTCTAAGACAGGTTTATTCGGAAACTGGAACTGAACTATTCAATTTCTTCCTTCGACTATGGCATAGCAAAAATGAAGCCAATCTATGCTAAAAATGACATCGAAATCAGTCATCTCTAATTCAACTAAGTCTGCTGAGGTGACTTTCTAAAACATCATAATCGGGCAGTTCCTGTATACCCACTGGGCTATGAAGGTTTTACCCACTGGGGTAGAGACTGAAAAAGGCTTTGCTAGAATTTCAGGACTAATTCTGAAATCTCCTGCTATAAAGGGAGTAACAAAAGACAAAGATGCATTGGATCTAGCAAAGCATAAACATGAATATAGAAAATATGTAAGGTACCAGTAATGACATCAGGAGAATTTTTCTGATCCTGTCGGGTTTGAAGAGCATATAGTTTGTTTGGGCGTTGCCCACTATTAGCACTGGAAATGGCACCCTGCTGATTTAGGAGACCGAACTGAGCGGGGGAATGGAGATGTTTTTGGTCACCTGACTGAGGACAATCCTTGATCCTGTGGCCTATCTTGCCACATCCGAAACAAATATCACTACCATCTCTGCAAATACCCTTGTGGTTCTTACCGTAAGTCTGACATAGGGGATTAGTTCGAGCACAGCTAATACTGTGCTGAGACTTAAAGCCTAGGGCTCTAACTTAGTTACCCTTCTGCTCCTCTATCTGTTAAGCATGAGTCATGAGTCGGGCTAATCTAATATCACTATTCAGTATCACAGGCCTACACTCATTTACCACACAGACGTTCACCCCTAACATGAACTTTCTCATCTTAGCACTATTGTCTGCAATAACATGAGGGGCATATCTGGCTAGTTGAGTAAATCTGAGATAATACTCCCTAACCGTCATGTTTCCCAGCCTAAGGTTGATAAATTCAAGAACTTTGGCTTCCCTCAGCTTTTAGGGAAAGAATCTTTCTAAGAAATCCATGACAAATTCTTCCCACTCAATAGGACCTGCACCATCTACCCTCTTGGATTTCCACTGTTTGTACCAAGTGTAAGCCACATCTTGCAACTGATATACGGCTAACTCAAAACTCTAAAAAAAAGTAACACCCATGATGTCAATGACCTTCTGGACTTGTTCAATGAACTCCTGAGGGTCTTCATCAGACTTAGACCCAAAGAAACATGGAGGGTTCATCCAGGTAAATTCTTAAATCCTTGCTACAATAGAATTTGCCACTGGATTGGCTGGAATAGATGGTGGCCATTCATTGTGGGCAGCCACAGATTGAGCAAGTATGGTGGATGCGGTACTAAACTCTGCATAGGAAACATATTCGCCCAAAAGATATTCGGGCTGAGGAGCTGGCTGGTTTCATCAATTTGGAGGAATATTCTGAAATAATAGAAAGATGGATTAGACTGAGAGTTTAACTTAAGATTATCCTCACTAGCACCACATGAGTACTGAAAGAAGGGAAACTATTCCTAAAACATCTTATAGCCTCCTGCACGTAAATGTGGCACACAACACACCTATGTACAAGACTTACTAGATACATCTTTTAGGCTTCCTAGGACTCTATTAAAGCTTAGCCTCTGATACCAAGTTTGTAACGCCCCAATTTTCTGAACTGGAATGCTACACGATGATTATAACCAAAAGGACCACAAGCTAACCCATGACTGATATCTATACCTGTACACTACATAATATACTTGTAAAATATGGAAAACATGAACAATAGGCCATAAGGTTCAACTGAATAAAGAAACTGTCAAAATATGACATCCATATGAGTAGCAAATACCCAAACCAATTGAATCTGAACTAAATTTGAAAACCTCTAAGTACTGTCTGAATAAGGAATTGAAGGAACATGTCTCCAACTAACTTCTAAACTGAAAACTAACTAAATTAATAAATGAATAAATCAAGAATATCATCCTCGAATGAAAAGGACTCACTACAACTCTGTGTGCTGAATGTGACTGCTACTGCTGCTCTGGATATCGTGTCTCCAAACCTATGGTGCAACACGGAAATAAAGCACCATAGATCAAATACATCAGTACAACTGGAGTACTAAGTATACGAGTAAGGTAGGCTAATGCGAACGGTTTACATGCATGAATAATGCTAACTGACTGACTGATATTAATGTAAGAGTACAAACATACATATATAGTAAGTGAGGTCGTGAGTACATGATAGGTAAATCTGTATGCTAATACATGGCAAAAAATATAGTTCTAATAGCACGAGGGACTATATCTGATAGTCCTGAATCTGATGGAACAGTCTAAGTTCCATACTATAATTGAGATTGGACTATATCTAACAGTCCTGGTATACGGATATCTGAAGAACTGTCTGAGTTATTTTACTAAGACTGAGTCTGAAACTGTGGGAGGTAGTTGTTTAACCGACATGTTCCATGTATGCTAAAGTAACTGAACTGGGGCCCAATCGCTGCCCTAATTAGAATAGTGTCAATACCGTGCCAAGGGTAAAGACATGCTATGACTGACCCTCAAATCTGGCAGTGTACCCCAAAGAGAAAGAAGGATGTCTGCCCCATCAACCCTCAAGCTGGAAGTGTTGATGTCTCAACCTATGCTGGCTACATAGTTCTGGAATACAAGGATTACTTCTAAGAATCACACCTTCATCTGAAGCAGGTGAGTTCCCATTGTTGGGTTCGCTCGGTGCTAACTCCTACTCCTATCTGAAGAGACTGAACATGACTTAACTTACTACACATGAACTAGGTTTACTGAATTTCCATTGACTTACAAAATAATACTGATAACTGACTAAGATCATAAGGTTTCTGAGGTTTCCTGAGTCACATGATTGGTTGAATTCTATGGAACGTGGCATGACTAAAGATATCGTGACAACATGACATGGATCTAGCTATACAGCTATAGTTTCGGGTACGAATACCCCCAGGACTCAATAGAAAAAAACTGACACACATGACATGAATTGATCACAAGATTTGAGCCCACAATTTATAATAACAGAAGTAAGGGATAATATACTTCATAAGTCTATTCAACATCTCAAACATGGTAGGGAAAGCGTGGACACGTTTCATGTACATGTTCTATAATTCCATTATCACACATGCTTCACACCACAATAATAGCAACACATAATAAGCATGGAATTCATATTGAGTACATAACTAATATAGACTTGTCTTTTAGGTATCATAAAATCATGTAAATATGGACTTCTAGCATCCTAGGTATTTTAACAACACCTTGCATATACACCTTGGGCATAGGTTTTCTCAACAAATGTTAATCATCTTGAACCACCCAATTTCATGGGTTTTAACCACAAACATGCATACTTCATGGAAATCATCTTAAAATAATATTCTGAAGTTTAAACAATGATCATTTACTTGAACAACATCACATAGCAACAAGGAAATCAAAGTTTCTCATTTAAGATCATGGTTCTTAAACTCTATAATGAAAGGGGTCCATAGATGAATACTACGCAGACCTGACTCAAGGTTCTTGATGTTATTGAACTGGAAGGATTTAAAATCCCCTGATTCTTAAAGAAGATTGAGTCTTGGTCTTAAAGATTCAATTTAGGGAGAAACCCTAGCTGTTTATAGTGCAAAAATAATTAAAATTGGATGAAATCGGGTTTAATTAGGTTTACATAGACGAGTGGTAAGTAACTAAAATACCTCTATTAAAACAACCTGAAAATAAACTGAACGTGGCGTGTGACAGCCCGTCAAAATCTTTGTGGACCATCATTTAGCCCATCAGACTTGGACCAGAAATGGGCTTCACTGGACAAGGTTTGACGGTATGAGTGACGGTCCATCAAATATCTGGTGGTCCATCAACTCATCCATTACACCTTATCCAGATGTGGCTCAACTGGCATGGCTTTGTTTGAAGTGGTAGTCCGTCACTAAGTTGACGGTCCGTCAACTTGGCCGTCAGGCCTTAACCAGAATAGGGACCTTCTACCTTGGAAGTGACGGTCCAAGTGGTGGTCCGTCACTAGTTTGACGGAACGCCAACTGGGCCATCGCACCTGGGCAATTCTAATAGTTTTGAGTAAAACGTCCATAACTCCTTCGTCTGATGTCGGATTTGGACAAAATTAGTATAGTTCGAAAGCCAACTCAATTTCCCATGTAATAGAAAGTGAAAATCTTAAAAATACTACATGTACACAAACATATTTGCATTTTAAAGTAAGTCCTAGCATTCTTGAGAAGATTTCTAGCTAGGAAAAGGCAGGGTATTACAACAGCACCTTAGAATTGTCTTGCAAACTCTTAGAGACCATACATTATTTGCCAAATTCAATGAGTGTAAATTTTGGCTAAGGTTAGTAGCCTTTCTAGGTCTTTTTATTTTAGCTGAGGGTATTAGAGTTGATCTCCAAAAGACCAAAGTTGTTAGAAATTGGCCTAGACTTATCTCCCCATCCAACATTAGGAGTTTTTTCGGTCTAGCTAGATATTACCATCATTTTTTTAGGGTTTTTCTTCCCTTGCATCTCCTATAACCTAATTGACCCAAAATAATTTTAAATTTCAATGGTTTGAGTTCGTGAAAAGAGTTTTCAGGAGCTAAAGACTCGACTCACTTCAGCTCTTATGTGGACTTTTCCTAATGGTTCTGATGGTTTTGTGGTATATTGTGATGCCTCTGGAGTTAGTTTAGGATGTGTATTGGTGCAGAGAGGTAAATTTATAGCCTATGTGTCTAGATAGTTGAAACCGTATGAAAAGAAATACCCAACCCATAACCTTGAGCTAGTTGTTGTGGTCTTTGCTTTGAAAATTTAGAGACACTATCTTTATGGTGTCCATATAGATGTGTTTACTGATCATAAGAGCTTGAAGTATTTGTTCACCCAGAAGGAGTTGAATCTTAGGTAGAGAAAGTGGTTGGAGTTGTTGAAAGATTATGATATTAGTGTGTTGTGCCACCTAGGCAAAGACAATGTAGTGGTGGACGCCCTTAGCAGATTGTCCATGGGTAGTGTTGCATATATAGAGAAATTTAAGAGAGAGTTGGCTCATGATATTCATTTTTTGGATAGGTTGGGTATTAGGTTGCTTGATTCTGTGGTGGGGAGTATGTTGGTACAGAGTGTTCCAAATTCTTTTTAGTCTCAGATGTGAAGGGGAAATAGGATAGGGATCCTAGTTTACTCAAACTGAAGGAGTTAGTTAAGGACCAAAAGGTTGAGGTTTTCTCCTAAGGGGGAGATGGTCTGTTGAGATTGCATGGTAGGTTGTATGTCCCGTGTGTTGATGATTTGAGGCAGAGGGTTTTAGCTGAAGCATATGGGGCATGTTATTTCATTCATCTCGGCACTACAAAGATGTACCACCACTTGTGGGAAATCTATTGGTGGAATGGTATAAAGAAGGACATAGCCGAGTTTGTAGTGAGGTGTGCAATGTGTCAACAGGTTAAGGTAGAGCACCAAAGACCTGGTGGCGTGATACAAGAGTTTAGTATACTCACTTGGAAGTAGAAAGCGGTGAATATGGACTTCTTAACTAGATTACCTCTTTAGCATCATCATTATGACTCCATTTGGGTTGTTGCGGATAGGTTGACAAAGTTCGTACATTTCTTGCCCGTGCATACTTTTTATATGGCTAAGGATTATGCTAGATTATACATTTGGGAGTTGGTCAGGCTACATAGAGTCCCCTTTTCTATCATTTTGGATAGGGGTACTCAGTTTACTTATCAATTTTGGAAGGCGTTTCAACAAGGTCTTGGTACCCAAGTTCTCTTGAGTTGTATGTTTCACCCACAGATAGATGGTAAGGCTGAGAGGACCATTCAGAACCCAGATGATATGTTGAGGGCATGCGCTCTTGATTTCAAAGGTAGTTGGGATGAGAATTTGTCACTGATCGAGTTTGCCTATAATAATAGTTTCCATGTTAGCATTAAGATGGCACCGTTTGAGCCCATGTATGGTAGGAGGTGTAGATCGCCCGTGGGTTGGTTCAAAGTAGGTGAGGCATCTGCGATTGGACCTGATGCAGTGGTTGATGCTATGGAGAAAGTTAAGTTGATTAGAGAGAGGTTGAAGATGGCTCAAATTCATCAAAAGTCTTATGCCGATGTGAGGAGAAGAGATCTTAAGTTTGAGGTGGGTGATTTGGTGTACTTGAAGATTTCACCCATGAAAGGGGTGAAAAGAATTGGTAAAAAAGGGAAGCTAAATCCTCGTTATGTTGGCCTATATAGAGTCTTGAGCCATGTTGGCAAGGTAGCATATGAGGTTGAGTTGCCGTAAGAGTTGTCCGTTGTTCACCTTATCTTTCATGTCTCCGTTCTTAAGAAGCATATTGGTGATTCTATTATGGTTGATCCTTTAGAAAGTGTCAATATTTAGGATAGTCTTCTCTTTGATGAGATTCTCGTGGAGATCCTAGATTTTTAGATCCATAGACTCAGGAACAAAGAAGTTCCCTTATTCAAGGTTTTGTGGCAGAACCAATCTGTCGAGGGTGCTACTTGGGAGGCAGAAGCATACATTCAAGTCAAATACTCGCACTTTTTTTCCGCGATTTCAGATCAATCCGAAGGTACTATTCTTTTTTAATCCAGCCCTATTTCTCCAAATTTTAGCTATGCATCCATCCTTGTATGAGTTCTTTCAATATCCGGAGTGGTCGTGAGTTTAGAAAGATCTGGAACCATTTAGTAATTGTTTCAGCTATGCGTACTCCATTTTCCTATACCCTAGCCTAACTAGCGACATTCGAGGATGAATGTTCCCAAGGGGGAGATATTGTAAGACCCAGCAAAGTTCCCTCATAGTTTAAACCTTAGAATGTTGTCGAATGAAGTATAAATCCGGACCTAAGAGATTAAGAAAGGACTCCCTAATTTATTAGTGTTTTAATCTTATGGATTTTTCTAAAAATGACTTCCTATGGTGTGGTAAATTGAGTTAGCTTTTCAACGAAACCAATTTCATCAAAATTTGGTATCGGGGTAAGAAGTTATGGCCATTTTACTAAGCATTATCGAAATTGCCCAGGTTTGACAGTCGATCCGACGGATCATCAAGTCTTCAACGGAGAATCGATTGTCCCGTAAAACCAAGGTAGTGACTCATTTTTCTAGCCATCGTGAAATAGCCAAAATGGCAAACAGCCAAAAATTTGATGGACCATCGCGGTGACTGTCAAGCGGAGGCAGTATGGCCTCATCCTGGTCCTCATACGACGGATGATCTGGTGGACCGTCAAAATTTCCATGGACCATCGTTATGACCATCACATTGAGGAAGTGTGTTCTATTTTTGGTCCTCGAGCGACGAACGATCTGGTAGACCGTCAAACTTCCGATGGACCATCATTTCGACCGTCACAGACCCGGATCAACAATTTATAACTCATTTTAAAAAAGGTATTTTGGTACTTTCTACTTCTTTAAACCCTCGTACATATTCTAGATGAACTAGCTAGCCTCATTTTCCTCCAAATCATATCAAAGTAAGAATTCTACCCCAAGAAATCTAACAACTCATCAAAGATTGTGCTAGTGAGTTGATAATTGAATCTCCCAAGTTAAAAGACTTCAAGAACCCTCTCCCAAGAGTAAGAAGAGGATGTTTAGACAAAACTTGTTCATCCAATCTCCTAATCTAAGGTATGTGGGGTTTTGAACAAGGGTAACACTTTCACCCTTGTGCCCAAAAGGCTTATTTACATCAAGATTTTCCTGAAATCTATGAAGTTTTACATGAAATTGAATTGGGGTTATTCACCCATTATTATTGAATGTATTATCTTGATACTCCCCATGAATTAAGAGTCAAATGACATGATTTATGCATGTTTTCTTGATAAATTACAGCTGAGTATAAACCCCATGATTTTAATCCCTAAGAAGTTAATGTTTGCAATGTTTGAGATATTGATGCATATGACTAAATTGAGACTCGAGATAAATTTCTGAAATTCCTAAATTTCCATATGATTTATGAATCTATATGCTATATATTATGATTTCTATGAGCTTTAACTTGATATTGAACTATGGGTTAGAAAGCCCTATTTGAGACTTGTGAATTTATGAACTTTCGTGCTATAAGCTCCCATGATTTGAGTATTTTGAGATGATTGAGAAATGAATTGACCTAATGGTCCTTGAGCTTTGAAATCCACTTCACTATATGAGATTATTGATTCGATCATTGGATTCGTGGTGAACCATGAGATTATTCTAAAAGTGGATTTTTATGAGATGAGCGCAGATAATCGAAAGAGAATAATATTTTGCACCGAGCGGGTAAGTCACTATGGTTTCTTACCTCAAAACTATATGCCACCGTAGGTTAGACCTGAGGCTGAGTTTATAATGATTATTATTAGGGCCGCGGTCGAGTGTCGTTTAGTGATCTCCAGACCTAGGTTATACTCCATGGCAAGAGTATGACGCTCCTCCCCAACATGGGGTCTCTTTCTTAGGAGGACAAAATGTTGGACTCCATGCAGCTCGCATAGTTTATGTCGGTTACGAGAACCCTTCTTGCCCCTTTTAAACTTGAAATCAGCTACTCCTTTGTAGACCAAGGTATTTTTCCTCCTATGAACTATTTACACTAAACTATAGTATTTTTCCTTGAGATAGATGATTTCTCCTAAATCGTGAAATGAGATATTTTCCTAACTTCATGATATGCCTCTACTTATGTTCTAAAATCTCATTAGGTCATATTTCTAGTATTTGAGTTCGAAGAGATATAAAATCTTGAACATTAAACGTTGTTTTACCTACTATCCCATATGCATGAGTTGATGGTACTGTCTAAAGCCTTTTTTGCCTTAAGTATTGAGAATAAGAGAAGATTTTTGGTTTTGAGGTTGAAGAACGATGACTTATGAGATTTGTCTAATATGCCTCATCTTATATGATTTATGAACTTTATATTTCATACTTTTTCAAGCCATGTGAGTTATCTCATATTACAAACATGATTTGACTAAATAAAATTAATACTATTTTATATACATGCATTCACCCTCACATACTCAGTATATTCCCAAGTACTGATCCACATATATGTCTATGTGCTACATTATATCACAATGTAGATTTAGATGATCATTCCAGCCTCGCCCGTGATCTCTAAGTACCTCACATACATTTTCTACAGTGGTAAGTCCTCTTTGTTCGAGGACTGGTCTTCAGATATTCCAGGGACTGAAAGACTATGTTGTTACCTGTAGTTCATCCGGAGTCAGTTGGGGGACTGTCCCATCGGCTCTCTAGATTATGGATTTGTAGAGGATTTGTCAGACTATTTGGTAGATTGTAGTTTGTTGCGATTTATTTATCATGACCATTTGAATCGATTACCCCTTTTTTCCTTTATTCCCTTCTATGAACATGGATGTGCTAGTGTTTGAATTTAAATTTTCTCCTTGAGTTGAGGGTTATTAGCAGGAACCGGCTCTATGGGTTAGATTGGGTCTAATTATAGCCCTAGGCACCATGTGACGTCATGGGAGGCAATTTTGGGTCATTACAATATGATTGGTCAATAATTTAAATGATACTACTAATTTCTTTTTATATAGATTTTTGAAGAAATTAACAATATGCACATAAATAATCACAAATGGTAAGTTTTATAATTTCATTTTGAATGTAAATTTAGGTAATACGTGATTTTCTTAAAAGCATATTAAAGCCACCTTATATCCCCTTTTTATATACTTATACTTTATCTTGTTTTTGCTATGTGTAAGTAGATTTTATATTTTTTTGTTTTCAACTAAATGATTGCTACATAGTGATATTTCTATTTTTTTTATTAAAAAGAATGGTAATCTCCAATTTTTATAATAGGTGCAAATATGTATGTATTTATGTTTACTTTGTATTAATTCTGTAATTCACAACCGATCAAATGATGTTGTCATTAAAAAAAGTAATACGGCATGTGTCATATAGTAGAAATTTGTTTGTTGTTTTCTCATTTTTGTAAGTCTTATATCCTTATCATTCTAGCCACAACATATTAATATCTAATTAATTTTAGGTGATCCAAGTAAGACAAAGTTAATGTTCACTAATGCCAATTATTTTATTTATTTATTTATTTATTTTATGGTTTAAAAGCTCCATTTCCACTTTTATTAAAGTGCTATTGATCTATTATTATAAAAGTGGACTTATTTTAGTTTATGAATAGCGAGAATCAAATGAGAGCAAAGATAGTACATTTTTGTTGATAAGAACTAATTTAGGTTTCAATGCTTTATTATTTTGAAGTAGAAATTACTAAAGGTTTAGCAACTAATTTAAAAGCATGCATATGAAATTTTATAAAGCTCTTAACTTTCACCTTTAGATAGTATCTTTATTAATTTTATTCTTAATGATGTTCATAATTACCAACCTAAGCTATCATGTTTATAACCTCCAAAAAATGATCTATAAGTTTGAGATATTTTAATTTTTATTATATTTTTAAAACTTAAAATTGGAGAAAACGTTAAAAAAAGGTTAAATAAAGAGATATTTTATGTAGTTTTATTAGAATTTATTTATAATATGGTATAGTTTGATTTTGGATAATTATATATATATATATATACATACATACATACATACATACATACATACATACATACATTACATTATATAAGGGAGGGTTTTGTCATGTATGGTTGATGTAAAAAAAGTTTGTGTGAGGGTAGTTTTTTCATTTCATGTAATATGCTGATGAGTTTGTATAGCCTCATTACTCATTTGGAATCAGATATGTGCCATTCGCTCCTTCTTTCTTATCTCTGGGTTGTCTTCTCCATTATCTCCATTAATAAGTATGTAAAACAATAATTAACAAAGAAAAAACAAACTTAACATTGGTGTGCCTGCTCTCTGCTGGGTATCTTTCTTTTCAAGTTTTCAATTATACAAATTTTATTCGTTGTGGTGAGGTTTTGTTATTTTAAGGAATTAGGGTTTATCTGGGTTACTGAAATCAGTGTTTGTGTTGTGAAAAATTCTGTTTGTTTGGGTATTTTGGCCTTTTCTTTGCAATTGACGTGTTGTGTGTGTTTTGTTCTGCTTGTTTTTTTTACTTGTTTCTTTAGATTATGGTGTTGGGTGTTATCAATATAAGTTTAACATGGTTTACAACCTACAACATATAGGATTTGACTGCTAAAGCGATCATATAATATAACATAACATAACATAACATAACATAACATAAAAAATTAGTTCTAAAAGAAAATTGACTGATATAGTAAATATTTTTTGTAGTAGTAAACTGATTCTTTTTGGTTCATGAATTTTACTGATAGGTTTTGATTTTTCAGTATTACGGAGATTTTTTTTCCTGAATTTTTTGGTGGGGTTTGTTTTCTGAAAGTTGAGACTTTTTTTGCTGAATTTTGATAGTGAGTTTTGTATTTCGAGTGTTGATTAGCTTTTCCAGCTGAATTTTACTGTTGTGTTTTGGTTTAAAAGTATTGACGGTTGCTAGAAATTGTAGTATTTAGATAAAGGTGCTTGTGTTTTTGGTGCTGCTGAATCTGTTTGTGGGTTTTATTTTTAGACACTTGGTTCCTTTCACTGTTGCTTATTCTATGTCTGTCGATTTGGTTGTAGCTTTGAGTTCTTTGAATCTTGTGCACATCATTTAAAATAATTTTGGATAAAGCAATTTAGAATGTCAAAAGGGGAAGTATTTTGACTGTACAGGGGATCTTGAACTGTCTTTTTTCCCATCTATTTTCGTAGAAGGATCAATAGTACTCTCACTAACTCTCTAACGTAGCTTGAATTGACAACCTATGAATCAGTGGTGGAGGTGTTCAATCCTTGAGCAAGTCACACTTGTCATTTTCTGAATGATATACTAAAACTGAAATGATTAAAATTTATAGAACTATGATGACTCCTCGGCCTCCTCCTCCCTTTTTTTATGGTCGCCTCTCCAAAGAGTATGTATTTTCAGAATGTGTATATATATGTAGTTTCGTGAGCTCCACACTACTGCACATTACTATATATAGTTTAATCAAATGAAATGGATCCATATGGAGTCCAATTAACATGGTCATATGGAGGATTCATTAATCCTCACCATCAACTAGCTTGACGTTGAGGTGTAGATGGCACTGGCGATGTTATGTGAAATGGGAGTTTTGATTGGGAATGCAACTAAAATAGATATTCTACAAAAATTTTTCTTGGGAATGCTAGAGGAAAGGAAACCAACATCCAGTCTAAGCAACAAAAAAAGATAAATTATATAGCGTTCTACTCATATCTACTCTCACAATTTGCCCTAACAATATAAGCAACATTTGTACATGGCTATTTTTTATTTGATATTCTTTTTATTATTTATAAGAGACAAGGATAAGCATTTCTTCACTTATGAATATAATATTCACTAGTTTGATTATCTATTATCATTAGTTGATAAAGTTCAACCTTGCTTCTTACCATTTGCTTAATTTTGTTTTTGGTTTCTTCTATTGCTAAAGATTGAATTTTTATTTTTTTGGTTGGGAGTTTGGTGTGTCAACTTTTTGGATGTTTTTTATTCCTGAGTAAAGTTATATATTGTTCTTTGCATTATTTATTTATGGAGATAGGTAAAGATTGATTTTTTTTCGTATGTTTTGCTATGTTAGTGTGTGTGTGTGTGTTAGTTTTTGGGTGTAATTAAAGATTGAGTTGTCTTTATATTTTAGGTTGTAATTATTGCTAAAGGTTGAATTTCTGTGTTACTCTCTTATTTTGTGTGGTCTCATTTTGGTGTAGTTAAATATTGGACTATTATAGTGTTTTTCGGTTTCTTATGTTGCTAAAAATTGATGTTCTATGCATTATTGTATTGACGTTAGCAATTTTCTGTATGTAGTTAAAGATTAGATTGGGTTAGATGTTAACTTTATTAAAAGAAAAATGCTAAAAATTGATGTTTTATGCGTTACTGTGTTGATGTTAGTGTTTTTCTGGATGTATTTAAAGATTAGATTGTGTTGGATGTTAGCTATATTAAAAGCATAATGACAAAATTACTCGAGTGTGTGGTATTACTGGATCGAGTTGAGTAATTGGACGTATGGTTAAAGATAGAATATTTTTGGCGATTTTTGATTTCTGGGTGCTCATTGAAATACTAACCCTTCTCAATTATATGCAACGGGTTTCAACTATATAATCATGCATCTCAACTCTCAAGCTAAGGATGCATCACATTTTGTTATCTATGTAAATAAAATGTATATTACTCATTGTAAAATTGTCTCTTTGGCAACTATCATAAAGTATAGTTAGGTTTACACATTAATGTATTAGAACTAATTTTTCTTTACGTGCATCATGTTGGGCCCATGCTAACACGGGCCCCTTCTCCCTAATATTATTATGTAGAAGCATTGGTTTCGACTAGGCTACTTAATGGAAATAGAATTCCACATAAGAATATTATGCTCATTTAACATTAGTTGCATGTACTCTTTGTCCAATAATAATAACTACACATGTTATTTGACTAAGAACTCAAAGACACGTAGACATATTTCTGATCCATTTTGGTTTTTATAGATTCTAAGTCAAATTTTATTTTTAATCACTTGATAATATATATTTTCTCCATTTTTTTATTTGTCATAATTTTCTTTTTTAGAGTCAAATAATATAAACTTAATCAATATTTAAGACGTACTTTAAAATTAAATTTACAACTTAATAGTACTTTTCATATAAATTTTGAATATCTAAATTCTAATTTTAAAATATTTAATTAATCTAATCTCATTTAAATTTGAAAGTAGTCAAATAACCCTCTAAAAATGAGATGAAACACTCTGGGTTTGGACCATTAGAAAATTTTTTGGATTTCTGGTTTTTGGACATCACACTACTTATAGGTACCAGTCGTATGGTGGAATACGGTTGGTATGGGCTAGTGGTATATTAACTAGTCTTGCTTAGTGGATCGTATTAGTTTCTGGAATGGGTATGACTTTGTGGGTACGAGCCGTAAGGTTGGTGATGAGACGTATGGTTTGGGTACGACTTGGTTTGGATAAGTCGTATGCTGGGATATGTTGGTTCTAAGAAGGAGGCCTAGGGTACGAGTGGGTACCACTCGTATTTGAGGGTATGACTAGTATAGAGGAGTCATACCATCTGATGGGAATTTTAAGCATTTTAAGTTGGGGGTAATCTAGACATTTCCCCACTTAACCTCTTAAATCCCCATGACTTATCACTAGATTGGGACATCATTTACCCTATTATTAAAATCTTAAACACTTAGAAACTCTCACTAATTCTCTTTAAGGCTATTGGTAAAGAAAGGCTAGTGTTTTATCGAGAGGATCAATTTGGAGGTTTGTACAGGTGATTTCTGTAATACCCTATACTTTTCCTAGCTCAGTTTAGCTCCTAGAATGTCAAGGGTTAGCTTTGGAAATTAATAACTCTTGATACATATAGATTTTTCAAGCTCTATACCCACCAATATGTAGATAATTGAATCAGCTTTCCAATGATACCAATTTCACCTTAATTTGATACTCGGTTGAAAAGTTATGGAAATTTTAGTGAAAATAGTAGGGCATTTCGACAGGCACCGCGTAGCGGTGGAGGAAAAATCATAATTTTTCGATTCAAGTGAAGCACCGCAATTGTCCCGTGTCACAGTGAAACTCCAGTTTCTATTTGTCCCTTTGCAGTAGCTTATCACAATTTTCCTGTATCACGCCGAAATTCCCAAATGGACTGACACCGCATTACGGAGGAGTGCAAAATTGCACTCGTCCTTTTTCAGTGGCGCAACGCAATTATGTCTCATCACGCCAAAGCCCAAAATAGCAATGGTCCCTTATTCAGTGAGCCACCGCAATAGCCTTGCATCGTGGTGGTGTGCCAAATTGGGATTTTCCAGTTTTGAGTTAAATTTTACAAAAGGCAACCTAGTCATTTCTCCAAGCCCCAATTCGTATAAAACACAGAATTCAACCTATCGTAAGTACTTTATGCATACTTTTCATCAACCTTCTCCCAAAGAAAACCTAGAACATTAAACATTCATCCCCAAGAAATTCAAATTCTACCATTCTTTTTTCAAGATAGCTCAAAATTAAGGATTCCTAATTCAAGAACTTCAAGAATCTATCTTCAAGAGCACAAATAGGGATTCAACATTCAAGTTCCTTCATGTAATCATCAATTAAGGTATGTAGGGTTTTCAACAAGGATTATCGTTTCATCCTTGTGCCCAAAATTAGTTTTTGATGATAATTTTACTTGAATTTATATGAGTTTCAAATTAAGGTTAGTACCCAATATTTTTATTTGCAAGATTATGAGGTTTCAAATGATTTAGATGTTGCATTGCATGTCTACTATTGTATTTTCATGCATATTGCAAAATATTTCTAGATTTAGACTTGAATTATCAATATTTTCATTACTTAGCATGAGTTTTATGATGATTTGACATGAAATAGATGTATGAGTTATTAGCCTTAGTTTGAATGTTGTTATTTCAGGCAGATTATGCTTCTAAGCATCTCATGATTTTTTACATTCATATTTTGAACAAAGATTAGATCTTTTGACTACAGGTTAGATATGGAGTCCACTTTACAGATTTAGATATAGTTTACAGTAAACAGATTTACAAGAGGTTTTCATTGTAAACCCTTATATTAGGTTTTTAAAAGTGGTTTTGCAAAAGAATGAGCATACAGATTAAAGGGAGTAGTATTTAGCACTGCGTTGGGTAGGTTTACATATCCTAGAACTACGAGCCATCATAGGTACAAATTATCAAATTATTACTATTTTAATATGGATATTATATTTAGACATTTTCAGCTTAGCCCATACAAAATTCCGTATTTTCGCTTGATTATATATCTATACTTCCCAATTATGAGTTTCAAATTTAGTAGAAGGCGGACAGGGTTGGCTTAAGGCTACTCATATTCTTGAGCACTGTGTGATATCTCGGGACCCATTTCCGAGGCATTACAATTTCTCTCCATCAACTTCGTAATCTAAGGTATGTACTCCTCCCTCATTGTTAGTTATAACTAATGGTATGTTTTATACAATATTTTCATGGCATGATTATTATATAGTTTAGGGGTTTTCAAATATATGTTGAGGTTTTGGTATTAACTGCTTGGTTATGGTTTTCCCATAATATAATTATGTTTTTACATACTTTAATTGTGGTTTGGACAATTGGTTTCATGGAAATTGTAAATTAGTAATTGGAATTGGTTTTGGAAACACTATTCCCCCAATATGTTTGATAAAATTTCTAAGATAATGCTTTTACTATATTATTGGACTTTTAATGGAACTATTGCATGGTATGATTCGGTAATGGAACCCTAAATCGTATAAATGGTATAAATAGTTTTAATGATTTAGAATGGTTAAATGGTATAGGTTGGTGGTCATGGTTATGGTTACTTAAACTTGCTTTTGGGGTACAAGGGAATCCCCTAAGTAAATAAGCTAATAAACTTCTTGTGGTGTACAAAGGATTCCCCGAAGCAAATATACTAATGGAACACTTGTGGGGTACAAGGGATTCCCCCAAGTTAAGGGAATAATGTGATCTATGGTACATGGGAATCCCTTTTTCATAAAAAGTTAGCTAAGAACATTGCTTGCAAGCTATAGCCGATATGACGATACCACTACTTAGAGCCTTGGTTAATGATAATGGAATAATTCTTTAGTTGGTTAGAAATGGTTTTAATTAGGTAATGATGGTGGGGTGTGATAGCTATCGTGAAGCTGCGAGTCCAATGGACAAACACTAAAAACTCATGTTTGCCAAAATAAGGGTTGGTCATAGCGACCTTATATGATAATATAAGGTACACGAGAATCCTCTAAGTATACTGTACATATGTATCATGGAGAGTGAAGGGTACTTAGAAATCCCCTACTCTTATGGTACTTTTGGTTTAGTTGGCTACACATATCTGGGCTCATTTAGGGGGTTGCACTGGACCCATTTAGCCCGTAGGTAGTACTAAGACGGTTAAGCTACACATATCCAGGTTAATGGTATTAAAGGCATGCTAAACCCAGCTTTTTATCCTATCATGGCTATACATATATGTATGGTTTGTATGTATATGGTTGGTTTACTTGGTTATATTAGTTGATATTATTTTATCCTTATTCTGAGGTCATGCTAGCGTTCAGCCCGTAACCCATCTTCGAGCGGCTATATCCCCATTCGATGCAAGAACAGACCATTCTACTCCTTCTGCTTAGTGATCGAATTTGGGATTACCTATTGGATTAAAGTGGTGAGATTTCATATTTTAAAAAGATCTATTTTATATCATGGATGTCTTTACAAACTTCAGTTATTATATGGATATTAGTTTTGGCTATGGTTGGGGGTATGTCCCAATCGAATATTATTATTATTTTGGTTAGAGGATTTGTGTGACTATTATGGATGGAATGAGCGATGTCGATATTAGTGTCATCCTTAGTATTTGCATTGGATTGGGGATGATACCGTTGGACTGAATTTATGATTGTTCCATCCTTTTATGTCATGTTATGGACATAAACTTGGTTTTTATATTGGTTTAGTTATGGTTGTTGGTTGGTTATGGATGGTTGGACTTGTTTGGGCTGGTCACAATCATAGACCTATCCTAGAGTCTTAGGTTACACTTATATAATATCTTGTTATATGGTCAAAATTCACCCAACTTAGGATATGCATTGGTTAGTTGGGTTGGCTAACATAGGTGGTCTGTTGTCCTAGTTGGACTTAGGAGGCTCATTACAATAAGGCCTTGTTTTGGGTCCTGTCAAGTTGGTATAAAATTTTAGGTTCATGGTTAATTGGGAGTCCAGAAAGCCATGCCGAGTAGAGTCTCTTTTAAGAGTGTGTACTGTACCACACTCATAAGAGAGAGGATATAAGGCATTTAGGAATATTTCACTTTCTTGGTATTCTTTTTTCAAGCGTGGAGTCTAAGTCTTGGAATCTTTACTAATCTTGGATTCTTTATTTTTTAGATTATGCTTTGACGATCTGATACTCAAGGTAACTCTTCTATCCCAACTGGGGCAATGTTGAAGGGACACAGGGGATCCATACTTATTCTAGACGTATAGTCCCTAAATTTTTGGAGTTCCACCGGTTGCTACTAGCTATTCTCAAGATAAGGTGACTAATGCAGAATTTCGTTGATCAATTTATGTTATTGCTCAGTTGGTTGCTGCTCCAATTAAGTGGGATACATTTGGTGTTTTATTTGTTGAGGACACAAGGGTTAGCCAGTTTATGAAGATGAATCCTCCTACTTTTACAGAGGTGAAGGTGGAGGAGGATTCTCAGATTTTTTTAAGATATTGAGGAGTCAACTTTGTAGGAGACTTTCTCTAATGCTTTTATGGATCATTTTATCCCTCAGGAGCTGAGAGAAGCGAGGGTAGAGGAATTTGTCAATCTGAGATAAGGGAAAATTTTTGTCAAGGAATATGCCTTTAAAATTTCATCAGCTGTAAAGGTATGCTCCAAAATTAATGTGGTATTTGTTCGTAGTAGGCATTCTTTGGTGGATTTGTTAGAACTTAATGTGGTGGATTTTGATGTTATATTAGGGATAGATTAGTTACACTCTTGTTATGTGTACTTAGATTGTCAGACCCGTAAGGTTGTCTTTAGGTTTCCCGGTGAACCGATTATTGAATAGGAGGGTGGTTCCCTAGCTCTTAGGGGGAGGATTATTTATTATCTTAGATCTCAGAGGTTAATATCTAAGGGATGTCTCTCTCATTTGGTCTGGGTTAAAGATTCTAATTCAGAAAGTCCTTCATTGCATTCAGTTCCGATAGTGAATGAGTTTCCTAAGGTTTTTTCGAATGATGATCCAGGTGTTCCTCTAAATAGGGTGATTGAGTTTGGTATTGATTTGGTTCTGGACACTCGTCCAATATTTATTCCTCCTTATAGAATGGCTCTGGCTGACTTGAGGGAACTCAAGAAGCAACATAAGGATATCTTAGATAAAGGTTTCATCATACTAGTATATCCTCCTAGGATGCAACGGTGTTATTCGTTCGCAAGAAGGATGGTTCCTTTCGGATGTGCATTGACTAGAAGTAGTTGAATAAGGTAATAGTTAAGAACAAGTATCCCCTTCTAATGATAGATGACTTGTTTTATTAGGTTCAAGGTGCTAAATTCTTTTCTAGGATAGACCTTCAGTTCGAGTATCATCAGCTTAAGATTAGGGAGGTGGATATCCCTAAGATGGCTTTACGTACTTGGTATGGGAACTTTGAGTTCTTGGTTATGTCATTCGGTATGACTATTGCCCTGATGGCATTTATGGTTTTGATGAATAGGGTTTTCAGGTAGTTTTTGGATCTTTTTATCATTGTATTCATTGATGATATTTTGGTTTATTCTAAGAGAGAGGTAGATCATGCCAATCATCTTTGTGTGGTGTTGCAGATATTAAAAGAGCAACGATTATATGCAAAATTCTCTAAGTTTGGGTTTTGGTTGAATGCTATAAGTTTTCTTATTCATATTATTTCTAGTGATGTGATCATGGTGGATCCGCAAAAGGTGGCAGTGGTTAAACAGTGGCCTAGACCCACGACTCCAATCAACATTCAGAGCTTCTTGGCTTTGGCTGGGTATTATAGGTAATTCGTGGAAAGTTTCTCAACGATAGCTGCCCCATTATCTAAGTTGACTCGGAAGAAGGTAAAGTTTTCTTAGTCTGATGCTTGTGAAGAGGAAGCTGATGGATAAGTTAATTTCAGCTCTGGTTTTGACATTGTCTGAAGGTAATGAAGGGTTTGTGGTTTATTATGACGCATCCCAGGTAGGACTCAGTTGTGTTTTGATGTAGCATAGGAAGGTGATTGTCTATAGTTCCAGGCAGTTAAAGGTACATGAGAGGAATTATCCTACTTATGATTTAGAGATTTTAGCAGTGATTTTTGCTTTGAATGTCTGGAGGCATTATTTCTATGGAGTGCACATGGATATTTTTTTTTATCATAAGAGTCTACAGTATGTGTTCACTCTAAAAGAGCTAAATCTCAGGTTTAGGAGATGGTTGGAGCTTCTCAAGTACTATGATATGAGTCTTCACTACTACCCAGGTAAAGCTAACATGGTTGCTGATGCTTTTAGCTGTTTGTTTATGAGGACTTTAGCTCATATGGATAATGAGAAGCGGGAATTGGTGAAGGATATTCACTGCTTGGCTAATCTTAGAGTTCATCTCTTGGACTCTAATGATGGTGAGGTGATGGTACACGAAGTGGTTCGGTCGTCTCTTGGTGTAGAGACCAAGAAGAAGTAAATGTTAGATCCTATATTAATGCTAATCAAGAGTGATATTGGTGGGTAAAAGGTTATGGTGATTGAGATCAGCAATAATGGTACTTGAGATACCAAGAGAGGTTTTATGTTTCTGATGTCAATGGTTTGCGACAAAGGGTTTTGGCTGTGGCGCATGAATCATGCCATGTTGTTCATCCCGGTTAAACAAAAATGTATCATGATCTCAAGGAGATGTATTGGTGGAATCGTATAAAAAGGGATGTGACTAATTTTGTGGCTAAGTTTAAGGTGCTCTAACAAGTCAAAATTGAGTACATAAGACCTGGAGGGTTATGTCAAGAAATTAAGTTACTTGAATGGAAATGGGCGGTAATCAATATGGATTTCGTTACCTGTCTTTCTCGGTCTCAAAACTAATTTGATTTGGTTTGGGTTAGCGTTGATAGGATGACAAAGTCCTCTTATTTGTTGCTAGTGAGGACTATCTTTTTGGCTGAGGACTATAAGCGATTGTATCTTTATGAGAATGTTAAGCTGAATGGGGCACCTATTTTGATTATCTCTCATAATGGTACACAATTTTCATCTCATTTATGGACCAAGGTTAGTCTGAGTATTGCTTTTCACCCTCATATGGATGGGCAAGCAGAGAGGACTATTCCTACATTGGAGGACATGTTTCGTACGTGTGTGGTTGATTGTAGTGGTAATTGGGTAAAGCATCTACCTTTGGTAGAGTTTACTTACAACAATAGCTACCATTCTAGCATTGGAATGGCCCTTTTTGAGGCATTGTATAGTGGGAGGTATAGATATCCTATTGGGTGGTTTGAGCTTGTCGAAACAAATATGTTTGGCTTGGACTTGGTTTATCAGGATATGGAAAAGGCGAAGGTGATCCGAGATAGGCTCAAGGCTACCCAAAAGTCCTATACGGATGTAAGGCATAGAGATTTAGAGTTCGAGGTTGGGGATAAGGTGTCCCTAAGGGTATCTTCCACATAAGGAGTGATGCAGTTTGGTAAAAAGGAAAAGATCAGTCCCCGATTTATTGGTCCTTATGAGAATACACGGAGGGTTGGTAATGTGGCTTATGAATTGGAGTTACCTTTTGGTTTGAGCTCCATTCATCCAGTATTTCATGTCTCTATGTTGAGAAAGTGTCTTGGTGATCCTTCTTTGGTAGTTTCTTTGAAAGAATTGGGTATCTCGGACTCTCTGTCTAATGAAGAGGTCCCTGTTAAGATATTAGATTGGCAGGTTCGTTGGTTACGAACCAAAGTTGTGGCCTCGGCTAAGGTTCTATGGCAGAACCACAAGGTGGAAGAGGCTACATGAGAAGAAGAAGTAGACATGAAGTCCAAATATCCGCATTGGTGTTTGTTCCAAATACTCGTGCAGAAGGTATGTGTTTTTGATCACATTTTCCTTTTCCGACTTTGTTAAAGATTGAATTGATATTTACTAATGCAAATGAATCATGATTATGCTTGACCTACCTTGTTCATCATTCGGGGACAAATGATTCTAGTGGGGGAGACTGAAACACCTTGGGTTTGGACCCTTAAAAATTACCTAGATTTATGGTTTTTGGACATCATACGACTTGTGGGTACTAGTTGCATGATGGGATATGATTAGTATGGGCTGGTCATATGCTAACCAGTGTTAGTTGGTGGGTTATATTAGTTTCTACAATGGGTACGACTTGGTGGGTACGAGTCATATGGTTGGTGATGAGTCATACAGTTTGTGATGAGTTGTATGGTTTGGGTATGACTTAGTTTAGGTAAGTCATATGCTGGACAGTGTTGGGTCCAAGGGGGAGGACTAGGGTACGCGTGGTGGGTACCACTCGTATTGGAGGGTACGACTAGTATGGGGGAGTCATACCATCTGACAAAAATTTTAAGTAGTTTAAGTTGGGGGTAATCTGGACATTTCCCCCACTTAACTTCTTAAGGCCCCATGACTTATAACTCTATTGGGACATCATTTACCCTATTATTCAAATCTTAAACACTTAGAAACTCTCACTAATTCTCTCTAAGGCTCCTAGGTAAAGAAAAGTTAGGGTTTCATATAGAGGATCAATTTGGGGGATTGTACGGGTGATTTCCCTGCATCATCTTCATAATCTAAGGCATGTATTCCTCTCTCATTGTTAGTTCCAACTAAAGGCATATTTTATACAATGTTTTTATGGCATGATCATTGTATAGTTTTGGGGTTTTCAAATATATGTTGGGGTATTGGTATTAAATGCTTGGTTATGGTTTTCCTATGTTTTAATTATGTTTTTACATGCTTTAATGGTAGTTTGGACAATTGGTTACATGGGAATGGTAAATTGGTAATTGGAATTAGTTTTGAAAACACCAAGCCCCCAACATGTTTGATAAAATGCCTAGGATAATGTTTTTACTATATAATTGGACTTTTAATGGAACTATAGCATGGTATGGTTTGGTAATGGAACCTTAATTGGTATAAATGGTTTGGAATGGTTAAATGATAGGGGTTGGTGGTCATGGTTATGGTTAATTAAACTTCCTTATGGGGTACAAGGGAATCACCTAAGTAAATATTCTAATGAACAACTTGTGGGGTACATGGTATTACACTAAGCAAACATACTAATGGAACACTTACGGGGTACACGGGATTCCCATAAGTTAACTTGGTAATGTGATCTATGGTTACATGGGAATTCTTATTTCATAAAAATATTGGCTAAGGATATTGCTTTCAAGCTATAGTCGGTATGACGATACCACTACTTATAGCCATGGTTATTGATAATGGAATAATGGTTTGGTTGGTTGGACATAATTATAATTGAAAAATAATAACAGAGTGTGATAGCTAATCGTGAAGGTGCGAGTCCAATGGACGAAACTGGAAAATCATATTTGCGGACATAAGGGTTGGTCATAGCGACCTTATATGATACTATGAGGTACATGGGAATCCTCTTAGTACATTGTAAATATGTATCATAGAGAGTGAAGGCTAGTTGGGAATCCCCTACACTTATGGCATCTCCAGTTCGTGCGGCTACATGCATCGAGGCCCATTCATGGGGTTACACTCAACCCATATAGCCTGTGGATGTTTCTAGAATGGTTAAGCTATATATACCCAGGTTAATGGTTTTAAAGACATTCTAAACCCGGCTCCCTTTCCTGACATGGTTATATATATGTGTATAATTTGTATGTATATGGTTGGTTTACTTAGTTTGGTTGGCATTATTTTATCCTTATCCTGAGTTCATGCTAGCGTTCACCCGCTAACCCATCTTTGGTCGGCTGTGTCCCTAAGTGATGTTGGAACTGGCCATTCTACTCCTCTGGCTTAGTGATCGAATTCGGGATCAGCTATTGAATTGAAGTGGTGAGTTTCATATTTTGGAAGGCTCCATTTCATATCATAGATGTCCTTACATACTTTGATTATTTTATGGATATTTTTTTTGGCAATGGTTGGTGGCATGCCCCAACCAGATATTGTTTTTCTTTTGGTTAGAGTCTTTATGTAACTACTATGGGTTTGAATAGGAGGTGTCGGTATTGGTGTCAGCCTTAGTATTGGCATTGGTGTTGGGGCTGATACCATTAGACTGAATTTATGATTGTTCCATCCTTTTATGTTATGTTATGGACAGGAACTTGGTTTTTATATTGATTTGGTTATGGTTGTTGGTTGGTTATGGATGGTTGGACTTATTTGGGCTGGTCACGGTCATAGACCTATCCCAGAGTCTTAGTTGCACTTATATGCTATCTTTTTATATGATCGAAATTCATCCGACTTAGGATATGCGTTGGTTGGTTGGATTGGGTAACGGGCGTGGTCTCCAGTCGTGGTTGAACTTGGGGCGCCCATTACAACAAATCCCTGGTTTGGGTCGTGTCAGAAAACATGACAATTAAAAATGAACGGAGGAATATATATGCGCATCAACAAGTGATAAAGTTTGTTAAGATAGTATGACTTTACGAATAGTTGCGCCAATCGTGATTTTACTATATCATCCTTAATTAATTATTATAAGCCATCTATGTATTAAAGATTTTATAATATTTAATTAAAAATATAAAAATAGATATTTATGACATGTCTGATTTAGCTGCTTCAAACGTCATTTTACTAAATATCACCCCCTAATTAATTATTGTAAGTAATCTAAGTATTAAAAATTAATAATATTTAATAAAAAAAAGTAAAATAGACATAAAGTAATAAATTAACTTGACGTCTTAAATTAACTTGACATCTTATATGAGTCCCATTTAATTTTTTTTCACAAACATTTTTTATAGTAGTCTTGTTATATCACTTTAATTAGTTGTTGTAAGTCATTTAAGACATAGTCTATTTCGTTCCCTCAATTGTGATTTTACTATATCACCACTAACTAATTATTATGGTCATCTAAGCATTGTGCCACTTAAATTGACATTTGTGATTTAATACCTCTCTTATAAAGAATGATTAACAGGCAACAGAGTGACATGTTCGCTTGTGTTGCCTGCTTAGATATTTTCTTTTATATTTGTTTACTTTACTTTTCTTTTTAGTCCATTATATATTAGAGAATTACATAAAAGTATTATAAATCATGATAATTAATAACTTAAAATAATTAAAAAGATGTAAAAAAAAAATTAGTTAACTCTCTAAAATTTGTTAATTCCACGTAAATTGGGACAGAAGAAAAAGTACTATAAATCAAAATAATTAATAATTTAAAATATTTAAAAAAACATATAAAAATTTAGTTAACTCTCAAAATTTTATCAATACCACATAAATTGAGACAGAGGGTATAATGTATATTATTTAAAAATTACGTAAAAAATATTATAAATCACAATAATTAACCTAAAAATGTTCTTCATGTTGGGCCCATACTAACATGGGCCATATCTCTCCTATTATGTGTATATATATATATATATATTTGGATCTTCAGCCCGGTGATGTGACATGTATCATAATCAAGAATTTAATTTATTTTTTCTAAATTTTGGATATTTTACTCATTTGCTTACATTTTTCTGTCGCAAGTTTTTTTAATAAAAGAAATCTAAAATGCCACTATTATTTCTTATACGTTATGACCTTTCTATTTTACTGTAGCAGTTACTGTATCCTTTCTAATTTCTCTACTTATAGTTTTGTTCTTAATGATACTCATAATTGCCAACGTAAAATTTTATGTTTATAACCACCAAACTTGATGTATAAGTTTATGATACTTTTTCTATAAATAATTGACAACTTTTCTGTAATACCCCATATTTTGGACTAGAATGAAAATCCATCATTCCTATGCGTTGATATTTCAAAAGCGTCAAATCCTATATAAATTTAGTGTGTTAATCAATTATTTAGTGTGGGAATCAATTTGAGCATGAATTTAGATCATAGAGGTCGCCTAACTCAAGTAGAAGTTGAAAGCTTTCCTATCGTTCAAGTTTTAGTGAGCGTCAAAACTTGGGTCAACTTCAATTGACCATAACTCATTGTATATGATGAACTGTGTGGTTTACTATATATCAAATGAAAGCTCTTTGAATTATATTTTCAATGATACCAATTTCTCCTAAATCCGATACCGGAGTAAGGATTTATACCCATTTTATTCCAGCCTGAAAAATGGTGACGACGTTTCTGATGGTCTATCATGTTTCTGACGACCTTTTTGACGACGACGTCACATTCTGACGACGTTATCATCCATGGGGAGAAAATCAAGAATTTGGACCCCTTTTGTGATGACCATTCGTGGCGGCCTATCACGGACCTAACGACCTGTCACGAATGGCGTCAAGTCAAGGGCATATTTGCAATGGTATTTTGGTTATTTCCTTCACCTCCCACGACTTATAACCCTAAAGAGGCATAATTTTTCCCATTTTTCTTTATTTAAGCATCTCAAAAACCCTCTCTTACACTCTAAACCACAAGATTAGGGTTTCCATCAAACTATTCTATCAAAAGCAAGATTCAAGCCTTTTTCCAAGATAATCAAGAATTAAGTTTCCCAATCCAAGAACTCTCCATCAAATAATCAAGGTTTCCTTTCTAAGGTATGCGTGTGTTCATTCATGGACTCCTTTCATCCATGAAGTTCAAGAATCCTTTTTTTTTCTAAAACTATATATTATGGTTTTCATGTTATGAATGGATTATTGATCATGTTTATGTGTTGAATGATGCCAAGATAGAATCTTTATGTGTTATTATGAATCTATGACATCATATGAGTTGAAAACATGTAAGTTTGATTATTTATGATGAGTAATTGTATGATTTACACCTATGCCTAAGTTGTGCATGTAAGCTGTTTGATAAAATACCTAAGAGACTAGAAATCATGCATTATAGCTAAATTGTGACTAAGTGAAGGATTCATGATAGGCCTCTATTATTAAATGTCATCCATGTTGATAATGTGTCTTGTGAACACTGTTGGATTACTCATGAACTAGTCTTATGAAATTATGCTGCTTGCAACACCCACTCATGTACAAGATATAGAATACCCATGTACTTCATGAAATTCCCCAAGTTATGATATTATGGATTGTGGTTGTAATAGGTAATGAGTATGATATTGAAAGCTGTGCAAGTATATACATGTTGTATGAAATTACCTTCCATGAAATAGATTGTTGAGAACCATGCTTAGTATGAAATCCCTTATTTATGATATTGTGGATTATGGAATCCACTCTTATGATCAAGTCAGTCATGTGTGGCAGTTTCCTTCCATCGAGTCCTAGGGGTACTTGTACCCATAAAATATAGTTGTGTGCCTAGAGCCATGTCATGTTTTCATGATACTCTCTGTCAAGCCATGATCTATAGAAATCAGTCAGTCATGTAACTCAGGAAAACTCGGTAATCTCAGTAGTTCAGTGTTCTCAGTAATATCAGTGCTCAGGAACCCTAGTAATCACAGTAAATCTCGATAACTTCAGTACTCTTAATCAGTCTTCAGAACTCATTATATTCCATTCGTCATTTGAATCCAGTAAACTCAGTTTTAGCTCCACTAAAAAATACCACTATTTTCAGTTCAGTTAATTAGTATCAGTTCAGCTAATCAGTTCAATTCAGTTATTCAGTTCAACCCATTTATTTAGTTCAGTGTCTTTTAGATGGGAGTAGGATTCACTATCGAGTGAGCCTATGTATGGGGACTCACCCACTAGATTAGGAAGGAGATCATTAGAAGCAATCCCTAAGTTCCAGAACTACGTATCCAGCGTAGGTACGAGATGTCACCCGTTAGATAGGATTGACATACTCAGGGGTCACTCGTTAGCACATTTATATGTATAGGACTGATCCAAGGAGTGACCCGCTATGTTAGGACTGATCCAAGGAGTCACCCACTAGATTAGGACTGACTACACAGCAGGTGTCTTTACTGGTGGTGCGGTACTGACACCTTTCTAGTAAGGGCAGAGATTGGACCCCAGTTAGCTTAGCTTAGGGTATATCATTTAGATGAATACATGCCACAGTTTCAATTACAGATTCAGGATTGTCAGTTACAGTCAACTCAGTTTAGTAGTATAGATTAGTACTGTTAGAGACAATCAATCCTTATCATTATAAATAGACTTTAAGACCACCCATTATATAGGACTGATCTCAACTATAGTTATACAGTAGCAGAATCACAAGATCTAAAGATCACCCTCTAGATAGGACTGATCTCAAATTTAGTTACTCCATATAAAATAGAACTCAGATAGTTTTATCAGAACTTAGACTGCCAGATACAGTCAACTCAGTTCAGTAGTATAGATTCAGTATTATTAGACACAATCAATCTTTATCATTATAAATAGACTTCAAGATTACCCATTAAACAGGAATGATCTCAACTATAGTTAAACAGTATCAGATCATCAGATCTAAAGATCACCCACTAGATAGGACTGATCCCAAATTCAGTTACTCCATATAAAATAAAACTGAGATAGTTCCATCAGAACTTAGACTGTCAGATATAGTCGCTCAGTATCAGTTACATCGGTTAGGCCGATCATCATAGTTATATTGGTCATATCAGTTATCAGAATTCATGATATCTGTACTCAGCTTCAGGACTGTCAGACACAGTCAACCAGACTAGTTCTTCATAATTTGATCTATCAGATATAGTCATTCATCTATTCAGTATCTCAGAATCAGTACACACATGTTGTTAGTATTCAGACTCAATAGTCAGTATCTCCATGATTTCAGTTACAGTTATGTATGCATGTATATATTCTAACAATCATATTAGTCAGCATTGTTCATGCATATAAATCTTTGCATTTAGCCTACCTCACTCGTATACTCAATACATTTAGATGTAATAATGCAATTGCGCTATGGTGCTTTCTCTTATGTTACACCATAGGTTCGGAGGAACAAGCTCCAGATCAGCAGTAGCATTCCAGTGTTCAGAGTTTGCAGTGAGTCCTTCTCATTCGAGGATGATATGATTATTGCTATATTTACTATTCAGTTTCTAGATGGAGTTAGTTGGAGACATGTTTCTTCAACTCCTTATTCAGTTCAGTTAGAGGCTTTCAGACTAGATGTCAGATTAGATATTTAGATCTCATTATGTTCAATATTTATGACTTAGTTTGGTATTGTTATACCTTTTTCAGACATTTTGTTATCAGACGTTTATTCAGTTTAAACCTTATGGCCTTTCATATTCATATTTCTATATTTTATGATATATTATGCAGTATACAGGTACAAATATCAGTCATGGGTTAGCTTGTGGTCCTTCGAGGTCATGAGCACCGTGTAGCATTCTGGTTTAGAAAATTAGGGTGTTACAAACTTGGTATCTGAGCCTAAGGTTCAATAGAGTCCTAGGAAGTCTGGAAGTCAGATCTAGTAGAGTCTTGTACATGCGTGTGTTGCGCACCACACTTATGTGCAGGAGGCTATGAGATATTTTAGGAATAGTTTCCCTTCATTCAGTACTCATGTTGTGCCATTGAGCAGTCAGATTTGTATAGCTTGTTTTCTCATCCTTGCATCTATTTATGCTATCCAAAATCTCAGAGAATGTAACTATTTAAAGGTAGAACCTCCTAGTAGTTGCAAGTTCAGTCCATCTCATGCATTAGTTTCAAACTCCCAAATTTTAATTATAATCTAGTTCGTATATGCCCTGTGCATCACCCAGTATCTCCGTAAGGTAGGAGTTATTAGAGGGACATAGCATCCCTAAGGGGAGATACTCCACTTTCTCTTAACGCTCTCATGCCTTAGATCCTTCAATTTCTCCTTGCATAACGAATTCAGTCTAGAAAAGAGGGTACTCATAAGTTGACCTTCAAGTTAGACCTCAGCTGTAACTCAAGTATTCAGAGGTTCAGATCAGTTCATGATGTTCAGTCCATATGTCAAGTAGCAGAATCAGTCATATTCTCATGTTTTAGTTCAATCTTAGTGCCTTTATCATTGCATGCTTAGTCGCATGTTCGTGAGTCAGTTCAGTTATGTATTCATGTATGAAATATGCATGGTCAGCTGATCAGTACTTTTAGTCATGCATTCATGTATCATGTCATTCATATAATCATGCATCAGATATGCATAGATTCAACTTATCAGATAAGCATCAGATATGCATTCTCAGTTTGAGAAACTCATTTTATCGGAACACTTAGTCCTACATTCATAAATCAGCTACCCATGCATCAGATATGTATGTACAGTATGATATGCTTAGTTTTTGGTCAAGTTAGCCATAAAATCATGATCAGTCATTCATGCTATATATTCGTGTAAGTTGTCTTTTGTCTCATATCAACCAGTATCATTCAAGGAGGAATATTCCCAAGGGGGAGATATTGTAATACCCCACATTTTGGACTAGAATGAAAATCCTTCATTCCTGTATGTGGATGTTTAAAAAGCCTCAAATCCTATATAAATTTAGTGTGTTAATCAATTATATAGTGTGGAAATATATTTTAGCATGATTTTAGATCATAGAGGTCCCCTAACTCAAGTACAAGTCGAAAGCTTTCCTATCGTTCAAGTTTTAGTGAGCATCAAAACCTGGGTCAACTTTAATCTACCATAACAAATTATATATGACTAACTAGATGGATTACTAAATATCAAATAAAAGCTCTTTGAATTATCTTTCTAACAATACCAATTTCTCCTAAATCCAATATCGGAGCAAAGAGTTATCCCCATTTTATTCCAGCATGCCAAGCTGGAAAATGGTGACGACGTTTCTGACGGGCTATCACGTTTTTGATGACCTTTTTGATGATGTCGTCATATTGTAACGATATTTTTGATGTTATCATCAGCACTGGGCAGAAAATGAAGAATTTGGACCCCTTTTCTGATTACCATTTGTGACGGCCTATCACGCACCTGATGGCCTGTCACGGATGGCGTCAAGTATATTTTTCCAGCAATTCAAGGGTATTTTTGCAAGGGTATTTTGGTCATTTCCTTCACCTTCCACGATTTATAACCCTAAAGAGGCATAATTTTTCCAATTTTTCTTCAGTTAAGCATCTCAAAAACCCTCTCTCACACTCTCAACCACAAGATTAGGGTTTCCATCAAACTCATCTCTCAAAAGCAAGATTCAAGCCTTTTTCCAAGATAATCAAGAGCTAAGTTCTCCAATTCAAGAACTCTCCAGCAAATCATCAAGGTTTCCTTTCTCAGGTATGCATGTGGTCATTCATGGACTCCTTTCATCCATAAAGTTCAAGAATCCTTTTTTTTCTAAAACTATATATTATGGTTTTCATGTTTTGAATGGATTGTCGATCATGTTTATATGTTGAATGATGCCAAGATAGAATCTTTATGTGTTATTATGAATCTATGACATCATATGAGTTGAAAACATGTAAGTTTGATTATTTATGATGAGTAATTGTATGATTTACACCTATGCCTAAGTTGTGTATGTAAGGTGTTTGATAAAATACCTAAGAGACTAGAAATCATGTATTATAGCTAAATTGTGACTAAGTGAAGGATTCATGATAGGCCTCTTTGATTCAATGTCATCCATATTGATAATGTGTCTTCTGAACACTGTTGGATTACTCATGAACTAGTCTTAAAGAATTATGCTATGCTTACTTGCAACACCCAGTCATGTACAAAATGTACAATACCCATGTACTTCATGAAATTCCCAAAGTTATGATACTGTGGATTGTGGTTGTAATATGTAATAAGCATCGTAATGAAAGCTATGCAAGTATATACATGTTGTATGAAATTTCCTTCCATGAAATAGATTGTTGAGAACCATGCTTGGTATGAAATCCCTTATTTATGATATTGTGGATTGTAGACTCTACTCTTATGATCAAGTCAGTCATGTGTGTCAATTTCCTTCCATCGAGTCTTGAGGGTACTTGTACCCAAAAAATATAGTTGTGTGCCTAGAGCCATGTCATGTTTTCATGATACTCTCAGTCAAGCCATGATCTATAGAAATCAGTCAGTCATGTAACTCAAGAAAACTCAGTAATCTCAGTAGTTTAGTATTCTTAGTAATCTCAATGCTCAGTAACCTCAGTAATCACAGTAAATCTTAGTAACTTCAGTACTCTTAATCAGCCCTCAGAACTCATTATATTCCATCCGTCATCAGAATCCAGTAAACTAAGTTTTAGCTCCGCTAAAAAATACCACTATATTTAGTTTAGTTAATCAGTATCAGTTCAACTAATCAATTCAGTTCAGTTATTCAGTTCAGCCTAGTTATTTAGTTCTGTGTCTTTCAAATGAGAGTAGGATTCAGAATCGAGTAAGCCTAGGGATGGGGACTCACCCGCTAGATTAGGACTGAGATCCTTAGAAGTAATACCTAAGTTCCAGAACTATGTAGCCAGCATAGGTACAAGATGTCACCTGTTAGATAGGATTGACATACTCAGAGGTCACCCGTTAGCATATTTATATGTATAGGACTGATCTACGGAGTCACCCGCTAGATTATGACTAACTCAATGACAGGTTTCTTTACTGGTCATGCAGTATTGAAACCTTTCAAGTCAGGGAAGAGATTGGACCCCAGTCAGCTTAGCTTGGGGCATATCAGTTAGATGAATACATCCCACAGTTTTAGTTATAGATTCAGGACTATCAGATACAGTACACTCAGTTCTGTAGTACAGATTCAGTACTATTAGAGACAATCAATCCTTATTATTTTAAATAAACTTCAAGTTCACCCATTAGACAGGACTGATCTCAACTATAATTAAATAGTATCAGAATCACCAGATCTAAAGATTACCCGCTAGATAGGACTGATCTCAAATTTAGTTACTCCACATAAAATAGAACTCAGATAGTTCCATCAAAACTTAGACTATCAGATACAGTCAACATAGTTCAGTAGTACAGATTTAGTACTGTTACAGATAATCAATCCTTATCATTATAAATAGACTTCAAGATCACCCTTTAAACAGGACTAATCTCACCTATAGTTAAACAGTATCATAATCATCAGATCTAAAGATCATCCACTAAGTAGGACTAATCTCGAATTCAGTTACTCCATATAAAACAGAACTTAGATAGTTCCATCAAAACTTAGACTATTAGATATAGTCGCTCAGTATTAGTTACATCGATTAGGCTGATTATCAAAGTTATATCGGTCATATTAGTTATCAAAATTCACGATATCAGTATTTGGCTTGAGGACTGTCAGAAACAGTAAACCAGACCAGTTCTTCATAATTCAATATATAAGAAATAGTCATTCATCCATTCAATTTCTCAGAATTAGTACACTCATATTGTCAGTATTCAGACTCAGCAGTCAGTATCTCCATGAGTTTAGTTACACTTATGTATGTATGTATGTATTCTCACATTCATATTAGTCAGTATTTTCATGCATATAACCCTTTGTATTTAGTCTACCTAACTCATATACTCAGTACATTCAGACGTACTAATGTAATTGGGCTATGGTGCTTTCTCTTATGTTACACCATAGGTCCAGAGGCACGATCTCCAGATCAGCAGTAGCATTCCAGTGTTCAGAGTTTGCAGTGAGTCCTTCTCATTCGAGGATGATATGATTATTATTATATTTACTATTCAGTTGCTAAATGGAGTTAGTTGGAGACATGTTCCTTCAACTCCTTATTCAGTTCAGTTAGAGGCTTTCAAACTAGATGTCAGATTAGTTATTTAGATCTCATTATTTTCAGTATTTATGACTTAGTTTCGTATTGTTATACCTTTGTCAGACATTTTGTTATCAGACGTTTATTCAGTTTGAACCTTATTGCCTTTCATGTTCATGTTTCCATATTTTATGATATATTATGCAGTATACAGGTACAGATATTAGTCATGGGTTAGCTTGTGGTCCTTCAAGGTCATGAGCACCATGTAGCATTTCGATTTAGAAAATTAGGGTGTTACAAACTTGGTTTCTGAGCCTAAGTTTAAATAAAGTCCTAAGAAGTCTAGAAGTTATTTCTAGTAGAGTCTTGTACATACGTCTGTTGTGCGCCACACTTATGTGCAGGAGGCAATGAGATGTTTAAGAAATAGTTTCCCTTCTTTCAGTATTCATGTCGTGCCAGTGAGCAGTCAGATTTGTACAGCTTGTTTTCTCATCCTTGCATATATTCATGCAATTCAAAATCTTAGAGAATGTAATTATGTAAAGGTAGAACCTCCTAGTATTTTCTAGTTTAGTCCATCTCATGCAGTTGTTTCAAACTCCAAAAGTTTAGTTATAATCTAGTTCGTAGATGCCCTATGCATCACCTACTATCTCTGTAAGGTAAGCATTCTTAGAATGACATAGCATCCCAAAGGGGAGATACCCCACTTTCTCTTAACACTCTCATTCCTTAGATCCTTCAATTTCTCCTTGTATAAAGAATTCAGTCTAGAGTAGAGGGTACTCATAAGTTGACCTTCAAGTTAGACCTCAGCTGTAAGTCAAGTATTCAAAGGTTCAAATCAGTTCATGATGTTTAGTCCATATGTCATATAGCATAATCTGTCATGTTATCATGTTTTAGTTCAATCTTAGTTACTTTACCGTTGCATGTTCAGTCGCATATTCGTGAGTCAGTTCAGTCATATATTCATACATCAGATATACGTGGTCAGCTTATCAGTACTTTCAGTCATGCATTCACGTATCATGTCAGTTATATAATCATGTATCAGATATGCATGGATTCAACTTATTAGTTACACATCAAATATGCATTCTCAGTTTGATAAACTCAGTTTATCGAAACACTCAGTCCTACATTCACAAATCAGCTACCCATGCATCAGATATGCATGTACAGTATGATATACTCAGTTTTCAGTCATGTCAGCCATGAAATCATGATCAGTCATTCATGCTATATATTCATGTAAGCTATCTTTTGTCTCATATCAGCCAGTATCATTCGAGGAGGAATGTTCCCAAGGGGGAGATATTGTAATACCCCACATTTTGGACTAGAATGAAAATCTGCCATTCGATGTTTCCAAAGCCTCAAATCCTATATAAATTTAGTGTGTTAATCAATTATGTAGTGTGTTAATATATTTGAGCATGAATTTAGATCATAGAGGTCGCTTAACTCAAGTACAAGTTGAAAGATTTCCTATCGTTCAAGTTTTAATGAGCATCCAAACTTGGTTCAACTTCAATCGACCATAACTCGTTATATTTGACTAACTGGATGGTTTACTAAATATCAAATGAAAGCTCTTCGTATTAGCTTACCAACGATACCAATTTTGCCTAAATCCAATATCGGAGCAAAGAGTTATACCCATTTTATTCCAGCATGTCAAGCTGGAAAATGGTGATCACGTTTCTGATGGGCTATCACGTTTTTGACGACCTTTTTGACGACGTCGTCACATTCTGAGAATATTTCTAATGATTTCATCAGCACTGGGCAGAAAATAAAAAATTTGGACCCCTTTGTGATGACCATTCGGGACGGCCTATCACGGACCTGACGGCCTATCACGAATGGTGTCAAGTATATTTTTCTGTCAATTCAAGGGTATTTTGGTCATTTTCTTCACCTTCCATGATTTATAACCCTAAAGAGACACAATTTTTCCTATTTTTCTTAAGTTAAGCATCTCAAAAATCCTCGCTTACACTCTCAACCACAAGATTAGCGTTTCCATCAAACTCATCTCTCAAAAGCAAAATTCAAGCCTTTTTCCAAGATAATCAAGAATTAAGTTTTCCAAACCAAGAACCCTCCAGCAATTCATCAAGGTTTCCTTCTAAGGTATGCATGTGTTCATTCATGGACTCCTTTCATCCATGAAGTTCAAGAATTCTTTTTTTTTCTAAAACTATATATTATGGTTTTCAAGTTTTGAATGAATTGTTGATCATGTTTATGTGTTGAATGATGCTAAGATAGAATCTTCATGTGTTATTATGAATCGATGACATCATATGCATTGAAAACATGTAAGTTTGATTATTTATGATGAGTAATTGTATGATTTACACCTATGCCTAAGTTGTGTATGTAAGGTGTTTGATAAAATACCTAAGAGACGAGAAATCATGTATTATAGCTAAATTGTGACTAAGTGATGGATTCATGATAGGCCTCTATGATTTAATGTCATCCATGTTGATAATGTGTTTTGTGAACACTGTTGGATTACTCATAAACTAGTCTTATAGAATTATGCTATGCTTACTTGCAACACCAACTCATGTACAAGATGTACAATACCCATGTACTTCATGAAATTCCCCAAGTTATGATATTATGGATTGTGGTTGTAATATGTAATGGGCATGATATTGAAAGCTATACAAATATATACATGTTGTATGAAATTCCCTTCCATGAAATAGATTGTTGAGAATCATGCTTAGTATGACATCCCTTATTCATAATATTGTGGATTATCGACTCTACTCTTATGATCATGTCAGTCATGTTTGTCAGTTTCCTTCCATCGAGTCCTGGGGGTACTTGTACCCGAAAAATATAGTTGTATGCCTAGAGCCATGTCATGTTTTTACGATACTCTCAGTCAAGCCATGATCTATAGAAAATTAGTCAGTCATGTAACTCAGGAAAACTCAGTAATCTCAGTAGTTTAGTATTCTCAGTAATCTCAGTGCTCAGTAACCTCAGAAATCACCATAAATCGCTGTAACTTCAGTACTCTTAATCAGTCCTCAGAACTCATTATATTCCATCCATCATCAGAATCCAGTAAACTAAGTTTTAGCTCCGCTAAACAATACCACTATTTTTAGTTCAGTTAATCAGTATCAGTTTAGTTAATATGTTCAGTTCAATTATTCAGTTAAGCCCAGTTATTTAGATCAGTGTCTTTAAATGGGAGTAGGATTCAGCACCGAGTAAGCCTAGGGATGGGGACTCACCCGCTATATTAGGACTGAGATCCTTAGAACCAATCCCTAAGTTCCAGAACTACGTAGCCCGCATAGGTACAAGATGTCACCAGTTAGATAGGATTTACATACTCAGGGGTCACCCATTAGCACATTTATATGTATAGGACTGATCTAAGCAGTTACCCGCTAAATTAGGACTGACTCCACGGCAGGTATCTTTACTGGTCATGCAGTACTGAAACCTTTTAAGTCAGGGCAAAGATTGGACCCCAGTCAGCTTAGCTTGGGCCATATCTGTTAGATGAATACATCCCACAGTTTCGGTTACCGATTCAGGACTGTCAGATATAGTACACACAGTTCAGTAGTACAGATTCAGTACTGTAAAAGATAATCTATCCTTATTATTTCAAATAGACTTCAAGATGACCCATTAGACAGGACTGATCTCAACTATAGTTAAATAGTATCAAAATCATCGGATCTACAAATCAACCGCTAGATAGGACTGATCTCAAATTCAGTTACTCCATATAAAATAGAACTCAGATAGTTCCATCAGAACTTAGACTGTCAGATACAGTCAACTTAGTTCAGTAGTACATATTTAGTACTGTTAGAGACAATCAATCCTTATCATTATAAATAGACTTCAAGATCACCCATTAAATAGGATTGATCTTAACTATAGTTAAACAGTATTAGAATCCTCAGATCTAAAGATCACCCACTAGATAGGATTGATCTCAAATTCAGTTACTCCATATAAAACAGAACTCAGATAGTTCCATCAGAACTTAGACTATCAGATATAGTCACTTAGTATTAGTTACACCGATTAAGCCGATCAACACAGCTATATCGGTCATATTAGTTATCAAAATTCATAATATCAGTATTCAACATCAGGACTGTCAGACACAGTCAACCAGACCAGTTCTTCATAATTTGATTTGTAAGAAATAGTCATTCATCTATTCAGTATCTCAGAACTAGTACACTCATATTGTCAGTATTCAGACTCAGTAGTCAGTATCTCTATGAGTTCAGTTATAGTTATGTATGCATGTATGTATTCTCACGTTCATATTAGTTAGCATTGTTCATTCATTAACCCTTTGTATTTAGCCTACCTCACTCGTATACTCAGTACATTTAGATGTACTGATACAATTGTGCTATGGTGCTTTCTCTTATGTTACACCATATGATCTGAGGCACGAGGTCATGATCAACAGTAGCATTCCAGTGTTCAGAGTTTGCAGTGAGTCCTTCTCATTTGAGGACAATATAATTATTGCTATATTTACTATTCAGTTGCTAAATAAAGTTAGTTGGAGACATGTTCCTTAAACTTCTTACTCAGTTCAGTTAGAGGCTTTTAGACTAGATGTCAGATTAGATATTCAGATCTCATTATTTTCAGTATTTATGACTTGGTTTGGTATTGTTATACCTATTTTAGACATTTTGTTACCAGATATTTATTCAGTTCTAACCTTATGGCCTTTCGTGTTCTTGTTTCCATATTTTATGATATATTATACAGTATACAGGTATAGATATCAGTCATGGGTTATCTTGTGGTCCTTTGAGGTCATGAGCACCGTGTAGTATTCTGGTTCAGAAAATTAGGGTGTTACAAACTTTGTATCTGAGCCTAAGGTTCAGTAAAGTCTGAGGAAGTCTAGAAGTCCCATCTAGTAGAGTCTTGTATATGCGTGTGTTGTGCACCAGGATATGAGATGTTTTAGGAATAGTTTCCCTTCTTTCATTATTTATGTCATGCCAGTGAGCAGTCAGATTTGTGTAGCTTATTTTCTCATCCTTGTATCTATTAATGCTATTCAAAATCTGAGAGAATGTAACTATTTAAAGGTAGAACCTCCTAGTATTTGCATGATTAGTCCATCTCATGCATTGGTTTCAAACTCCCAAAGTTTAGTTATAATCTAGTTCATAGATACCCTGTGCATCACCTAGTATCTCCGTAAGGTAAGCATTCTTAGAATGACATAGCGTCCCAAGGGGGAGATACCCCACTTTCTCTTAACGCTCTCATGCCTTAGATCCTTCAATTTCTCCTTGAAAAATGAACTCAGTCTAGAATAGAGGGTACTCATAAGTTGACCTTCAAGTTAGACCTCAGCTGTAAGTCAAGTATTCAGAGGTTCAGATCAGTTCATGATGTTCAGTCCAATGTCACATAGCAGAATCAGTCATGTTCTCATGTATTAGTTCAATCTTAGTGCCTTTACTATTACATGTTCAGTCGCATGTTCATGAGTCAGTTCAATCATGTATTCACGCATTAGATATGTGTGGTCAGCTTACCAGTACTTTCAATCATGCATTCACATTTCATGTCAGTCATATAATCATGCATCAGATATGCATGGATTCAAATTATCAGTTAAGCATCAGATATGCATTCTCAGTTTGAAAAACTCAGTTTATCAGAACACTCAGACCAATAATCATAAATCAACTACCCATGCATCAGATATGCATGTACAGTATGATATGCTCAATTTTCAGTCATGTCAACAATGAAATCATGATCAATCATTTATGCTATATATTCATGTAAACTATCTTTTGTCTCATAATAGCTAGTATCATTCGAGGAGGAATGTTTTCAAGGGGGAGATATTGTAATACCCCACATTTTGGACATGAATGAAAATCCATCATTTCTATGCGTGGATATTTCAAAAGCCTCAAATCCTATATAAATTTAGTGTGTTAATAAATTATGTAGTATGGTAATATATTTGAGCATGAATTTAGATCATAGAGGTCCCCTAACTCAAGTACAAGTCGAAAGCTTTCCTATCGTTCATGTTTTAGTGAGCGTCAAAATTTGGGTTAAATTAAATCGACCATAACTCATTATATACTACTAAATAAATGGTTTACTACATATCAAATTAAATCTCTTTGAATTACCTTTCCAACGATTCCAATTTTGCCTAAATCCAATATCGGAGCAAAGAGTTATCCCCATTTTATTCCATCATGTCAAGCTGGAAAATGGTTACGACATTTCTGATGGGCTATCACGTTTTTGACGACCTATTTGATGACTTCGTCACATTCTGAGGATATTTCTAACATTGTCGTCAGCACTGGGTAAAAAATAAAAAATTTGGACCCCTTTTGTGATGACCATTCGTGACGGCCTATCACGGACCTGACGACCTGTCATGGATGGCGTCAAGTATATTTTTCCAGCAATTCAAGGTCATTTTTGCAAGGGTATTTTTGTTATTTCCTTCACCTTCCATGATTTATAACCCTAAAGAGGCATAATTTTTCCTATTTTTCTTCAGTTAAGCATCTCAAAAACCCTCTTTTACACTCTCAACCACAAGATTAGGGTTTTCATCAAACTCATCTCTCAAAAGCAAGATTCAAGCCTTTTTCCAAGATAATCAAGAATTAGGTTTTCCAATTCAAGAACTCTACAGCAAATCATCAAGATTTTCTTTCTAAGGTATGCGTATGTTCATTCATGGACTCCTTTCATCCATGAAGTTCAAGAACCCTTTTTTTTCCTAAAACGATATATTATGGTTTTGATGTTTTGAATGGATTGTTGATCATGTTTATGCGTTGAATGATTCTAAGATAGAATCTTTATGTGTTATTATGAATCTATGACATCATATGAGTTGAAAACATGTAAGTTTGATTATTTATGATGAGTAATTGTATGATTTACACCTATGCCTAAGTTGTGTATGTAAGGTGTTTGATAAAATACCTACGAGACTAGAAATCATGCATTATAGCTATATTATGACTAAGTGAAGGATTCATGATAGGCCTCTATGATTTAATATCATCCATGTTGATAATGTGTCTTGTGAACACTGTTGGATTACTCATGAACTAGTCTTATAGAATTATGCTATGCTTACTTGCAACACCCAGTCATGTACAAGATGTACAATACCCATGTACTTCATGAAATTCCCCAAGTTATGATATTATGGATTGTGGTTGTAATATGTAATGAGCATGATATTGAAAGCTATGCAAGTATATACATGTTTTATGAAATTTCCTTCGATGAAATAGATTGTTGAGAACCATGCTTAGTATGAAATGGGAGTAGAATTCAGCCCCGAGTAATCCTACGGATGGGGACTCTCCCTCTAGATTAGGACTGAGATCCTTTGAACTAATCCCTAAGTTCTAGAACTACATAGCCAGCGTAGGTACAAGATGTCATATGTTAGATAGGATTGACATACTCAGGGGTCACACGTGAGCACATTTATATGTATAGGACTGATCCAAGGAGTCACCCGCAATATAAAGACTAACTCCATGGCAGGTGTCTTTACTGGTCGTGTAGTACTGATACCTTTCCAGTCAGGGCAGAGATTGGATCCCAGTCAGCTTAACTTGGGGCATATCGGTTAGATGAATACATCCCACAGGTTCAGTTACAGATTCAGGACTGTGAGATACAGTCAACTCAGTTCAGTAGTACAAATTCAGTACTGTTAGAGACAATCAATCCTTATAATTATAAATAGACTTCAAGATCACCCATTAGACAGGACTGATCTCAACTATAGTTAAATAGTATCAGAATCACCAGATCTAAAGATCACCCGCTAAATAGGACTGATCTCAAATTTAGTTACTCCATATAAAATAGAACTCAGATAGTTCCATCAGAACTTATACTATCAGATACAGTCAATTCAGTTCAGTAGTACAGATTCAGTACTATTAGAGATAATCAATCTTTTTAATTATAAATAGACTTCAAGATCACCCATTAAATAGGACTAATCTCAAATATAGTTAAATAGTATTAGAATCATCAGATCTAAAGATCACCTGCTAGATAGAATTGATCTCAAATTCAGTTACTCCATATAAAATAGAACTAAGATAGTTTCATCAGAACTTAGACTATCAGATATAGTCGCTAAGTACCAGTTACATCGATTAGGCCGATCATAATAGTTATATCAGTTATATTAGTTATCAAAATTCATGATATCAGTATTCAGCTTCAGGATTGTCAGACACAGTCAACCAAATTAGTTCTTCACAATTCATTCTATAAGAAATAGCCGTTCATCTATTCAGTATCTCAGAATCAGTACACTGATTTTGTCAGTATTCAGACTCATTAGTTAGTATCTCCGTGAGTTCAATTAGAGTTATGTATGCCTGTATGTATTCTCACATTTATATTAGTCAGCATTGTTCATGCATATAAACCTTTGTATTTAGCCTACCTCACTCATATACCCAGTACATTCAGACCTACTGATGCAATTGCACTATGGTGCTTTCTCTTATGTTTCACCATAGGTTTAGAGGCATAAGCTCCAGATCAGCAGTAGTATTCCAGTGTTTAGAGTTTGCAGTGAGATCAGCAGTAGCATTCCAGTGTTTAGAGTTTGCAGTGAGTCCTTCTCATTCAAGGACGATATAATTATTGTTATATTTACTATTCGGTTGCTAGATGGAGTTAGTTGGAGACATGTTCCTTTAACTCCTTATTCAGTTCATTTAGAGGCTTTTAGACTAGATGTCAGATTATATATTCAGATTTTATTATTTTTAATATTTATGACTTTATTTGGTATTGTTATACCTTTTTCAGATTTTTTTTATCAGACGTTTATTCAGTTCAAACCTTATGGCCTTTTATTCTCATGTTTCTATATTCTAGGATATATTTTGCAGTATACAGGTACTAATATTAGTCATGGGTTATCTTGTGGTCCTTCGAGGCCATGAGCACCGTGTAGTATTTTGGTTCAAAAAATTAAGGTGTTACAAACTTGGTATCTGAGCCTAAGGTTCAATAGAGTTCGAGGAAGTCTGGAAGTCGCATCTAGTGGAGTCTTGTACATGTATGTGTTGTGCACCACACTTATGTGCAGGAGGCTATGAGATGTTTTAAGAATAGTTTTCTTCTTTCAGTATTTATGTCATTCCAGTGAGCAGTCAGATTTATATAGCTTGTTTTCTCATCCTTGCATCTATTCATGCTTTCAAAAATCTCAGAGAATGTAACTATTTAAAGGTAGAACCTCCTAGTAGTTGAAAGTTTAGTCCATCTTATGCATTGGTTTCAAACTCCCAAAGTTTAGTTATAATCTAGTTTGTAGATGCCTAGTGCATCACCCAGTATCTCCGTAAGGTAATTATTGTTAGAATGACATAGCGTCCCAAAGAGGAGATACCCCACTTTCTCTTAACGCTCTCATGCCTTAGATCCTTCAATTTCTCCTTGCATAATGAATTCATTCTAGAATAGAGGGTACTCATAAGTTGACCTTCAAGTTAGACCTCGGTTGTAAGTCAAGTATTTAGAGGTTCAGATCAGTCATGATGTTTCGTAAATATGTCATGTAGCACAATCAGTCATATTCTCATGTTTCAGCTCAATCTTAGTGCCTTTACCATTGCATGTTCAGTCACATAATCGTGAGCCAGTTAAGTCATGTATTCACGTATCAGATGTGGTGGTCAGCTTATCAGTACTTTCAGTCATGCATTCACGTATCATGTCAGTCATATAATCATGTATCAGATATGCATGGATTCAAATTATCAGTTAAGCATCAGATATACATTCTCGGTTTAAGAAACGCAGTTTATCAGAACACTTAGTCCTACATTCATAAATCAGCTACCCATGCATCAGATATGTATGTACAGTATGATATGCTCAGTTTTCAGTCATGTCAGCTATGAAATCATGATCAGTCGTTCATACTATATATTCGTGTGAGCTATCTTTTGTATTATATCAGCCAGTATCATTTGAGGAGGAATGTTCTCAAGGGGGAGATATTGTAATACACCATATTTTGGACTAGAATGAAAATCCGCCATTCGATGTTTCAAAACCCTCAAATCCTATATAAATTTAGTGTGTTAATCAATTATGTAGTGTGCGAATTTATTTTAGCATAAATTTAGATCATAGAGGTCCCCTAACTCAAGTACAAGTTGAAAGCTTTCCTATCGTTCATGTTTTAGTGAGCGTCAAAACTTGGGTCAACTTCAATCAACCATAACTCGTTATATATGACTAACTAGATGGTTTACTATTTATCAAATTAATGCTCTTCAAATTAGCTTTCAAACAAATCCAATTTCTCCTAAATCAAATATCGGAGCAAAGAGTTATCCCTATTTAATTCCAGCATGTTATGCTAGAAAATGGTGATGACGTTTCTGACGGGCTATCACGTTTCTGACAACCTTTTTGATGATGTCGTCACATTCTGATGATATTTTTGACAATGTCATCAGCACTAGGCAGAAAATAAAAAATATAGACCCCTTTTGTGATGACCATTCGTGACGGTCTATCTCGGACCTGATGGCCTATCACAGATGGCGTCAAGTATATTTTTCCAGCAATTTAAGGGCATTTTTGCAAGGGTATTTTGGTCATTTCCTTCACGTTCCACAATTTATAACCCTAAAGAGGCATAATTTTTCCAATTTTTCTTCAATTTAGCATCTTAAAAACCCTCTCTTATACTCTCAACCACAAGATTAGGGTTTCCATCAAACTCATCTCTCAAAAGCAAGATTCAAGCCTTTTTCCAAGATAATCAAGAATTATGTTTTCCAATCCAAGAACTCTTCAGCAAATCATCAAGGTTTCCTTTCTAAGGTATGCATGTGTTCATTCATGAACTCCTTTCATCCATGAAGTTCAAGAATCCTTTTTATTTTCTAAAACTATATATTAGGTTTTTCATGTTTTGAATGGATTGTTGATCATGTTTATGTGGTGAATGATGCCAAGATAGAATCTTTATGTGTTATTATGAATCTATGACATCATATGAGTTGAAAACATGTAAGTTTGATTATTTATGATGAGTAATTGTATGATTTACACCTACGCCTAAGTTGTGTATGTAAGGTATTTGATAAAATACCTAAGAGACTAGAAATCATGCGTTATACCTAAATTATGACTAGGTGGAGGATTTATGATAGGCCTCTATGATTCAATGTCATCCATGTTGATAATGTGTCTTCTGAACACTGTTGGATTACTCATGAACTAGACTTATAGAATTATTCTACGCTTACTTACAACACCCAGTCATGTACAAGATGTACAATACCCATGTACTTTATGAAATTCCCCAAGTTATGCTATTATGAATTGTATTTGTAATATGTAATGAGCATGATATTGAAAGCTATGCAACTATATACATGTTGTATGAAATTCCCTACCATGAAATAGATTGTTGAGAACCATGCTTAGTATGAAATCCCTTATTTATGTTATTATGGATTATCGACTCTACTCTCATGATCAAGTCAGTCATGTGTGTTAGTTTCCTTTCATCGAGTCCTTGGGGTCCTTGTACCCAAAAAATATAGATGTGCGCCTAAAGCCATGTCATGTTTTCACGATATTCTCAGTCAAGCCATGATCTATCGAAAATCAGTCAGTTATGTAACTCAGGAAAACTCAGTAATCTCAGTAGTTTAGTATTCTCAATAATCTCAGTACTCAGTAACCTCAGAAATCACCGTAAATCGTTGTAACTTCAGTACTCTTAATCAGTCCTCAGAACTCATTATATTCCATCCATTATCAGAATCTAGTAAACTAAGTTTCAGCTCCTCTAAACAATACCACTATTTTCAGTTTAGTTAATCAGTATCAGTTCAGTTAATATGTTTAGTTCAATTATTCAGTTCAGCCCAGTTATTTAGTTCAGTGTCTTTAAATGGGAGTAGGATTCAGCAATAAGTAAGCCTAGGGATGGGGACTCACCCGCTAGATTAGGACTGAGATCCTTAGAAGAAATCCCTAGGTATAAGATGTCACTCGTTAGATAGGATTGACATACTCAGGGGTCACCCGTTAGCATATTTACATATATAGGACTGATCCCAGGAGTCATCCGCTAGATTAGGACTGACTCCATAGCAGATGTCTTTACTGGTGGCTCGATACTAACACCCTTCCTGTCAGGGCAGAGATTGGACCCCAGTCAGCTTAGCTTAGGGCATGTCGGTTAGATAATACATCCCACAGTTTCAGTTACAGATTCAAGACTGTCAGATACAACCAACTCAATTTAGTAGTACAAATTCATTACTGTTAGAGACAATCAACCCTTATCATTATAAATAGACTTTCAGACCACCCATTAGACAGGACTGATCTCAACTATAGTTAAGCAGTATCAGAATCATTAGATCTAAAGATCACTCGCTAGATAGGACTGATCACAAATTTAGTTACTCCATATAAAATAGAACTCAGATAGTTCCATTAGAACTTAGACTGTTAGATACAATCAACCCAGTTCAGTAGTACAGATTCAGTACTGTAAGAGACAATCAATCCTTATCATTATAAATAGACTTCAATATCACCCATTAGACTGGACTGATCTCAACTATAGTTAAACAGTATTAGAATCATTAGATATAAAGATCACCCTCTAGATAGGACTGATCTCAAATTCAGTTACTCCATATAAAATAGAACTCAGATAGTTCCATCAAAACTTAGACTTTTAGATACAGTCGCTTTGTATTAGTTACACTGATTAGGCCGATCATCACAGTTATATCAGTCATATCAATTATCAGAATTCATGATATCAATATTCAGCTTTAGGCCATTCTGACACAGTCATCCAGACCAATTCTTCATAATTCGAACTGTCAGAAATAGTCATTCATTTATTCAGTATCTCAGTATCAGTGCACTCATGTTGTTAGTATTCAAACTCAATAGTCAGTATCTCCATGAGTTCAGTTACATTTATGTACGCATGTATGTATTCTCACGTTCATATTAGTCAGCATTATTCATGTATTTAACCTACCTAACTCGTATACTCAGTACATTCAGACGTACTGATGCAATTGTGCTATTGTGCTTTCTCTTATGTTACACCATAGGTTCAAAGGCACGAGCTCCAGATCAGTAGTAGTATTCCAGTGTTTAAAGGTTGCAGTGAGTCCTTCTCATTCAAGGACGATATGATCATTGCTACATTTACTATTCAGTTGCTAGATGGAGTTAGTTGGATACATGTTTCTTCAAATCCTTATTCAGTTCAGTTAGAGGCTTTCAGTCTAGATGTTAGATTGTATATTCAGATCTTATTATTTTCAGTATTTATGACTTGTTTTGGTATTATCAAATTATATGTAAATCAAATTAGATCAAGTCTAAGATCAAGTCAGTCATGTGTGGCAGTTTCCTTCCATCGAGTCCTAGGGTCATGATCACCATGTAGCATTCCGGTTCAGAAAATCAGGGCGTTATATTTTCACTAATGATCTTAACTTTATTAACCTTTAATTTTCTCCATTAGTTTTTTTAATACCCGTGCCTTTTCCTAGCTAAATATCATCTCAAGAATGCTAGGACTTAATATGAAATGCAAATCTATTTTTGACATATTGTATTTTTTATATTTTCACTTTCTATTACGTAGGAAATTGAGTTTACTTTCCAACAATACCAATTTCATCCAAATCCGACATCAAATGAAGGAATTATGGATATTTTACTTGGAACTGTCAGAATAGCCCAGGTGCGATAGCCCAGTTGGCGGACCACCACGTGGACCGTCACTTCCAAGGCAGAAGGGCCCCATTCTGGTTAAGGCCTGATGGCCAAGTTGATGGACAGTCAACTTAGTGACGGACCACCACTTGGACCGTCAAAGCCATTCCAGTTGAGCCACATTCTAGATAAGGTGTGATGGACGAGTTAACGGACCACCAGATATTTGATGGACCGTCACTCATACCGTCAACCCTTATCTGGTGAAGCTCATTTCTGGTCCATGTCTGATGGGCTAAATGACGGTCTACCAAGAGTCTGACAGACCGTCAATCGGACTATCACATGCCACATTTAGTTTATTTCCAGGTCATTTTAACAGGGGTATTTTTGTAACTTACCACTCATCTATATAAACCCAATTACACCTGATTTCAACACCTTTTCATCATTCTTTCACTATAAATAACTAGGGTTTCTCCCTAAATTAAATATTCAATACCAAGACTCAATCTTCTTCAAGAATTAGGAGATTTCAAATCCTTCCAATTCAAAAACATCAAGAACCTTGAGTCAGGTATGCGTAGTGTTCATCTATGGACCCCTTTCATTCATAGAGTTCAAGAACCATGATTTTAAATGAGAAAATTTGATTTCCTTATTGCTATGTGATGTTGTTCATGTTAATGACCATTGTTTAAACATCACACTAATATTTTAAGATGATTTCCATGAAGCATGCATATTTGTGGTTAAAACCCATGAAATTGGGTAGTTTAAGATCATTAATATTTGTTGAGAAAACCTATGCCCAAGGTGTGCATGCAAGGTGTTTGTTAAAATGCCTAATATACTAGAAGTCCATATTTACATAATTTTATGATACCTAACTGACAAGTCCATATTAGTTATACACTCATATGAATTCCATGCTATTTATGTGTTGCTATTGTTGTGGTGTGAAGCATGTGTGATAATGGAATTATAGAACATGTACACAAAATGTATCCATGCTTTCCCTACCATGTTTGAGATGTTGAATAGACTTATGAAGTACACTATCCCTTACTTATGATATTATGAATTGTGGACTCAAATCTTGTGATCAAGTCATGTCATGTGTGTCAGTTTCCTTCTATCGAGTCCTGGGGGTATTCGTACCCAAAACTATAGTTGTGTGCCTAGATCCATGTCATGTTGTCATGATATCTTCAGTCAAGACACGTTCCATAGAATTCAGTCAGTCATGTGACTCATGAAACCTGAGAAACCTCATGATCTTAGTCAGTTACCTGTATTATTCCATCAATCAATGGAAATTTAGTAAACCCAGTTCATGGGTAGTCAGTTAAGTCATGTTCAGTCTCTTCAGATGGGAGTAGGAGTTAGCACTGAGCGAACCCAAGGATGGGAACTCACCTACTTTAGATGAAGGTGTGATTTTTAGAAGCAATCATTTGCATTTCAGAACTATGTAGCCAGCATAGGTTAAGACATCAACATTGCCAACTCTAGGGTTCATGGGGCGGACATCCTCCGTTCTCTTTTAGGGATACTGCCAGATTTAAGGGTCACTCACAGCATGTCTTTACCTGTAGCATGGTATTGACACCCTTCCAATTAGGTTAGCTATTGGGCCCCAATTCAGCTACTTTAGTATATATGGGTTATGTCGGTTAAACAACTACCTCCCACAATTTTAGACTCAGTCTCAGTAAATGAACTCAGATAGTTCTTCAGACATCCATATACCAGGACTATTAGATATAGTCAAATCTTAGTTATAGTATGGAACTCAGACAGTTCCATCAGATTTAGGACTATCAAATACAGTCCGTCATGCTATCAAAACTACATTTTAAGCCATGTGTTAGTGTATAGATTTAGCTATTACGTACTCACGACCTCAGTTACTATGTATGTATGTTTGCACTCTACATTCATATCAGTCAGTCAGTTAGCATTATTCATACATGTAAACCCTTTGCGTTAGCCTACCTTACTCGTATACTCAGTACTCCAGTTGTACTGATTAATTTATGCTATGGTGCTTTCTTTTCATGTTACACCATAGGTTCAGAGACATGAGTTCCAGACCAGTAGTAGCAGTCGCATTCAGTACACAGAGTTGCAGTGAGTCCTCTTCATTTGAGGACGATATTACTTGATTTATTCATTTATTAATTCAGTTAGTTTTTAGTTTCAGAGTTAGTTGGAGACATGTTTCTTCAACTTCTTATTCAAACAGTACTTAGAGGTTTTTAGATTCAGTTGTTTCGAGTATTTACTACCCATATGGATGTCATGTTGTGATAGTTTCTTTATTCAGTTGAACCTTATGGCCTATTGTTCATGTTTTCCGTATTTTACAAGTATATTATGCAGTGTACAGGTACAGATATCAGTCATTGGTTAGCTTGTGGTCCTTCATGGTCATAAGCACCGTGTAGCATTCTGGTTCAGAAAATTGGGGTGTTACAAACTTGGTATCAGCGCCTAAGGTTCAACAATGTCCTAGGAAGTTTGAAAGCCACATCTAGTAGAGTCTTGTACATGCGTGAGTTATGCACCACACTTATATGCAAAAGGCTATGAGGTGTTTAAGAAATAGTTTCCTTTTTTTCATGTCTTAGATCGTGCTAAAGAAAGGTTTTCTATGAAAATTCATGTAGATTGTCATCATGCTCCACGCATGTCAACTCCACCTTACTTTTAAGGTAACAGAAATAGTGAACTCAAGGTCCTAAAGATAGGGCTTTCTCAGACAGTCCCTACTATCAATTATGGGATTGGCTATAGACTCGACAATGCCTTATTAGTCCAATTCTATTCCAAAGTTATATAGATTTCCTTCGTGATCATGAGAACTCCTTCGCGCATCTAAATCTAGATATGCCATCAGATCTCTTCTTAGAATTCTATGATAGGATAGACTTAGAGTTAGAAGTTTTGAACTCAGAAGCTTAGCAGTAGTAGATTTGGGATAGTATTATTCAGATTTATCGGATCATGTATTCATGGGGATAGTTATACCAATCAGTAGGCTGAGTAGTACAAGCAAGAATGTAAGTCTATTGACATAAAATTAGGTATGAAAGTGTGGATCTGATGTTAGTAGTATATGAGAAAACCACAGCAGATGATGTATTTAGTTAGACAGGCAGGTGTCGAACAGAATGTAAGTATGTGATAGCAATCAAGTAACCAAGTTAGGCTCTCAAATTCTAGTGATAGTGCCAGTATGATTAGAAAGCTTTAAGGGCAGACGATTCCCGACCCATTCTCATCTCAATGCAGAGTTTTGCACCTCAGCTATCACGAAACCCACTTAGGAGTTGCATGTCAACTCTATGGTCACGAACCATGCTCATTCATTTTTTTCCCATAAATCATGTAAGATTTCCATTCCCAGCATAAGGAGTCCCAATTTACTCCACAGTACGAATCATGTTTCATGAACACAACTTACTTTCATGCACTTTCCATGGATTATGTGCACCTTCAGTTCGCAGCATAAGGGGTTCAGTTCCAGCTCCCTCAGTGTTACAAATCATATCCCACAAATGCAGAAACTCCAGACTTATGTCATGCAGCTCATGACTCATGTACACATATCACGCTTTACAGTTACTCAATTTCCATGACTCATGATTTGCCCTTATAGATCAGATAAATTCAGATTATGTCATGTATACTCTCAGTTCATACCTTCTTGGTAAAAAATCATGTTGCTGATATTCTATTTCTCAAAGTTTCAGTCATATTTCAAGATCAGGTAGTATCCATTCATACTTTAGGTCTTCCTAATTTAATCCTTCAGAAACCTCTCCTTGTGAAATAGTGTATTGATGAGTAGTTGCTTAGATGAAGGAGAGTAAATGTTTCATGTTAAGAAAAGATTGTTATATGCTTGTTTTACACGAGGGTGTAGTTATGCAGATAGGCTTGAACGTCATGTTAGTATGGAAGAAATTGGATAACAAGGGGTTATACTTAGAAGTTGTGAAAGTGAAGAGTATGATTGTACGTTCAGATCCTTGACTTATGTCAGGACCCCTCACATAACTATCAATAATTTAGTTACCAGTTACTCAGCTATCAGTGCTTCAGTATCTCAGTCTATAGAATACTTAGTCCTCGTGATCCATGTTACGCTCCTAACGATCACATAAATTCATGATATTTCTTACATACTCTCAGTTTAGATTCCTCAGTGAATCCATGGGGTCGATGTTCCATCCCCCAATCCTCAAATACAGTGTCAGCTCAGTAATCAATATTTAGTAAAAGACTCAAACGGTCCTACAAGACTATGACTATCAGTAATCAGTTACTCAGCCATCAAGATTCAATACTTCAGTATCAATCTAAAATTTAGTTATCAGTATTCAATTATTCGAACTCAGCAGCAGTATAGGTTCCAGTTATAGCATTAGTTAGGATGTCAGCTTCAGATCAGTGCTCAGTTCAGAAACTCAGTTTGGTTTCAAACTTGCTTGACCACAGCGTACAGTTATCAGCTACTCAGTTATAGGTATTTCCATACCTCAGTGTATGGAATGTTTCCAACTCATGTAATGCGCTTGGTCCTGCATTTTCAAATAATATAGCTTTTAAGAAATCTATCTTTAGTTACCTCATGTTACTTTGTCAGTCCCTTCTTATACCTAGGATACTCTATGGCCTCAGTCTAGCTATTCAGATTAAGTACAATTCTGTCTTCTATACCCAGTATTCAGCTATTAGTTCTTCAGTTAATTTGATAAGTTAGTGTATTTATGAACTCGTGTTCAGCTCAGTTAATGTATCATGTCTCAGTTTCAAATCTCAGATATTCAGTCACGACTCAATTCATAAGTGCCTTGTGCATCACCTCAGTTTTCCTTAGTATCTCAATCAAGTCAGCATTCTTCAAGGAACATAGTGTCCCAAGGAGGAGATACACTATATCCCCTCAAGTTTTCATGATTTAAACATATCATTTTCTTTGATGAATCTATCTTGGAGGAATGGTTACTTATGAGCTGACCTTCTAACTCCAAAAATCAGCAGTAAGACATGTACTCTATGGCTCAGTTTAATCCATGATACGATACTCCATCCATGTCATGTATTACAAACTCAGTTCAGCTCATGTATCGTGTTCCAGGCTCAGTTACGTCCTCATGTTCCCGCTCTTGCATATTATGTAATTGATCTCAGACTCATTGGTATTTTTAGTTCAAGGTAACAGTCTTTCTTGAACTAACTCGTTCTCATGTATATATTTTAGTACCAAACTTGGTATTTAGTTCCATTCCCAGTTTTTAGTTCAAACTTGGTATCTTTTACCATTGCATGTTCAGTCACATGTTCACGAGCCAGTTTAGTCATATATTTACATATTAGATATGCGTAATCAGCTTATCAGTGCTTTCAGTCATGCATTCACGTATTATGTTGGACATATAATCATGTATCAGACATACATGGATTCAGCTTGTCAGTTATGCATCAAATGGATCCATTTGAAGCTCTCTATGGTAGGAGGTGTAGATCTCCAATCGGTTGGTTCAAAATTAGTGAGGCCTCGGTCATAGATCCAGCCTTGGTATTCGACGCCTTAGAGAAAATTTAGTTGATCAGGGAGAGACTTCGGGCTGCTCAGAGCCGACAGAAGTCTTATACAGATGTTTGTAGAAGAGATCTCGAGTTTGAGGTCAACAACTATGTCTATCTTAAGATCTCTCCCATAAAGGGAGTGAAGAGTTTCTGCAAGAAAGGGAAACTCAGTCCTCGCTATGTCAGTCCCTTCAGAATTCTTAGTTGCTTCGGCAGGTAGCTTATGAGCTCGAATTACCTTCAGATCTAGCCTCAGTCCATCCAGTCTTCCATGTCTCTTTGCTTAAGAAGTGCATAGGTGACCCAATAGTTGTAGTCCCTATTCAGAGCATTGACATTCAGAACAGCCTCTCTTATGAAGAGATTCCAGTTGAAATCTTAGACTATCAGAATCATCGATTGAGGAACAAAGAAGTCCCTTTAGTCAAAGTTCTTTGGCAAAATTAGTCTCATGAGGAAGGTACTTAGGAAATAAAAGTAGATATGCGTACCAAGTACCCTCACCTTTTCTCTGCCAATTCGATCAAGCTTAAGGTAACAGTCCTTCTTAAGCTTATTTAGTTTCATGTTCAGCATTCAGTATAAACTTACCATTTATTGCCATTGCAAGTCAGACATGTGTTCATGTGTCGGTACAGTATTTAATCATGCATCAGCTGTGCATTCTCACCGTGAGAAACTCAGTTTATCAGATTTCTCAGTTACGTATTCATGTATCAATTATCCATGCATCAGATATGCATGATCAGTATTCTATGTACAGTTTCTCAGTCGTGAGATCATGTTCCAGCTATTCATGTTCAGATCATTGTTTCACCTCCCAGTCAGTTTCATTCGAGGATGAATATTCTCATGGGGGAGATATTATAATACCCATGCCTTTTCCTAGCTAGAAATCATCTCAAGAATGCTAGGACTAACTTTAAAATGCAAATCTATTTTTGTACATGCAGTATTTTTTAGATTTTCACATTCTATTATGTGGGAAATTGAGTTAGCTTTCCGACAATACTAATTTCGTCCAAATCCAACATTAAACGAAGGAGTTATGGACGTTTTACTCGGAACTGCCAGAATTGCCCAGGTGCAACGGCCCAGTTGGCGGACCGTTAAACTAGTGACGAACCACCACTTGAACCATCACTTCTAAGGTAGAAGGGCCCCATTCTGGTAAAGGCCTAACGGCCAAGTTGACGGACCGTCAACTAAGTGACAGACCACCACTTGGACCGTCAAAGCCATACAGTTCAGCCACATTTTGGATAAGGTATGAAGGATGAGTTGATGGACCACCAGATATTTGACGGACTATCACTAATACCGTCAACCCTTATCCAGTGAAGCCCATTTCTAGTCCACGTCTGACGGGCTAAATGACTGTCCACCAAGAGTCTGACGGACTGTCAGTCAGACCATCACACGCCACATTCAATTTATTTCTAGGTCATTTTAACAAGGGTACTTTGGTAACTTACCACTCGTCTATATAAACCCAATTACACCCGATTTAAGCCACTTTTCATCATTCTTTTACTACAAATAACTAGGGTTTCTCCCTAAATTAAATTTTCAATACCAAGACTCAATCTTCTTCAAGAATTAGGGGATTTTAAATCCTTCCAGTTTGAAAACATCAAGAACCTTGAGTCACGTATGCGTTATGTTCATCTATGGACCCCTTTCATTCATAGAGTTCAAGAATTATTATTTTAAATGAGAAAATTTGATTTCCTTGTTGCTATGTGATATTGTTCATGTCAATGACCATTGTTTAAATGTTAGACTATTATTTTAAGATGATTTCCATAAAGCATGCATGTTTGTGGTTGAAATATGTGAAATTGGGTGGTTCAAGATGATTAACATTTGTTGAGAAAACCTATGCCCAAGGTGTGCATGCAAGGTATTTGTTAAAATGCCTAAGATGCTAGAAGTCCATATTTACATGATTTTATGATACCTAAATGACAAGTTCATATTAACTATACACTCAATATGAATTTCATGCTATTTATGTGTTGCTATTGTTGTGGTGTGAAGAATGTGTGATAATGGAATTATAGAACATGTACACAAAATGTATCCATGTTTTCCCTACCATGTTTGAGATGTTGAATAGACTCATGAAGTACACTATCCCTTATGATATTATGAATTATAGACTCAAATCTTGTGATCAAGTCATGTCATGTGTGTCAGTTTCTTTCTATCGAGTCCTGGGGGTATTCGTACCCGAAACTATAGCCATATACCTAGAGTCATGTCATGTTGTCATGATATCTTCAGTCAATCCATATTCCATAAAATTTAGTAAGTCATGTGACTCAGGATACCTTAGAAACCTCATGATCTCAGTCAGTTATTAGTATTATTCCATCAATTAACGGAACTTCAGTAAACCCAGTTCGTGTATAGTCAGTTAAGTCAAGTTCAGTCTCTTCAGATGGGAGTTGGAGTTAGCACCGAGCGAACCCAAGGATGGTAACTCATCTACTTTGGATGAAGGTGTGATTCTTAGAAGTAATCCTTACGTTCCAGAACTATGTATCCATCATAGGTTGAGACATCAATACTGCCAGCTTGAGAGTTGATGGGGCAGATATCTGTTATTCTCTTTTAGGGACACTGCCAGATTTGAGGGTCACTCACAGCATGTTTTTACCCGTGGTACAATATTGACATCCTTCCAATCAGGGCAGTAATTGGGCCCTAGTTCAGCTACTTTAGCATACATGGGGCATGTCGGTTAAACAACTACCTCCCACAGTTTCAGACTCAGTCTCAATAAAAGAACTCAAACAGTTCTTCAGATATTCGTATACCAGGACTGTTAGATACAGTCAAATCTCAGTTATAGTACGGAACTCAGACAGTTCCATCAGATTCAGGATTGTTAGATATTGTCCCTCATGCTATCAGAACTATATTTTCAGCCATATATTAGCGTACAGATTTAGTTATCATGTACTCACGACCTCAGTTACTATGTATGTATGTTTGCACTCTTACGTTCATATAAGTCAGTCAGTTAGCATTATTCATGCATGTAAACCCTTCGCATTAGCCTACCTCACTCGTATACTCAGTACTGTAGTTGTACTGATGCATTTGCGCTATAGTGCTTTCTTTTTATGTTACACCATAGTTTCAGAGACACAAGTTCCAGACCAGCAGTAGCAGTCCCATTCAGCACACAAAGTTGCAGTGAGTCCTCTTCATTCGAGGACGATGTTACTTGATTTATTCATTTATTAATTCAGTTAGTTTTCAATTTCGAAGTTAGTTGGAGATATGTTTCTTCAACTCCTTATTCAGACAGTACTTAGAAGTTTTCAGATTTAGTTTAGATTCAACTATTTTGGGTATTTGCTACCCACATGGATGTCATGTTTTGATAGTTTCTTTATTCAGTTGAACCTTATGGCCTATTGTTTATGTTTTCCTCATTTTACAAGTATATTATGCAGTGTACAGGTACAAATATCAGTCATGAGTTAGCTTGTGTTCCTTCGGGGTCATAAGCACCGTGTAGCATTCTGGTTCAGAAAATCAGGGCGTTACAATTTGTTGTTTAAATGATGTTTACAATTGTCAATGTGGACCTTTCATGTTTATAACTTTCAACATTGATGTATAAGTGTATGATACTTCTCTCTATAAATAATTGACTACCTTTCACTAAACCTCTTAACTTTCACCTTTAATTACGTTTATTAATTTTGTTCTTAATGATAATCATAATTGTCGATGTAATATTTCATGTTTATGATCTTCAAAATTGATGTATAGGTTGATGATACCTCTTTCTATAATTTCCATCCTTTCACTAATCAAGATGGTTGGATTTGAAGCTATATGTTCATTCACCTCTTTAGTTTTTTGAAATATTATATACTATGGAAATATTATAATAGAAATATCAGATAGACATCAATTTAGAGTTATGAATATGTGTTTTACTAGTAAACTCCATGTTGGATAAGGCTTAAAAATCACTTTTCAATTAATATTAAAACTTAAGTTTGCTTCTCTGCATATTGCATTTGTAGGAAAAAAATAGTTGTGAAATGAAATTGTCTTTCTCCTTTGTTGAAGAGAAGTAAGAAAACATGTTTGTTACATATTATGATTAAAAAATATAATATGCATAAGAAATAAGTAACTATAGAATAATGAAAAAGTTTGGTCTCGTAATAGACTGAAACTATTTTTTAAAATAAAATAATATTATAGTGGAAGAGAAAAGCAAAATAGATATATTTGAAGACTTTTGGGTTCTTTAAAATACGGTACATGCAAAAAATAATGCTCATAAATAATACTTTCTCCGTTACATTTTAGTTGGTCATTTTACTAAAAATAAATATCTCATATTAGTTGATCACTTATTAAATTAGAATAGAATTAGTCAATTTTTATCATTTTACCCCTACATTTAAGAGTATACATTAAATATGAACAATTATAATTTTGATATCCATTTTATGACCTAAGAATACCATTAATATGGTTAAAGGATGAAATAGTAAAATTCATTATTTAATTTATGATTTTTTAATCACCGTGTAAAATGAAATGCGCCCAACTAAAATGAGATTGAGAGACTAGAAATATCAATTTCTCGTAGTAAATGATATTTATAATTATTAGCGGTAAATAATTTCTATAGGAATAAATAATTATTATTATTGTGGAAGAGAAAAAGTTAATTAGGTGAATTAAAGACTTTGAGATATTTAAAATAAGGTGATGCATAATCTCATTTTCATTTTTTTATGTAATAGATAATGTTACAATTAATTAATTTGAATATTCATGTGCAATTCATTGATGCTTTTCTTTTAATTATTATAGATTTCATGAAATAAACATATTTTGACTAGATTGATTACACATTAGGACACGATAATAATAAAGTGAGTTTACTTAACCATAAATTTATATTATTTGAACACTAAAAAGATGTGGAAAATATTCTAAATAGACTTATTAGATTATTAATTATAAGCTATATCAAAACTTTTCCGTAATTACTAGACTAAAGAAATAATTACAAGCTATAGAAAATTTTTAGAAAAATCTATTTTAATTAAATATCCGAAAATCAATTTTGTAATATTTATTATTTATATCATTTCCTTATTTCTAGCATTTAACATTTGTCACTCTTAATTAAAGCTTTGGATAATTATGGCAAGTCATATTATTGGTATCAATGATTTTTTTTAATAATTAAGTATTAAAGTTTGTTCACAATTTAAGGAGTCATATATGGTAAATATATTTTTTAAAGTTAAGAATTAATTTTTTTACTTTTTATTAACTTTAATAATTAACTTTCTTCTAAACTTTTTTTACCTTTTACGGGGTCTTTCATTACCAATAGAAGTCTTAACTCTTTATCTTTTTCAACTTCTTTTTCCATTCTTTCAACTTTCTTTTATAATTTTTTACGTTTTTCAGTATATCATTACCAATATTCATGCGAAAGATATCTTTACTCTTTAACTTTCTTCTACAATTTTTCTTGTATGCATGTATTATATAAGTACAACTTAGAGGGTTGGTTTTAATTCAAAATTGATTTTTCAAAAAATTCACCATCCTTGAAGCAGGCGCAACTCAACATGCAAAGCTATTTAGTGTAAAAAAAGATTGTTGTTCCATAATATAAGATGGTTGATAAGAGAAAAAAGGTTGTTGAGCAAGCTTCGGATTCTGATTATGAAGATGAAATTCCCGCTCATAAAATGAAAAATCATGAAAATGCTAGAGTTATAAGGTCCAAAGCCAATGTGAGTGTTGGCAAAGTTGGTGATAAGAAGATTGACACGAAGAAATCAAGAAAAGTTTGTAAAGTTAATATAATTTGATTTTAATTTTTTTGTATTAAATTGGTATAAAATTGATATTGAATCATTTTTCCTATTTACTGTTTGTTTTTCTAAGATAGATTCGATTTAATTATTTGGTGTTCATTATTGTTTATTTTTCTAAGATTGTTGGTATGAAAAAAGTTTATTTTTTGTATTTAAGTAGTATTTATATAATGTTATACTACTTTATCATTTATTTCGTATTTTATATCATTGAATGAAATTAATATGAACTAAGTCACATTAGATGGTATTATATTTGATATCAACTACATCAAATTATACAGTTTTAGATTCTGCAATTAGTAACATTTGACATGAATATTGTATTTTGATGTTTATTGGTGCTCATTACTCTTTGTCTTTATAAGATTGTTGGTATGAACAAAGTTTAGTTTTGGTATTTAACATAGTATTTATATAATGTTCTTCATCTTCTTCTTCCAAAAAACAAACACCAATATCAATCATGGTTAATACTGATTATTTTTTTATTGCAACGAAAAAATATTTGATATCAAACAATTATCAATTAATTTATTTTCAATATTTACGGTGATAGTTTTTCATGTAATATCCATTACATACACTAAAAGGTTTATGTAAACTAAAACATAATTTTTCTTATCAATTGTCACATTCATAAAAGTCATTCAATACACATGTGATATATGTGAAACTGCATCAATACCAATTTCAATATCAACTTAATGTGTTGAGAACTCAAAAAAAAAATGTATTACTTAAGAATAAAATGAGTATATAAATTGGTTTCAACGTGATTTATTAAACAATTCATGGATATTATATTGTTTACTATACTAGTTTCATGCACTGAAAATAGTTATAAGAATACATCATTTGTATGTAGAATCTCATCTACCAATAGAAATAACAGATTGTTCAATATTTTCATTAATATCCATTGTCATATATTTGTTGTCACGTACAATAGATATTTAACAAAAAAAATTGACGATACTACTTTTTTGATCTAAATACACCATTACACTGTAGGGGGTGCAGATAACTTAGGTAATAAATAGATCTATTATAGTTCTAATGGATCTATTTTTATTTGTGCATGGATATTTCTTAACTTCTCTAAACATTTTTATTTTTAGTGTATTTATTTTAATTTTATTAATGTTCATATCTTGGGGGTGATTAGATGGTATTTGATTAAATTCTTTACTGTAATACTCTTTGATTTTTTCTCTTAGTCTTTGTAATTCTTGTATATTATTTTTGAGGTATTCTAAATATTCTATATATTTTGTTCTAAAATATTCAGTTAAATTCTCTTTCATAAGTATTTCTGTTAATCTTGTTTCTTCCATATCTTATCTCCAATATTTTAAATATTCATAGTCTATCATTTTATCCTAAAGTAGTTGTGATACTGTAAATTTCTTTGTAATAATTTATTCTAATTGTACTATATCTGATATTAAATTCTAGGTTATCTATTTCGTTAATTATCCTGTCTTTTTCGTCCATGAATAATTCTATGTCTAAATTATATTCTAAACTGTCTTTTAATTCTAATTGTTTTATGATTTTATTTATCCAAATTAATCTTTCTTTTAATTGTTCTCTTCCTTTTCTAAGCTGGTTTCTATAATTAATTTCCTCATATAGCCAACTTTGTTTTTCCCTAACTCTTTGAATATATTCTAGCATTTCTTAATCTGTATAATATCCATCTGAATAATTATCTAGGTAGTAATAGTGATTTTCATCACTTAAGTATATTTCTCTTAACTCGTCTTCGATCTGATTTATATCTAACTCTTCATCTTCAATGTCAAATATTTTTTCCCATATTATTTTTTGTACGTCTATAATTTCTATATCTCTAAGTATGTATAAAACTAGTACTTCAAAATTATCTATCATTTAGGTGGGTTAATTAAATGCTTTTTCATAATATTCTTTAGTTGTTTGTTTTAATCTTATTAATTTCTCTATATTTTCATTAAGGTATTCCATATATTTTATATCTTGGGCTCTCATATATTCTTCTAAATTTGTTTTTATTAATTTTTTTATCAATTGTATATTTTTCATATCCATTTTCTAATATTCTAAATATACGTAATTTATCATGGTTGATGTGTAGGTTTGGTATGTAAGTATTTATAAGAGTAATTAGGTAGGTGAGGTATGTAATTTATTCTAGTCATAAAATATTTATCAAATATTTTTTCCAATATGATTTTTCCTATATCTACAATTTCTATATCTTTAAGTACATACAAAACAAGTATTTTAAATTTATCTACCATTTCGCCAGATAAATAAGTATTCATTTTTCATATGATGCTTTTTCAAAATATTCCCTTCAATCATACACATAACATAATATGATCATTTTAGATTACTATATACTAGATTATTCTTAAATAACATGTTCTTCGGTCACTATTAGCATGATAATCTGGATACTTTTCCCTGAAACAGCGTCTCTACTCTGGCTACTCCCCTATCACGGCTTTCTTGCCTCACCGGTTTCACCTTTAGGATGGCATAGTTCTTAGGGATTTTTCTCCTTTTCCACTTTGCTAATAAACTTCTTAGCATGCTATTTTCCAAATAATTCTACTATAAAGTAACTAACATGGACTTATTTTATCATATCATGATTGTCAGGAATTTATGAATTTAGCTATTCATAACCATGAATAAATATACCTGTTCTGGTATATTTGATAATTCTAGGCTTTGTTCATCCATATCTTTTTCTTTAAAATATATCTGTTTTTTATTAAATATTCAAAAGTTTTTTGTTTACAAAGGAAGGCTTTTTGCTTCAACACATGAAGACTTGCCTTCTAACTGAGCAAAATGCTCTCTATTTATAATCCTAAGAAAGATAAAGAAAACGTGTATCCTATTTCTATACTATTCCTACTTTACACATATCCTATCCATTTTACAAAAAAAAAGTCTTTACATTCTGAGAAGAAAAGACTTAAAGCTAACAAAAACTTAAAAATGTCAAAAAGGCTATTAAATGATAAGAAAAGTCTAAAAGGCTATAAAAAATTTACAATAATTTACGTAAGAAGTTTATCTTTTTCTTCATATGTCATTTTCCTATTTTTAATGCTTTGTCTTCCTCTATTATTGCTCCGTCACTGTCTTCTTTGTATCTTCTAGCTGGCGTCCTTATCTTCTTTGTTGATGATTTTTTATTCTAGCTGAACTTCTGGGATAATATTATCTCCTCCATTAAATCTCGAACATTGATGGTCTGGATATTTGTGTTTAATTATCTTGCAATATCTTGTTAATAATCTATCTGAAATAAATTCTTTCCTAATTGCTCTTGCAGTAGATTATTTTTATGGGTTAAGTAATGTCATTTTCCATTGTCTAACATCTTCCATATTTGTTTGTCGTAGCTCTCTTGAATTTGAATAAATCATTTGATGGTCTCTTGAATAATAGCTCCATATTGGATTTCCATTGATGTAATTATTTGTTAATTCTTGCATAATTGTAGCTAATCCAATAAGTCGTTTATTTGCATAAAAATCAGGTATCTCAATTTTGGGTATCTCTGACTGCTGTACAATATCTTCCGGTATAATCATATCTCTGGTTAATCCTATTTTTACATCTTGTATAACTGGTTTGATCTCGTTGTATAATATCTCTGCTAATGCAGTATAAAACTTTATATAAAATAGATTTCCTTTGGTTACTCTTTTATAGGTGGTGAATACTTTATGTAATTCTTCTATAGCTGTTGGTTCTTCTCCATCTTAGGTATATACGGTATTTAATAATCCTTAGTCAAAACATGTTTTTATTAAGCTTGGATTGGTTTTGGGTAGTGCGATTAGCGTGTTGTAACCTTGCAGTTTTTGGTTATATAGTTTGTGTTTGGTTCTTGGATATTTGTAGATCTGGGGTTAAGGTTTAGAAATGTTTATACTTTGTAGATATTTTCTATATATCCTTGGGCTATATGGTTATAAGCTTTTTCATCTTGGTTCAAACTATCTCGATATGTGGTAATTTGTGGGGGTATGTACAAGTGGTCTTTTTGTATTTTTGGTAAAAATGGTTTTTCAAATATCTTATTCATGTTTATGTTCTGATATCTAACTACTTTGCTTGTACCTGTAATTGTAGATTCATAAAAGTTATGGGTTTATGGAGTGTCCCAACATCTCTTTTTAGCTTTGGAATTTTAATGTCTTTCGGTCGACATAGCTCTGCACACTGCTGAGTTAGCTGATTTGTAGCTTTAGACTTTAGTTTAACCTCATTAGTCTTTAGCTTTTCTATTTCATTACTCATACTGTCCACTTTCATTGAAAGTGTAGTTAGGGTTTTGAGTATCTTTTCTAAAGCATCATCTTCTATTATATCTGTCTGTGTAGCTTTGTCTTGCTATGTAATCTACAATAACATTTTTGTTAGTACTAAGTACTTCAATTGTAAATGTAAAATTTAACTGAATTTTGTATTTTCTTTGTTAACCACCAACGTACCTGTGTATTATCTGTCCGTACAATAAATTTGTTATATAGAATGTATGGCTCAAATGCTAATAAATATTTATATAATGAACATAATTCTTTTTTATTTATTTCCCATTTTATTTTTGTTTCATTAAATGTACCTGATTAGTATCTGCAATGATGTTCTAATTTTTCATTTTCGTACCTATATTTAAGTACTCCTCTATAACTATATTCACTTGCATCTGCTTCTACTATATATAAAAAAAAATTATTTTCGTCTGGAAATTGTAATTTTGGTAATTCTTTACAAAGTATTTTTATTTTCTGGAGTTGTTTTTTATCTTCTTTGTTGAATTATATTCTATATCCTTCTATAATTTTTTCGGTAAAAACTTTAGGATTTCTTCTAATTTTGGTATATATTCTCTTACTTGGTTTACTAATCCTAAAAATGATTGCAATTTCTTTTTTGTATCTAATTCTTCTTTTGAATTTATTATTTTTTTGTACTATTTGTCGTTGCATTTTTACTTCACTTTTATCTATTTGTATTCCTAAAAACTCTATCTGGCTTTTCATAATTTTGGCTTTCTTTCCACTTAAACTTATTCCCGATTTTTCTATTATATCTATAAATTGTTCTAATAATTTTAAATGTTCCTCTTTAGTTTTTGTATATAGTAGTATATCATCTATGTATACTATACAATTAGATAATTGTTTAAAATAACTATCCATAAAATATTGATATCTACCTAGTGCATTTTTATATCTAAATGGTTATATATTCCATTTATAAAATCCTTGTTGTACCGTAAATGCGGTTAATACTTTAGAATTTTCATCTAACTTTAAGTGGTAAAATCCTGATTTACAATCAAATTTACTAAAATAATTATATCCTTGTATTTATCTTATTTTTAATATCTTATTTGGTATTGGATAATTATATGTTATAGTTTTTGTATTTAGGTTTCTATAATCAATAACCATTCTACTTTTTTCTCTTTTTTGTTTACAATGTTTATTTACTATAAATGCTGGACTATTGTGTTTGCTATTGCTTTTTTATATATACTTTTTTTTAATAATTCATCTATATGTATTTTAAACTCTTTTAAATCATCAAAATTATATATTAATGGTTTGTGAATTATTATGATATTTTTATCTATTAATTCAATTTTTATAGTAGTTTTATGTTTTTTCCATCCTCTTAATGGATCTTCACTATATAATTGTCTTAATTTTTTCTTTATTATTTCTACCTTATCTATTGAAAATGTAGTTATTTTTTTTTTATTTATCGAAAATACAACTAGTTCTACTGTGTCTTCTGTATTTTTTATATTTTCTAACTTTTGTGTAATTTTTTCACTTCCTTCTATCCAATCAGTTTTCTTTCTTATTTTATTAGTAACTCTTTTGCTCTTACTTTCTATTTACATGGTGTTGTAAACCACCAATCTGTTTTAGTTATTATATGTGGGTATAATTTATCTAAAAATGGCATTCCTAAAAGCATATCTTTTGATGTTAGTTCATAATTATAGATTTCTTCTATTGTTATTATTTTATCTCATATCTGTATTTTTACATTTTTAGCTTTATATGTAATTAAGCTTCCTTCATTATTAAATCCTTTGACTACTATTGGTGTTTTTAATTTATCCCATTTACTTTCTGGTAAATAATTGTATCTACATAAGTTTGCTTCTGCTCCTGTATCTATCGTAGGTGTATAATACCTATTATAATATTCTTCTACTATTATTTTTACAAGTACATATATTTTCATATCATGTTAAAGTTTTTTTATGAATAATCTTTCTTTATTATATGTTATAGATAATTGTGTATGTTTTATATTGTATGGTTTTACTTGTTCTAACCATTGTATTCCTAATATTATGTATGCTCTTTGCATTTCTTCCTTTATTTCAAATTCTATTTTTATTTTTTTGACTCTTATTACAATTTCTTTTTCTGTCGTATCTTTAATGTTTATTAGACTCCTTGGTAGATCTGGGCATATATCACTATTAGATTTTATTTCTTCACTTTTTACTAGATATTTTTCTATATAATTTTCTTCTTGTCCTGTGTTTAAGAGTATTAAATATTCTTTTTCATTTATTGTTCCTGTTATATAATATTGATTTAAATTGACTGTTGAAGTTGTTTCACAACTTGTTCTTTTGATGAGCTTATTGATTCTGGTTTTTCATGAGCTATTCTTTTTGTTGTACTTATTCTATCATTTATTTTTTCTAGATCTTCTTCTATTTCTGTGTCTTTGTAACTATAATCATTATTATTAATTGTTTTTACAAATTATTCAAAAGGACTTTCTATTTGTATTTTATTAATTTTATTTTTTCCCGTTATTTTATGTTTTGTTGTTAATGCATTTAGATTTTTACATCTTGCTGTAAATATTTTACTTCCTGGGGTTAGTTCTATTCCCGATATTTTCCAATATAATACTAATGATTTATCTATATTTTTATCTGTTATTGTTACTGAATAATTCGCACTTATTATAAATTTAAATTTTTGGTAAATTAAATTTCCTTTTATGGCTATTATTATACTTTTTTCTATAGGTTTTATAATTCTATCATTTGCTAAATATAATTCTATTGGTGTATGTATTCCTTCTCTAAAACATGTTTTTATTAATATCTCTGTTCCTCCAAGGTGTATATATTTTATTGGGTCTTTACTTTTTATATCGTTTATTTCTTTATTAATTATTCTTTTTGTTACTAGTGGTATATTAGCTCTTCCTTTTGCATATCTACAGTCTACTACATGTTCTTTTTGGCTTACTACGTAGTATTCTTCCTTTTTTCTACTAAATATATTTTTTATTGTTGGTATTTAAAATATTTTTTCTACACTTAAGTCTAACTCTTTCCCTTTTATTTCGTCAAATATATTACTGTAAAATATTATTTTTTGACATGTTCCTTCTTCATTCAAGTATTCTTCCTTCGTTATTATTTTTATATCTTCTTTAATTATTTGATTCATTTTTATATCTTCTTCAGTCATTTGATTCATCTAATTCTCTACTATTTCATTATCTGTTTCATATTTTGAAATTTCATATATACTATCTTCACTTTCTAATTCATAATCTATATAATCTATCTACATATATTCTGTATTTTATATTTTTATTTCTGATATTTGTTTATTTTTTGAGTTTTTTGGTAATTTACAATCTCTAGCTAAATGTCCTAATTTTCCACAGTTATAACAAATACATTCTTTTATAGATTTCTTTTTTCTATACGGTCTATTATGTTTATAATTTTTGACATAATATCTTTTTCTTGGTTTCTTATATTTATATTTTGATTTTTTGTATTTCTTATATTTCTTATGTCTTTTTCTTTTCTTATAATATCTTTCTTCACATCCAAATTGAGGTGCTATTTTATCTTTGCAACATGCTAAATTTCTTATTAATGTGTTTTTCCATTTTTATTTCTTCTCTATATTTTTCACATAGATTTCTATATCATTGTTGTAAAAAAAATTTTCTTGTTTCTAGGGTATCTACTATTTTTGCTTCATCCCAACTCTTTATTATTTTTGAACTAAATGTTTCAGGTAATTTACTAAAATATAATTTTCTTATTTCTTTACTTTGTTCTATATTATATGTTCCTTTATAATAATATTCTTTAAATGCGCATGTATACTCATCTATATAGCACATATTACATATTGCTAATTTTAACATTAAATTCCTATTCGTATCTTTCTCTTTAATTTGCTCTTCTTCTTCTGTTGTTATACTACTAAATTCTTCTCTTATAGCTATTTCATTTTTTTTTCAATATTTCTGTTAGTAGTGTTTTAGTAGGTATTGATGTTCCTTCTGTTTTATTATCAGATCTTAGTACTTTTTTTATTTGTTTTGGCTAGGTTTAAAAACCATAATTTTACTGTACCTATTAATGTCTTTTCTATATATTCTGGTGTATTTATTGTATCTATTTTATTATCTAATAATTGTTTTGACATATATCCTACCCATAGTTGTATTGTTTTATTTGTGTCTATTACACAGTCTAAATCTAAAAAAGTTGTAATTAATTATTTGTTTTGGGGTCCATTTATTATATTCATTCTTTGGATTATATCTTTTAAACTTATTTTTGTAATTATAGGTTGGTTTTCTTATTTCTGATGTACTAGGTATTATATTTTTATCTAGAGTATTTACTTCTGTATTTATTAGTTCTAGATTTTCTTTATTAATTACTTCTTGTTTTTCATTAATTTCTACTTTTCCTATATTTACTAGAGTTTCTGTATATGTTTCACTATCTTCCGAATCATAATTATCAATTTCTTCAGCATCTATTGCATTTATTTCTAATTCACTGGTTTCTAGTTCTTTATTTTTTATTTCTAATTTTTCTTTAAATTGATTTATCTCAATTAATAATTTTGTTCTTTTTCTTCTTTTTCTTTCTGTCCTTTTTCATACAAATCTTTTAGCATTTGTAGTTCTTTTTCTAATTCAACAATCCTACTATTTTTAGTTTCTTCTATTTTTCCTATTTCATCTGTGGTTTGTTGTTTTATTTTATCTATTTCCTTTTCTCTGTCTATCTCTTCGTTTTATCTTTCTATTCTTACCATGGCTACCAACTTATCTTCTAATTTTAATTCTTCTTTTTCTAACATTAAATATAAATGTTCACCTTTTTTCTTATATCTCCTTCCTAAATTCGAGAATACTATTTTTATTTTTAATTCTTCGTGATTTTCATATGTTTTTTCATTTATTATAAATTCTTCTTTGTTCATTTTTTTAAAATGTATATAGGTTATGTTGATATATATGTATATATATATTCTAGACTATCTATTGTTGATTCTAAATTTGATATTTCTTCTTTTTGTGCATTTATTGAATTTTTGCTAACTCCAGCAATTATATTATACTGTAGTCTTTCTATCCTTATTTTTAATTCTTTACGCTTTTCAGATATTATTTCTTTTAATTCTTTATATTTTTGTACTTTCTGTACGTTATTCATCTAAATAATATTTATAATATTTTGGTGGATATCTAAATCTAATTTTATCATAATTAATAAATTAATTAAATAAATCCAAATATATACTACTTCCATAACTTTAATTAGCATAAGCTCTGATACCATTTGTAGGGGGTACGGATAACTTAGGTAATAAATAGATCTATTAGACAAGTGACCACGCTTTAGTAAATTCAATTGACAAGTTCATATTTCAAGTACCTAAACTTAAACATTCTCGAGTCACTAATTAACTACTCAAGTGACCACACTTTAGTAAATTCAATTGACACGTTCATATTTAAAGTACCAAAACTTAAACATTCTCGAGTCACTAATTAACAACTCAAGTGACCACATATTAGTAAATTCAATTGACAAGTTCACATTTCAACTGTCTAAACTTAAACATATTCGAGTCACTAATTCACTACTTAGGTAACAAAATTTAGTAAATTCAATTGACAAGTTGAGATTTCAAGTACCTAAACTTAAACATTTTCGAGTCACTAATTCACAACTCAAGTGACCACACTTTAGTAAATTTAATTGACAAGATTACATTTCAAGTACCTAAACTTAAACATTTTGGAGTCAGTAATTAACTACTCAAGTGACCACACTTTAGTAAATTCAAAACACAAGTTAACATTTCAAGTACCTAAACTTAAACATTTCCGAGTTACTAATTAACTACTGAAGTGACCACACATTAGTGATTTCAAAACACACATTTCAACTGCCTAAACGAAAACATTTTTGAGTCAGTAGATCACTACTCAAGTAACCAAATTTAGTAAATTAAATTAACAAATTCACATTTAAACTACCTAAAGTTAATCATTTTAGAGTCACTATTTCATTACTTAAGTGACCACTCTTTAGTAAATTCAATTGACTAGTTCACATTTTAAGTACCTAAACCTAAACATTATCGAGTTACTAATTAACTACTCAAATGACCACACTTTAATAAAAATAAAAAACAAGTTCACATTTCAAGTACCTAAACTTACACATTTTCGAGTCACAAATTAACTACTGAAGTGACCACACTTTAGTAAATCTAAAACACACATTTCAACTACCTAAACGTAAATATTTTTGAGTAACTTTATCACTGCACAAGTAACCAAATTTATTAAATTCAATTGACAAGTTCACATTTCAACTACCTAAACTCAATCATTTTCTAGTCACCAATTCACTACTCAAGTGGACACTCTTTAGTAAATTCAAATGAGTAGTTCACATTTGAAGAACCTTAACCTAAAAATTTTTGAGTCACTAATTAATTAATCAAGTGACCACACTTTAGTAAATTCAAAACACAAGTTACATTCAATTACCTAAACTTAAACATTTTCAAGTAACTAGTTTGATACTCAGGTGACCACACTTTAGTAAATTTAATTGACTAGTTCATAATTCAAGCATCTAAACTTAAACATTTTCGATTCACTAATTCACTACTCAAGTGGCCACACTTTAGTAAATTCAATTGACAGGTCCACTTTTTAAGTACCTAAACTTAAACATTTTCGAGTCACTAATTAACTATAGAAGTGACCGCACTTCAGTAAATTCAAAATACAGGTTCACATTTCAAGTACCTAAACTTAAACATTTTCGAGTTACTAATTAACTACTCAAGTGACCACACTTTAGTACATTAAAAACAAAAGTTTACATTTCAACTACCTAAACTTACACATTTTCAAGTCACTTGTTCACTACTCAAGTAACCAAATTTAGTAAATTCGATTGAAAAGTTCACATCACAACTACCTAAACTTAAACATTTTCGAGTAACTAATTCTCTAATCGGGTGACCACACTTTAGTATATTCAATTGATAAGTTCACATTTCAAGTACCTAAACTTAAACATTTTCAAGTCACTAATTCAATACTCAAGTGGCCAAACTTTAGTAAATACAATTGATAAGTTCACATTTCACGTACCTAAACTTAAACATTTTCTTGTCACTAATTAACTACTCAAGAGACCACAATTTTTTAAATTCAAAATACAAGTTCACATTTCAACGACCTAAACTTGAACATTTTTAAGTCACTAGTTCACTACATAAGTAACAAAACATAGTAAATTTAATTGTCAAGTTCACATTTCAAGTTCCTAAACTTAAACATTTTTGAGTCACTAATTCACTACTCAAGTGAGCACACTTTAGTAAATTTAATAGACAAGTTCACATTTCAAGTACCTAAGCTTAAATAGTTTTGAGTCACTAACTAGCTAAATGTAAACATATTTTCGTTACTAGTTCACTACTCAAGTAACCAAATTTAGTAAATTCAATTGACAAGTTCACACTTTAACTACATATACTTAATCATTTTTGAGTCACTAATTCACTACTCACCTGACCACTCTTTAGTAAATACAATTGACAAGTTAACATTTTAAGTACCTAAACCAAAACATTTTTTAGTCACTAATTAACTACTCAAGTGACCACACTTTAGTAAATTCAAAACACAAGTTCACATTTCAAGTACCTAAACTTAAACATTTTCGAGTCACTAATTAAATACTGAAGTGGCCACACTTTAGTCAATGAATTGACAAGTTCACATTTTAAGTACCAAAACCTAAATATTTTTGAGTCACTAAATAACTACTTAGGTGACCACACTTTAGTAAATTCAAAACACAAGTTCACATTTCAACCACCTAAGCTTAAACATTTTTGAGTCACTAGTTCACTACACAGGTGACCACAATTTTGTAAATTCAATTGACAAGTTAATATTTCAAGTACCTAAACTTAAATATTTTCGAGTCATTAATTAACTACTCAAGTGACCACACTTTAGTAAATTCAATTGACAAGTTCACATTTCAATAACCTAAACTTAAATCTTTTCGAGTCACTAATTTACTACTCAAGTGACAACACTTTAGTAAATTTAATTGATAAGTTCACATTTGAAGTGCCTAAACTTAAAAATTTTTGAGTCACTAATTAACTACTCAAGTTACCGCAATTTAGTAAATTCAAAACATAAGTTCATATTTCAGGTACCTAAAATTAAACATTTTAAAGTCACTAATTCACTACTGAAGTGACCATACTTTAGTAAATTTAAAATACACATTTCAACTACCTAAACATAAACATTTTTGAGTTAGTAGTTCACTACTCAAGTAACCAAATATAGTCAATTCAATTGAAAATTTCACACTTCAAATACCTAAACTTAATGATTTTCGTGTCACTAATTCACTACTCAAGTGGCCACACTTTAGTAAATTCAATTAACAAGTTAACATTTTAAGTAGCTAAACCGAAACATTTTTGAGTCACTAATTAACTACTCAAGTGACCACAGTTTAGTAAATTAAAAACAAAAGTTCACATTTCAATTACCTAAACTTAAACATTTTTGAGTTACTAATTAACTACTCAAGTGACCACACTTTAGACAATTCAAAATACAAGTTCACATTTCAACTACCTTTACTTAATATTGTTGAGTCACTAGTTTGTTACACATGTGATCACATTTTAGTAAATTTAATTGACAAGTTCATATTTCAAGTACCTAAACTGAAACATTTTTGAGTCACTAATTCACTTCTCAGGTGACCACACTTCGGTAAATTCATTTGACAAGTTTAAATTTTATGTACCTAAACTTCAACATTTTCGAGTAACTCATTAACTACTTAAGTGACCACACTTTAGTAAATTCAAAACACATGTTCACATTTCAACTATCAAAACTTAAACATTTTCAAGTCACTTGTTCACTACTCAAGTATCGAAATTTAGTAAATTCAATTGACAAGTTCACATTACAACTATCTAAACTTAAACATTTTCGAGTCAGTAATTCAGTACTCAAATGACCACACTTTAGTAAATTCAATTGACAAGTTCACATTTCAAATGCCTAAACTTAAACATATTTGAGTCACTAGTTAACTACTGAAGTGACCACACTTTAGTAAATTCAAAACACAAATTCACAATTTAACTACCTAAACTTAAACATTTTTGAGTCATTATTTCACAACTCAAGCAATCATATTTAGTAAATTCAATTGACAAGTTGACATTTCAAGTACCTAAACTTAAACATTTTTGAGTTACTAATTAACTACTCAAGTGACCACACTTTAGTAAATTCAAAACACAAGGTCACATTTCAACTACCAAAACTTAAATAATTTTGAGTCATTAGTTCATTACTCAAGTGACCACACTTTAGTAACTTCATGTGACAAGTTCATATTTCAAGTACCTAAACTTAAACATTTTTGAGTCACTAATTCACTTCTCAAGTGACCACACTTTAGTTAATTCAATTGACAAGTTCACATTTTATGTACCTAAACTTAAAAATTTTCAAGTTACTAATTAACTACTTATGTGACCACACTTTAGTAAATTCAAAACACATGTTCAAATTTCAACTACCTAAACTTAAACATTTTCCAGTCACTTGTTCACTGCCCAAGTAATCAAATTTAGTAAATTCGATTGACAAGTTCACATTTCAACTACCTAAACTTAAACATTTTTGAGTCACTAATTCCCTACTCGTGTGACCACACTTTAATAAATACAATTGATAAGTTCACATTTCAAGTACCGAAAACTAAACAATTTCGAGTTACTAATTCACCACTCAACTGACCACACTTTAGTAAATACAATTGATAAGTTCAAATTTCAAGTACCTAAGCTTAAACATTTTCTTGTCACTAATTAATTACTTAAGCGACCATACTTTTGTAAATTTAAAATTGTAATACCCCGAGATTCTAACCAATATTGCAACCATGACTCAAGATCATGAGAATTAAATTATAGTATTTTGGTTGTTTTATGATCAAGGGTGATGTTTATTAAGGCCTCAAAGATGCCCTAGTGATTAGGTGAATGAAACGTTCCTTACCAATTAAATTCTTGGGAATGATATTGCCATATTCAAATTTAAATGAGCATATCTCTTGTTATACTAAGAATTATTGATCTCATGACCTATCAAAAGATATATAATCGAATTATGTTTCCAACAATACCAATTTCACCAAAATCCAGTATCGGAGCAGAGAGTTATGCCCATTTTACTCCAGCATGTCAGGCTAGAAAACTAAGTGACGACATTCGTGATAAGCTATCACAAGCATGACAACTTATCACCAATGTCCTTAGCCTTAGGTAGATTTCCACCACCAGTGACGATATTTTGTGATAATTTGTCATGAGTGTGACGACTTATCACCAATGTTGTCAACCTTAACCAGTAAATCATAAATTCCACTATTTTGTGACAATATTTCGTGATGACTTATCACCCTGTCTGACGACTTATCATGATGTCGTCAGCTATTTTTTTCATCAATTAAGGGACATTTTTACTACGGTATTTTGGTTTTTTCCCATCTTTTGAAAGCCTCTATAAATATGAGAATCCTCATCCAAACCCTTATTTCTCTATTTTCTCTTCCAATTCTCTTAAGAAATATATCTAGGGTTTCAATTGAGAATATTAATCTTCCAAAAATCATCCATAAATCTTCAAGATTTCTTCAAGAACCAAGTTCCTCATAGTGTGGTCTTCAAGAATTATTTATTACAAGTGCGGATAGAGTCTCAAGCACAAGAGTTCATCCAATTTCAAAGATTAAAGTATGTGGGATTAGAACAAGAACACTTCTTTCGTTCTTGTGCCCAAAGATTTAATTTCTACTATTGAATTTCATGAATTTACAAGTGGGTTTAAACTCAAATTACTTTATTAATGATTTATGAGATTTGAGTTGTTCAAGTTTAATATACAAGATTAGTTCACTATTTTATTTCATAAATTGAGAACTTATGCCACGAGTTGAATATTGTTATTATGAATTGATGATTTCTGAATGATTTGAGATAAGTGTCATGATTTAAGCTTTTCTATTAGAAGTTTGATTTTTAAAGATATATTGATATTTGAGATTGAGAGTCAAGAATGAGTTCTTTGATGTTTTCTTGAAGTTTTTGACATTTGATATGAGTTAATGAGCAAGTACACTTGATGTTAAGAAAGATTGTTTGAGTTTGAGTCTAGTTAGGAATCCACAATTGTTTTGATTTAACGATGGGAAATATTTATAATTTGGTCTCTATGGTAGACCCTTGATTTGATTAAGGTGAATTTCCTAACACGTTCTAAGCTTAAGTCTAGGAGTAGTATTTAGCACCGAGCGAGAAGTATGGATTTAGTGCATCCTACTTCCCCAGAACTACGTATCATCATAGGATTAAGATTAAGGGCCAAAGGCCAAGACAGTGATCACTAAAGTTAATGTTCTACTCCGATGGAAAGATAGAATAGCTCTCCCCAACATGGGCAAGATGTTGGACTCCATGTAAGCTCACATGGCTTATGTCAGTTATAAGAAACTCCCAAGTCCGTAATAGTCCATGTTTCATGAGTTACTGAGTCACTCTAAGTTATGAGTCAAAGAGTTTGAGTTGAGTCCAATGGTTTATGAGATTTAAGAAGCATGTGTTATTATTGATGATTTATGGAAACTATGTTTCAGGTAATTCAAGCGAAGAGAGTCATTAGTGTCAGCATGCATGATTTTATTATACAATTATGATATTATTTAAAATGTTGCCTGCACCCGCACATACTCAGTACATTCCCAAGTATTGATTCACATACTCTTCTGTGTTCTATACTTTCTCGTGATGTACGTTTAGGAGCTTAGTCTCAGCGATGACAGTGATTTTTGAGTACCTCCATCTACATTCTTGTAGTTAGTGAGTCCTTATGGTTTGAGGACCTATGTCCCTGACTTTTGATTTTACTAGCAGATGATTACATCTTTTCAGTTCAGTACGAGTCAGTTAGGGATCTATCCCAATGGCTCCTTAGTCTTATATAGCAGAGGCTTTGTCAGACTAATGTAAAGTGTCAGTATGTACAGAATTTCAATATTTTGATTATTTAGGCTAGTTTCTTATCTTATTCCAGTATGTTCATGATATTTCATTCTCTTTTATTTTAGCATGACTATTGTCAAAGTGAGTTCTAGAAGTGATAACCGTCTTAGAGGGTTAGCTTGAGGTTGCGTGTGGCCTTAAGCACCGCGTGACACCTCGGGATGGGATCTTGGGGCGTTACAAGCTTGGTATCAGAGACTAAGGTTTGAAGAGTCCTAGGGAATATGACAAGATACGTTACGTAGAATCTTAATCATCGGTGTGTAGCGTGCCACATCTATGAGCAAGAGGCTACGAGACGTTTTAGGAAAAGTTATTTCTTTCTTTCAAAAGTCTATTGTGCCTATGACTATTTCTATCTGCTGTTAATTCGTGCTCTCTTATGACAGAAACTGCCTCCTCATAGAGCTTGCAGAAACAATGAACGACCTCAACCCATTGATTATTTAGGTAAGACGGTGTCCCATGTTGAATTTTAGGTAGGTTTTCAGGCGCTAGCCCAGGCGGTTACCGCCAATGCTTAGGCCCATGCTCAGGTCACCATTCTACCTCTACAAGAAATTAATTCAGCAGCAACTCAGGTTCATGATTTTATGCTGATAAATCCGCCAGAGTTTTATGGGTCAAGGGTAGGTGAGGACCTACAGATATATCTTGATGAGGTAAAAAAAATTACCCAAATTATGCATGTAACAGAGAAAGAAAGTGTGGAGCTAGCTTCTTATCGCTTGAAAGATGTTGCTTATAACAGGGTAGAGGTGTGAAGGAAAAAAAAGGGGAGAATGCCGCTCCCATGACTTGGCAATTATTCTAGGACGCCTTTTTGGATAGATTCTTTCCCCCAGAGATGAGGAAAGCGAAACTAGAAGAATTTATGAACTTAAGACAAGGCTCCATGACAGTTAAGGAGTTTTGTCTTAAATTCAACCAATTGTCTAAGTATGCTCTCGGTATGATGGCTGATTCCAGGACCAGTATGAGTAAGTTTTTGACTGGCATATCGAGTCATGTTGTGAAAGAGTTAGATCCGCTATGCTCAATAGGGAGATGGATCTTTCTATATTAATGATTTATGCTTAGTAGATTGAAGTAAATAAGGTGAAGGAGAGAGAGAGAGAATAAAAGAAATAAGATAGTTTGATCAAAGCAGCAAGGGCATGGTCAGACTAGATTTTCTAAAGGGATCCGCCCTCAGTTTCAGAGCCGTTCATTTATGCCACCACCTTCATTAGATAGTGACCCCTCATCCATAATCAGGTGGGAGCAGAGTAATAGGCCTACTATGTCCAGGTCCCAGGACAGTGTGAGTAATAGACCTAACTATTCCCTGTGTCCTAAATATGGTAGAATGCATCCCAGAGAGTGTTTGGCTGAACAAAAAAGTTGTTTTAGTTGTGGTAAGTTGGGATACAGACTCAGAGATTGCTTGTATGCTAAACTAGGGAGCCGTGATATTTGTCCCCAGAGTCAGGATATCATTTCCCCATCCCCTTTAGTTTGTCCAACTCCTCCTAAGGGTACCTCATCGAGTACTGCAAGTGGTCTGCACCAGAATCGCTTTTATGCTATACCACCCCACCAGGTACAGGAGGAGTCCCCAATATTATTACGGGTATGCTCTATGTATTTCATTTTGATGTGTTTGTGTTGATGGACCCTGGGTTAAGTTATTCTTTTGTGAATCCATTGGTGGCTATGAATTTTTAGATCAATGCTGAAAAGGTTCTTGGGCCTGTCCTAGTTTCTACCCCAGTAAGTGAATCTTTTATTACTAAACAAGTATATAAGAAGTGTCCTATCACTATTCTTCACAGAGTCTTGCTCGCAGACTTGATTGAGTTAGACATGGTTGATTTTGACATTATTCTAGGTATTTATTGGCTTCGCTCTTATTATGTGTCTATTGACTGTCGTACTTGTGTAGTAAAGTTTTAGTTTCCCAATGAGCCAGCCTTTGAGTAGTCTAAAAATTATATATCTCTCAAGAGTCATTTCATATCCTATATTAAAGCTAGGAAATTGATATCCAAGGGTTGTATCTATCATTTGGTTTGAGTTAAATATACTAAGTCTGAAAGTCCAACCGTTCAGCCAATCAGCGTTGTTGATGAGTTTCTCAATATTTTTCTGGAAAATCTCCTAGGGGTACTTCCCGATAGAGAGATAGAATTTAGGATTGATCTTCTCCCCGATACACAACCTATTTTTATTCCTCCGTATCGTATAGCCCCCGCAGAACTTAAGGAGTTAAAAGAGCAACTCAAAGATCTTCTAGATAAGGGTTTCATAAGGCCTAGTGTATCTCCTTGGGGTACACCCATTCTATTAGTGCGAAAGAAAGATGGTTCGTTGTGGATGTGCATTGACTATCATCATCTTAACAAGTACCCTCTTCCTAGAATTGATGACCTGTTTGATCAGCTGCAAGGTGCCAACTATTTCTCAAAAATTGACTTGAGATCCGGTTATCACCAGCTTAAAGTTAGGGAGTACGATATTCCAAAGATAGCTTTTTACACCCGTTATAGTTATTTTGAGTTCCTGGTCATGTCCTTCGGGCTAACAAATGCCCTAATAGCTTTTATAGACCTCATGAATCGGGTGTTCAAACAGTACCTGGTATGTTTGTTATTTTGTTCATAGATGATATTCTTGTATACTCCCGAAGTGAGAACGACCATGCAGATCATCTCCGAGTAGTCTTACAAACCCTTAGAGATCATCAACTATTTACCAAATTTAGCAAGTGCAAATTTTAGCCAAGGTCAGTTGCTTTTCTAGGTCATATTGTTTATTTTGAAGGTATTCGAGTTGATCCTCAAAATATAGAAGCTATGAAGAATTGGCCTAGACCTATTTCCCCATCGGATATTAGAAGTTTCTTGGGTCTAGCTGGTTATTACCGTCGTTTTGTTGAGGGTTTCATTTCTATCGCGTCTCCTTTGACTCGGTTGACCCAAAAGAAAGTTAAATTTCTCTTGTGAGAAGAGTTTTTAGGAGTTGAAGAGTCGACTCACTTCGGCCCCTTTGTTGACCCTTCTTAATGGTGTAGATGATTTTATGGTGTACTGTGATGCTTCTAGAGTTGGGTTGGGTTGCGTGTTGATTCAGACGGGTAAGGTTATAACCTACACCTCCAAGCATTTGAAGTTGCACGAGAAGAATTACCCGACCCATGACCTTGAGTTAGCTGCAGTGGTTTTTGCCTTAAAAATATGGAGACACTATTTGTACGGTGTTCATGTTGATGTCTTTACGGATCACAAGAGTTTGCAGTATGTGTTCACTCAAAGAGAGTTGAATCTTCAACAGAGGCGATAGTTAGAATTGCTAAAGAACTATGATATGAGTGTACTGTATCACCCGGGCAAGGACAATGTAAAGAAAGATGCCCTTAGCAGTTCATCTATGGGTAGTGTAGCACATGTCGAGGACGATAAGAGAGAGTTAGCTTATGAATTTCATCATCTGGCAAGGTTAGGAGTTAGATTGCTTGATTCAGCTGAGGGTAATATTTGGGTCCAGAGTAGTTCTGAGTCTTCTCTAGTTTCAAAAGTAAAGGAGAGGAAAGATATTGATTCTTGTTAGGTCAAACTCAAAGAGTCAGTTAATGTCACAACCCGAACCGGGGCCCTGGCCATGACGAGCATTCCCGAACCCGAAGGCCCAGAACGCCCTCTATCTATCTGGTAATCATGTACATAATTCATATGATCAAAGTAATACGGAATAGACACAATAATACGGAAACATGGTCAACAATTTAAAATAGTTAAAGGCCTGAAAACATGCCCAACAATATTTAATAAACATCTGCAACAGTCTGCGAAATCTCTACTGACATAATATCTGAATAACTGGGACAAGGCCCCCGGCAGACCAAAATCCATACTAAAATAAATACCTAAATTACTAGGCCTTCCGAAGCAAACAAGGCTCACCAATTAAACTCTAAGACAACCCTGTCTGTAGACTCTATTAAGGATCTGGACCCCTAGACTATGCCTCAGTACCTGTGACGAAAGGGGGGGGGGGTCAGCACAATTATACTGGCACGTGAAGCAATCCAAAATAGAGTAATTGAACATATATATATATAATACGTGAGAGAAAATGTTCATGAAACATTATGCGTAAAACAGTTTCTGAAAAACACATCGGCACCTTCTGAATATATATGTAACCTGTCTAGAAATCTCAAACTCTGATCTGTGTATTACATTTGAGTTAGGTGGTATCCCCTACAAGTCTGATATTCCACGAGCGATATGGAATCTGCCATTGACTCGGCAGGGAAGCCTCCAACCCGAGTATGCCGCAAGGGCTGGAGTTCCCGAATCAAATACGCCACATGACACTTAAGTCAGCGTATAATAATATACTCGGGTCGGCGAACCACGATTTTAGGCAATGATTTTCTTGAACTAAAGCCCTCTTTAGGGAACCACCTAACATCTTTGTATGCCCATTTTTAACCTTTTCTGTACATGCAACATTCTGAATGTGTAAAATCATGATAGTTTGAAATGTCTATTAGTATGAGTCTGATATGACATTGGTCTGAATTGGTATCGTCATACCAAGACTTGCAAGTCATGATTTCTGAGCCATAATACATCAAGCTAAATCTTTCATTTAAAGAATAATTTAGACCACCAAAAACATGTAACTGATATAGAAGATTTTGTGTTTCAAAACTTAAGTCAAAATCATGCAAAAACTTTATCAACATATGGTGGTCTAGTGCCTTTAGCAATTCCATGCATTCTTTCATTACATGCATTATGAAAATTAAACATTCATGCTAGATTCCCTCTTTAGTTATTTAAAACCACCTTTAAATCATAACAAGAGTTCAATCATTTCATATAGTGCTTTTCAAGGATGCATTGCAAAAAAATTCATATGCTATGAGAAATCTGAAAAATTCATAATAAGAGAGAATTCACCGAAAATCATGCTCGCAAGAAGAATTCATTCTTAAATACATGATTTCATACATTCATATTCTCAAATCACTTTGGGAAAGGTCAAAAGACCAAAACAATGATATTAAAACATTTAATGCATGAATATATATATAGATTCAAAAACCCCATTCTAAAACATGATTTTTCTATGCCCATGAGAATTTAAGAAAACCCCGCATACCTCTATTTCGGAAAATAATGGGTGCTTCTTGAAGCCTGTGGATTGGGAATTCCGAATCTCTAATCAATTTTGAAGACCCACGGTTAAATCTTGATTTATTAGAGTTCTTAGTTTGAAACCCTTGGGATTGTTCTTGAGAATTTTTAGATGAATGTGGATGTATTTTAGAGAATTGGGGACTGAATTTCGTGTTTAGGGCTGAATAAGGGTGGGAAAAGGACAATTTTGCCCCAAAAAAGAAGTGTTTAAGTCACTTGAAACCATAAGATATACGCCGCATATGATATCACATATATTTACATAGGTCCCACATATGATATCGTCTATATTTACATAGGTGCCGCATATGCTTTCCGGTGGCTATGTGCGATTGGTTAGGCGACGCATACTACTTTGAAAGGCCATAACTTCTTGCTCAGGTGTCAGATTTTAGCAAAATTAGTATCGTTGGAAAGTTAACTTGAAGAACTATAATTTGAAACATAGTAGGCTCTCTAATTCGACATATACAGAGAGTTATGGTCGATGGAAGCTAACATAAATTAGAACTTCCACTAAAACTTAATCGATCAAAATAGTTTCAACTCGTCCTTAAGTTGAAGTACCTCTATGGTATAAATTGGAATAGGATTTAAGGCTCTGGGATTATCAATGCATCAGAGTCATTGTTTTTATTCTAGACCGAAATGCGGGTGTTACATTATCTCCCCCTTGTGATCATTCATCCCCGAATGATGGATAGAATGTCGAAGTCTTAAGGGTATGGGATAACGTGGACATGATATATTCCCTTAGAAAGAATACAATAATCGGAAATATGAGTATAAGATTAGAACTATTGATTTTTTAAATGCTTATGCCGGACATGTATATCTAAGGCATGGAATACACAACTGAAGCTACTCATAGGCTAAATTCTCATGAAAAATCATGCATATCTGATGCATGGATCTGTGACCAAGTTGTTCTCATAAATGCAGGACTGAATACATTGATAAGCTGAACTTTTCTATTGAACATGCATTTCTAATGCATGCATATCTAACTGAACTAACGTATGAACGTATGGCTAAATACGCAATAATACCTAATATGAAGCTTGTAATAAGAATCTATGCATGCAACTAAATGGGGTATCTCACCCTTGGTACCATATGTCCCTCTATGAATGCTCAATTCACTAAGATACTCAAACAACTGAAGCGATGCACAGGGCACCTACGAATTGAATCATAACTGAACATCTGGAATCTAAATTTAATACATGATGCATGAACTAGGATATACTCGTAACTACTGGTATACTTTATCTTGGAAATGTAGCATGTCTGAGATTTCAAGTAGCATGAATAGGTGCAAAGACGAGAAAACAAGTCATGCGAATCTGACTGCTAAACTGGCTTATTAGCCATACAGACTGAATTATACTACACCCTCATACATAACTGGAGTATCTCTTCAGCACAATCTCTAAAGAAATTCTAGCAGTAATAGGAAGCCATGAATCTTGGGTATGGATTACACAAGACATCCAATTGAGGAATCACCACATTGACACTACTCTGCAATCTAGAACATAGGCATATAACTCCTGAATTAGGATAGAATTACCAGGCCTTTAGCATTAGAATTTCTTACTTTCAAGCTTAGCACACTTATCGAATATCACTTAACTATACTATTCTCCTTAAATATCATATTCATTCAACTCAGCTTAAAATTCTGATATGAGCATTCACAAATCTTTCTACTAATGTCAAAAATAACTTAATCCTTTCACCGTGATCAAGCCTAACTCTAAGTCACAAAAATACAACATGCCAGACCACGCTATTATTCTAAACCATATGATGCAATCTTCTATATCTCCTTTATCGATCACATCCTAAGTATAACATGCCTTACTACTTCAATGACTACTCTGAACTCTTACTATGAATTCGCTAGCGCATATAGTGTTCCTTTACAACAATCTCAACATGTCATTCAAGCCTATCTTTATAACCACATATGGACTTCAAAGCAAACACTCATAAAGGCATACTTCACATATTCTCTAGACCACTATCAATATCACTCCCACGAGCTACCACAAGAACATACACATACAAAATTCCACTAACCATCACATAAATAAAAACTTGGCCCCAAATCTTACATTATACTTATGGCCTTATCTAAACAAGTGTACCAAGATCTTCCATCAACAAGGAATAATTACTCACCACCACTATCATCGCATAAAGAGAAGTCACAAAAAGGTTAGAACATAAGATCTGGAGGCATGGAATGATACTATATGAAGCTTGACACTCATCCGAGGCCTGAGAAATAGCAAAACAACAACAGAGACTCACCAAAGTGCTTTGAATTTAGGGTATTCATGGCTATAAGATGAATCTCTCCAATCATTTGGCATAAAACATGAGTAATGGAAACAGAGCACATTATAAAGCGTGAGTACATGACTCTCTATCATATGTATGAACGTGAACTGATCATGGAACTAAATCGTAAAGCATGAGTAGGTATTAGGATCACTGAGAAATACTGAGATAGGAATGGGTTGAGATTCACCCTTACTTTTTGATGTTCTATATCATCATGACATCACTACAAGAATCTGAGAGTCTTACTTGGTTATTCGTTTAGTCATCTCCCCCTTAGCTTCAAGCCATCATCTTAAGATTTAGGAGGTACCTTAGTATACTTTAAACTTAACTGCACTCACTGCACTCTGGGTTCTGAAATATGACAATACATAAAATTAATAAGACTTAACCCGAAAGACCACAGATGAGAGTGGAACGCCTAATGCTAATACTACCTCCTGAGGTACACTCTATCATTCTGTAACCCAATAGTCATCATCTATTGCTCGAACACTTACTAACTTTGAATCTTCATGAGTATCCTCAAAATTGACGTGCACACCCTCTAGTGCCTCTACTCTTATTTCTATTAGCACAACTTTCAAGGACTCGAGCTTAGATTATAACACCTAACATGGGTATCACCAAGTCTTTAATGAGCCACTCTATTTCTATCATAGTATACCAATATAGCAACTTCAAACTTATTTTCCTCTACCATGAGAATCAAGTTCATATCAAAAGGTTCAATGCTATTAATCAAAGGTCCTTAACTTGGCTATTTAGAACACCATATACCATCTAGCTAGTCTTTCTCCACCTAGCAACTCAACGGTACCAGTAGCCACACACAACATGTAATAGCCTTTGAAAATTACTACAGCTTCATACCACCTTGGGTATACTTCTACATCACATATACAACATTATACTTCATTATAATTCAAATAAACTTAGGAACTTGCATACACTATTCAAGCCTATAGATCACTTCCATATAACTAGTATCATTATCCAAGAAATCATCACATCCACCTCCATGGCTATCAATTGTTTTAAACTTAATGTCTAGTGCTAAACATGATTTACAACCAACCTTACACACAATCCTCACTTAGAAACTATGAAATAAACATCAAGAAACACTAGTACACTAGAAATTCATAACCACAATAATCGATCATGACCCTACGGTTTTCCTTGTCATAATCCATTAGTACGTACTATTTCAACACATCAAGCTTACAAATCTAATCCCATAAAATATGTATCATCAATCTTTTGCCACTATTCACCACCGCACCATTTAAATTCAAGCCTATAGTCTAGCATCAATTATTTACAACCAATGAAGAGTGCAACAGAATATAAATATACTAATTCTTCAAATTGGGATATTCTACCCAAATACTTCAAAAATATACTACATACTTTCTCACAAGTAGTATTAGTTTACAACTACTAATGAGAAAAAGGTTAAGCGGTAAGGTCACATAATAGACATGATCAACCTTAAGCTTATATTATAACCATAAAATCTTATCTACTTATAAGACTTTCTCACATCACACTTACTTACCCCAATGGGTATTTAGACTATCTTCAGATACCCCATATGACAATGAGTCTATACTCACAACCTACTGGCTAATCTATCCATTTTCATTCATAGCCTATAAAGGGTTTCTATAACCACCTTAAGTATCCACTCTAGGTTCTTTCTCTATTTTTAAATGAAGAAAACAAATAACATTCTGAGTCAATACTTCCTCCATGGACTACCATACAATTCATAAATAGTACCACCATATTAGTCTACCACTATGAAAGGGTAAATCATTCTCAATCAACGGTTATTTAACTATAAATATTTAATCACAAAAGTCACCCTCACTCTGACCTCTAACCTCTTGATTTTATATCACAAACTTCTTGGTCTAATTTCACTACCAATTGGTCATGACACTGACACTCTAACTTATACTACTACTCGGGTGGAAATATAGTTCCAACAAACACAAAAACAACAAGATGAACAACAAGTTGCTAGTGAATCAAAATAGGCCTTATACGGCTACACTAGACTTTGATTTTCAACAACACAATGATATCAAGATTACAAGAGATAGAAGCTTGATACAAAATAGTCAATGACTTAAGAATACACATCTTACACTTGTCTTAATCGAACACCTCATAAGAACAAGGAAACAATTTTACACTAGGGACTCCTCTCCCATCTTTTGTGGGACTTTTGAAATTTCTGCTAGATAATCAGAGAATATCTGGAAACACCAGAGTGAGGAAAAAATTAGGATAACTTTTTTTTTTGTATGGGTGACACCATAGCACGAATTAGAGTATGAAGAAGGAACATTCTAACTCTATAGAACGAACTAGAACATGAAGAAAGAGAGACATTCCTTAACGCCTTGTAGCCTCCTACTTATAAGTGTGGCGTGCTACACATCCATAAATAAGACTCTACCCAACGTGATTTCGCAGACATCTTGGGACCATGAACCGTGCTTTGATACCAAGTTTGTCACAACCTAAACTAGGGCCCTGGCCATGTAGAGCATTCCCAAACTCAAAGGACTGAAATGCCCTCTGTCTATCTGATAATCATATACATAATTCATATGATCAAAGTAATACGAAATAGACACAATAATACAGAAATATGGTCAACAATTTAAAATAGTTAAAGGCCTAAAAACATGCCCAAAAATATTTAATAAACATCGGCAATAGTCTACGAAATCTCTACTGACATACTATCTCAATAACTGGGACAAGGTCTCCAGCAGACCAAAAACCATATTGAAATAAATACCAAAATGACTAGGCCTTCCGAAGAAAAGAAGGCTCACCAACTAAACTCTGAGACAACCCTGTCTGTAGACTCTACTGAGGATTTAGACCCCTAGACTGCGCCTCAGTACCTGGGAAGAAAGGGGGGTCATCACAATAATACTGGCATGCGAAGTAATCCAAAATAGAGTAACTGAACATATATATATATATAACATGTGAGAGAAAATGTTCATCAAACATTATGCATAAAATAGTTTCTGAAAAACACATGGGCACCTTCTAAAAACATGTAACCTATTTATAAATTTCAAACTCTATTCTTTGTATTACTTCTGAGTTAGGTGGTATCCCCTACAAGTCTGATATTCTACGGGAGCTATGGAATCTGCCATTGACTCGGTGGGGAAGCCTCCAACCCGAGTATGCCGTAAGGATTGGAGTTCCTGAATCTAATACGCCACACGACACTTAAGTCAGCGTATAATAATATACCTAGGTTGAAAAACCACAATTTTAGGAAATGAGTTTCTTGAACTCAAGCCCTCTTTAGGAAACCACCTAACATCTCTGTATGCCTATTTTTAACCTTTTCTGTACATACAATATTCTGAATGTGTAAAATCATGATAGTCTGAAATGTCTGTTAGTTTGAGTCTGATATGGCATTGGTCAGAATTGGTACCGTCATACCAAGACTTGCAAGTCATAATTTCTGAGCCATAATAGATTAATCTAAATCTTTCATTTAATGCATAATTTAGATCACAAAAAACATGTAACTGATATAGAAGATTTTGTGTTTCCAAACTCAAGTCAAAATCATACAAAAACTTCATCAATATATAGTGGTCTAGTACCTTTAGAAAATCTATGCACTCTTTCATTACATGCATTATGAATATTAAACATTCATGCTAGATTCCCTCTTTAGTGATTTAAAACCACCTTTAAATCATAACAAGAGTTTAATCATTTCATATAGTGCTTTTCAAAAATACATTGCAAAATAATTCATATGCTATGAGAAATCTAAAAAATTAATAATACGAGGGAATTCAACGAGAATCATGCTATCAATAAGAATTTATTCTTAAATACATGGTTTCATACATTCATATTATCAAATCACTTTGGGAAAGGTCAAAAGACCAAAACAATAATGTTAAAACCTTTAATACATAAATATATACATATATTCAAAAAACCTATTCTAAAACATGATTTTTCTATGCCCATGAGAATTTAAGAAAACCCCGCGTACCTCTATTTTGGAAAATAATGGGTGCTTCTTGAAGCCTGTGGATTGGGAATTTCGAATCTCTAATCAATTTTGAACCCACGGTTAAATCTTGATTTATTTGGGTTTTTAGTTTGAAACCCTTAGGAGTGTTCTTAAGAATTTTTAGATGAATGTAGATGTATTTCTGAGAATTGGGGACTGAATTTCGTGTTTATGGCTGAATAAGGGTGGGAAAAGGACCATTTTGCCCCAAAAATGGATTGTTTATGTCACTTGAAACCTTAAGATATGCACCACATATGATATTAAATATATTTACGTAGGCGCCGCATATGATATCTCCTATATTTACATAGGCGCTGCATATGCTTTCTAGTGGCCATGTGCGATTGGTTAGGCGACACATACTACTTTTAAAGGCCATAACTTTTTTCTCGGGTGTCAGATTTTAGAAAAATTGGTATTGTTGGTAAGTTAACTTGAAGACCTATCATTTGAGACATAGTAGGATCTATAATTCGACATATACAGAGAGTTTATGGTCGATGGAAGCTGACACAAATTACAACGTCTACTAAAACTTAATCAATCGAAATAGTTTTAACTCATCCTTGAGTTGAAGGAACTCTATGGTATAAATTCATGCTCAAATGGATTCATATACAACATAAACATGCAAAATTGGCATAGGATTTAAGGCTCTGGGATTATCAGAGCATCAGAGTCATGGTTTTTATTCTAGCCCAAAATGTGGGGTATTACAGTTAAAGACCAAAAAATTATGATTTTCTCCTAAGGGGGAGATGGTTTATTGAGATTTCAGAATAGATTGTGTGTGCCTGATGTTGTTGATTTGAGGAAGAGAATTATGGATGAAGCGCATGGCATGCGATATTCTATTCATCCCAGTGCTACCAAGATGTTCTGCGATTTGCCAGAAATCTATCGGTGGAATGGTATGAAAAAAAGTTACAGCGAAGTTCATAGAGAAGTGTACTACTTTCCAACAAGTTAAGATAAAGCACGAAAGACCAGGTGGAATGATGCAAGAAATTAGTATTCCTACTTAGAAGTGGGAGAAAGTGAATATGGATTTTGCGACTGGTTTACCTCCTTCTCGACATCATCATGATTCGATTTGGGTCGTTGTATACAGGTTGAATAAGTACGCGTATTTCTTGCCAATGCATACATCTTTCATCGCTGAAGAGTATGCTAAGCTGTACATTCGCGAATTAGTCAGGTTGCATGGAGTTTCTTTATCTATTATCTCTAATAGGGGTACTCAATTTAATTCTCATTTTTGGAGGGATTTTTAGAAGGGTCTCAGTACCCAAGTTTATCTTAGCTCTGCTTTTTATCCACAGACTGATGGTCAGGCTGATAGGACCATCCAGACCTTGGAGGATATGTTGAGGGCATGCATTCTTGATTTCAGAGGAATTTGGGATGAACATTTGCCATTGATTGAATTTGCTTATAATAATAGTTTTCATTCTATCATTGGAATGGCTCCATTTAAAGCTTTGTATGGGAGGAGATATAGGTCGCCCATAGGTTCATTTGAAGTGGGTGAAGCCACTGTGATTGGACCTGATGCTGTGTTTGAGGCTATAGAGAAAGTTAAGCTGATTCAAGAATGATTGAAGACAACCCAAAGTAGTCAAAAGTCATATACAGATGTGAGAAAAATAGCTCTTGAATTCAAAGTTGATGATTTGGTCTATGTAAAGATTTCACCCTTGAAGGGGTGAAAAGATTTGGTAAGAAATGAAAGCTTAGTCCTTGATACGTTGACCCTTATAGAGGTTTGCATCATGGTAGGAAAGCATCTTATAAGATTGAATTGCCTGTCGAGTTGTCAGTTGTCCATCCTGTCTTTCACGTATCTATACTTAAGAAGCACATTGGTGACTCTGTTGCTGTTGATCCATCAGAAAGCTTTGATGTTCAGGATAGCCTTTCGTATGATGAAGTTCCGCTTGAAATCCTAGATTATCAAGTTCGTAGACTAAGAAATAAAGAAGTTCCCTTGGTCAAGGTTCTATGGCAAAATCAATCTGTTGAGGGTGCTACTTGGGAAGCAGAAGCAGTTATGTGAGCCAAGTACCTTCACCTTTTTTCGGTGAGTTCAGAGAGAGCAGAAGGAACCACTTTTTCTTAATTTTGCCCTTTTCTTATTAAAGATCTAGTTGTGTGTCTACTTTCATCACGAATTAGTGCATATTTTATGGTATCCAAAGGTATAAAGTGAAGTAAGCCCTTTGAGTAAGTCGTTCCAACTATACGTCCTTATTTTGTTTTCTTGTTCTTGGCCTATTTGGCAACATTCGAGGACAAATGTTTCCAAGGGAGAGATATTGTAATACCCCGAGGTTCTAACCAATAGTGAAACCATGACACAAGCTCATGAGAAATAAATTATAGTGTTTTGGTTGTTTTCTGATCAAGGGTGATGTGTATTAAGGCCTCAAAGATGTTCTATCAATTAGGTGAATCAAAACATTCCTTACCAATTGAATTCTTGGGAAGGATATTTCCATATAAAATTTCAAATGAGTATATCTCTCATTATACTAGGAATTATTGAGCTCATAACCTACCAAAAGACAGATAATGGAATTAACTTTCCAATGATACCAATTTTGGAAAAATTTGGTATCAGAGAAAAGAGTTATACCCATTTTACTCCAGCATGTCAGACTGGAAAATTGAGTGACGACATTTGTGATAAGCTGTCACAAGCGTGACGACTTATCACCAATGTCGTCAGCCTTAAGTAGATTTCCTCCACCGGTGATGACATTTTGTGATAAGTTGTCATGAGGGTGATGAATTATCACCAATGTCGTCAACCTTAACCAGAAAATCCTAAATTCTACCCTTTTGTGATGATATTTCGTGATGACTTATCACCATTCTGATGATTTATCACGAATGTCGTCAGGTATTTTTTTCAGTAATTAAGGGACATTTTTGCAAGGGTATTTTAGTCCTTTTCCATCTTTTGGAAGCCTCTATAAATATGAGAATCCTTATCCAAACCCTAATTTCTCCATTTTCTCTTCCAATTCTCTTAAGAAATATATCTAGGGTTTCAATCAAAAATATTAATCTTCCAAAAATCATCCATAAATCTTCAAGATTTCTTCAAGAACCAAGTTCCTCATAGTGTGAGCTTCAAGAATTATTTATTACAAGTGCGGATAGAGTTTCAAGCACTAGAGTTCATCCAATTTCAAAGATTAAGGTGTTTGGGGTTTGAACAAGAACACTTCTTTCATTCTTGTGCCCAAAGATTTAATTTCTACTGTTGAATTTCATGAATTTGCAAGTGGATTTACACCCAAATTAATTTATTAATGATTTATGAGATTTGAGTTGTTCAAGTTTAATAAATAAGATTATTTCATCATTTTATTTCTTAAATTGAGAACTTATGCCATGAGTTGAATATTGTTATTACAAATTGATGATTTGAGATAGGTGTCATGATTTAAGCTTTTCTATGATAAGTTTGATTATTGATTATCTAATGATATTTGAGCTTGAGAGTCAAGAGTGAGTTCTTTGATGTTTTCTTGAAGTTTTTGACATTTGATACGAGTTAATGAGCAAGTACACTTGATGTTGAGAAAGACTTTTTAAGTTTGAGTCGTGTTAGGAATCCACAATTATTTTGATTTAAGGATGAGAAATATTTATGATTTGGTCTCAACGGTAGACCCCTTGAGTTGATTAAGTTGGATTTCCTAACACGTTCTGTGAGCTTAAGTCTGGGAGTAGTATTTAGCACCGAGTGAAAAGTGTGTATTTAGCGTATCTTACTTCCCCAGAACTATGTACCACCGTAGGATTAGATTAAGGGCCAAAGGCCAAGACAATGATCACTAAAGTTAAGGTTATACTCCGATGGCAAGGATAGAATAGTTCTCGCTAACATGGGCAAGACGTTGGACTCCATGTAAGATCACATGGCTTATGTCGCTTATAAGAAACTCCCAAGTCCATAATAGTCCAAGTTTCATGAGTTACTGAGTCACTCTAAATCATGAGTCAACGAGTTTGAGTTGAGTCCAATGGTTTATGATATTTAAGAAGCATGTGTTATTATTGATGATTTATGGAAGCTATGTTTCAGGTAATTCAAGCGAAGAGAGTCATTAGTGTCAGCACGGATGATTTTCTCATACAATTATGATATTATTAAAAATATTGCCTGCACCCCCACATACTTAGTATATTCCCAAGTAATAATTCACATACTCTGCTGTGTTCTATACTCCCTCGTGATATAGGTTCAGGTGCTCAGTCTCAGCGGCGACAGTGATTTTTGAGTACCTCCATCTACATTCCTACAGTTGGTGAGTCCTTATGGTTCGATGACCTATGTCCCTGACTTTTGATTTTACTAGCAGATGATTACTTTTTTTAGTTCAGTATGAGTCAGTTTGGGTTCTATCCCAATGGATCCTCAGTCTTACATAGTAGAGGCTTGGTCTGACTAAAGTAAAGTGTCAGTATGAACAGAATGTTAGTATATCGATTGTACAGGCTAGTTTCTTATCTTATTACAGTATGTTCATGATATGTCATTCTCTCTTATTTCAGCATGACTACTGTCAAAGTGAGTTCTCGAAGTGATGACAAGCTTTGAGGGTTAGCTTGAGTCCGCGTGTGGCATTAAGCACCGTGTGACGTCTTGGGATGGGATATTGGGGTGTTACAAAAACACAAGTTCACATTTCAACTACTGAAACTTAAACATTTTAGAATCACTAGTTCACTACATAAGCAGGAAAATTTAGTAAATTCAATTGACAAGTTCACATTTCAAGTACCTAAACATAAACATTTTTGAGCCACTAATTCACTACTCAAGTGACCACACTTTAGTTAATATAATTGACAAGTTCACATTTCAAGTACCTAAGCTTAAATATTTCTGAGTCACTAACTACCTAAACATAAACATTTTTGCGTCACTAGTTCACTACTCAAGTAACCAAATTTAGTAAATTCAATTGACAACTTCACACTACAACTACCAATACATAATTATTTTCGAGTCACTAATTCACTACTCAAGTGACCACTCTTTAGTAAATACAATTTACAAGATAACATTTTAAGTAACTAAACCTAAATATTTTTGAGTCACTAATTAACTACTCAAGTGACCACACTTTAGTAAATTCAAAACACAAGTTAACATTTCAAGTACCTAAACTTAAACATTTTCGAGCCACTAATTAACTACTGAAGTGACCACACTTTAGTAAATAAATTGATAAGTAAACATTTTAAGTACCAAAAGAAAAATATTTTTGAGTCATTAACTAACTACATAAGTGAACACACTTTAGTAAATTCAAAACAGAAGTTCACATATCAACTACCTAAACTTAAACATTTTTGAGTCACTAGTTCACTACTCAAGTTACCATACTTTTGTAAATTCAATTGACAAGTTAATACTTTAACTTTCTAAACTTAAACAATTTCGAGTCACTATCTCACTACTCAAGTGACCACACTTTAGTAAATTTAATTGACAACTTCACATTCAAGTACCTAAACTTAAACATTTTTGAGTCACTAATTAACTACTCAAGTGACCACACTTTATTAAATTGAAAACATAAGTTCAAATTTCAGGTACCTAAACTTAAACATTTTGGAGTCACTAATTAACAACTGAAGTGACCACACTTTAGTAAATTCAAAATACACATTTCAACTACCTAAACAAAAACAATTTAGAGTTATTAGTTCACTTTTCAAGTAACCAAATATAGTAAATTCAGTTGACAAGTTCACACTTCAAGTACCTAAACTTTATCATTTTCAAGTCACTAATTCACAACTCAAGTGATCACACTTTAGTAAATTCAATTGACATGTTAACATTTTAAGTACCTAAACCGAAATAATTTTTAGTCACTAATTAACTACTCAAGTGACCACACTTTAGTAAATTCAAAAAAAAGTTCACATTTCAATTACCTACACTTAAACATTTTTGAGTTACTAATTAACTACTCAAGTTACCACACTTTAGTAAATTCAAAATACAAGTTAACATTTCAACTACCTAAACTGAAATATTTTGGAGTCACTCGTTCATTACTCAAGTGACCACACTTTAGTAAATTAAATTGTCAAGTTCATACTTCAAGTACCTAAATTTAAACATTTTCAAGTCACTAATTCACTTGTCAAGTGACCACACATTATTAAATCCAATTGACAAGTTCACAATTAAGTACCTCAACTTTAACATTTTTGAGTAACTAGTTAACTACTCCAGTGAACACACTTTAGTAAATTCAAAACACAAGTTCACATTTCAACTACCTAAACTTAAAGATTTTTGAGTCACTAGTTCGCTACTCAAGTAACCACACTTTAGTAAATTCAATTGACAAGTTAACATTTCAAGTACCTAAACCTAAATATTTTCGAGTCACGAATTAACTAATTAAAAGACGACACTTTAATAAATTCAATTGACATGTTCTCATTTCAAATACCTAAACTTAAACATTTTTGAGTCACTACTTCACTACTCAAGTGACCACACTTTAGTATATTTAATTGACAAGTTCACATTTCAAGTGCCTAAACTTAAACATTTTTTAATCACAAATTAACTACTCATGTGACCACACTTAGTAAATTCAAAACATCAGTTCAAATTTTAGGTACCTAAACTTAAACATTTTGGAGTCACTAATTAACTACTAAAGTGACCACACTTTAGTAAATTCAAAATACACATTTCATCTACCTTAACATAACATTTTTGTGTCTCTAGTTCGCTGCTCAAGTAACCAAATTTAGTAAATTCAATTGACCAGTTCACACTTCAAATACCTAAACTGAATCATTTTTGAGTCACTAATTCTTTACTCATGTGACCACTCTTTATTAAATTCAATTGACAAGTTCACATTTTAAGTACCTAAAACTAAAAAATTTTGAGTGACTAATTAACTACACAAGTGACCACACTTTAGTGAATTCAAAACACAAGTTCACATTTAAACTACCAAAACTTAAACATTTTTTAGTCACTAGTTCACTACTCGAGTGACCACACATTAGTAAATTCAATTGACAAGTTAATATTTCAAGTATCTAAACTTAAAACATTTTTGAGTCACTAATTCACTAATCAAGTAACCACACCTTAGTAAATTCAATTAACAAGTTCGGATTTCAAGTACCTAAACTTAAACATTTTTGAGTTACTAATTCACTACTGAAGTGACCACCCTTTAGTAAATTTATGACAAGTTCATATTTCTAGTACCTAAACTTAAACATTTTTTAGTCCCTAATTAACTACTCAGCTGACCATACTTTAGTAAATTCTAAACATAAGTTCAAGTTTTATGTACCCAAACTTAAACCTTTTGGAGTCACTAATTAACTATTGAAGTGATCAAACTTTAGTAAATTCAAAATACACATTTCAACTACCTAAACATAAACATTTTTGAGTTCCTAGTTCACTACTCAAGTAACAAAATATAGTAAATTCAAATGCCAAGTTCACACTTCAAGTACCTAAACTTTATCATTTTCGAGTCACAAATTCATTACTAAAGTGACCACACATTAGTAAATTCAATTGACCAGTTAACATTTTAAGTACCTAAACCTAAACATTTTTTAGTCACTAATTGACTACTCAGGTGAACACACTTTAGTAAATACCAAACAAATATTCAAATTTCAATTACCTAAACCTCAACATTTTTGAGTTACTAATTAACTACTCAAGTGACCACACTTTAGTAAATTCAAAACACAAGTTCACATTTCAAATACCAAAACATACATAATTTTGAGTCACTAGTTCATTACTCAAATGACCAAACATTAGAGATTTGAATTGAAAAGTTCATATTTCAAGTACAACAACAACAACAACAACAAACCCATTGTATTCCCACCTAGTGGGGTCTGGGGGGGGGGG
>NC_061118.1:98325233-98339720 GCF_002878395.1 Capsicum annuum
TGCTTCAAGACCTTCTTGGTAAGGGTTTTATTAGATTGAGTGTGTCTTCTTGGGGAGCCCCTGTATTGTTTGTAAAGAAAAGGGATGGTTCTATGCTATGTACATTGATTATAGGCATCTTAATAAGGTAACAGTGAAGAACCATTATCCTATGCCTCGCATTGATGATTTGTTTGACCAACTTCAGGGTTTTGCGGTGTTTTTTAAGATTGATTTGGGGTCTGGTTACCATCAGTTGAGGATTCGGGCTGAAGATGTCCCAAAGACAACTTTTAGGAGTTGTTATGGTCATTATAAGTTCTTGGTGATGTCTTTTGGGTTGACTAATTCCCCAACCACATTCATGGATTTGATGAACCGAGTGTTCAGGCCTTATATAGACTCCTTTGTGATTGTGTTCATTGTCGACATCCTTATGTATCTGAGGAGTAGTGAGGAACATCCATAATATTTGAGGATCGTGCTCCAGACTTTGAGAGATCATATGCTTTTCACCAAGTTCTCCAAGTGTGAGTTTTGGCTTGAGTCAGTGACATTACTTGGTCATATGGTGTCTAAGGATGGTATTATAGTAGACCCGGCTATGATAAAGGCAATTCATGATTTGACTGGACCTATGTCTCTGACTAAGGTTCGTGGCTTCATTAGTTTGGCCAGTTATTATAAACTCTCCGTTAAGGTTTTTGCTACTATTTCATCCCCCATGACTAGATTGACTTAGAAGGAGGTTCCTTTCCTATGGTCCAAGGAGTGTCAGTCGAGCTTTGGAAAGCTCAAGGATTTCCTTACCTTAACTCCTATATTAGCTCTTCCTATTAAGGGTAAGGGATTCACCGTATTTTGTGATGCTTCTGGTGTTAGTCTTTGTTGTGTATTAATGCAGTATGTTCTTGGTATTGCTTATGCTTCTAGACAGCTTCAGGTACACGAGTGCAACTACCCACTCATGACTTGGAGTTGGTGGTGATAGTTTTCATGCTTAAGATTTAGTAGCATTATTTGTATGGGGTACACTGTGAAATTTTTATCAATCATCACAATCTTCAGTTCATATGACCCAGCGGGAGCTTAATGCTCGGTAATATAGATGGATGAAGTTGCTTAAGGATTATGATATTTCCAGTTTATACTATTCAGGTAAGGTGAATACGGTAAGTGATGCCTTGAGTTGCAAGGCAGTGAGTATGGGTAGCTTGGCATGGATATGAGTTTCTCAAAGGCCTTTGGCATGGGACATTTAGTTCTCAACCAATTTGATGGTTCGCCTTGATATTTCATAACTTAGGAGAATTTTGGCTAGTGTGGAGCTGAGGTCCTCACTATTTGAGCAAATTTGTGATCGTCAGTATGAGGATGACAAGATTTGCTCCCTTCATGATCAGGTATTGAGTGGTGAGTCTGGGAGGTACACTATTGATTTTGAGGGTATTTTGAGGTTTGATGGTCGTATTTGTGTTCCTTAGATTGGTGATTTGATTCAGTCAATTCCACATAATGCTCACAACTCTATAAATTTCATTCATCCCGGTACAACCCAAATGTATAGAGATTTGAGATAACACTATTGGCGGAGTTCACCCATAAGTGTAGCGCGCTTCACATCATTGCACAAGACTCTACTCAATGCGACTTTTAGACACCCTAGGACACTTTAAAACCTGACTCTAATACCAAGCTTTGTCACAATGCGAGACTACCCCCTAGTCATTACACGGTGCTTAAGGCCACAAGTAACCCAAGCTAACCCATGATCTGGTACCTGCTATGAGAACTGAATAAAATAATACTAAAACACCATATACGAAAGTTAAACTGATAAAACTTTGTTAAGATAAAATGATGAAACAATACCCAACTTGTCTAAAACTACTAATAAAACCAAAAAACAAGTCTGCACATCTGAATATCTGAAAGCTTTTAAGACGTGAGGAGTTGATGGGACACGCCCCCAACTAACCCCAACTGGCTGAAATAAAGGAAATACTGAAAATAACTATAAATACTTGTCCTTGATGGATAAGGACTCACCACAACTGCTGCTGAGAGGTGCTGAGCTGACTAAGGGTGATTGGGGAACTAGCATCCAAACCTATGTTATAAGAGCACATAGTGCAAAAGAGACTATGCGGTCAGTACCTTGAATGTTCTAGTACGTGCTAACTAGAATACATATAAGTACTGAGCATGAGTGCATAAATATGTAAAATAAATACAAGACCAAGCATAAATATGTACTGAAATGATCTGAATAACTGAATAACTGGTATCTGAATAGCTGAATAACTGATATCTGTACGCCTGATCATGCAAACTTAATCTGACATACTCTGAACACTGAATTAAGAATGTAGGAGATATGATGTAATCGACATTCCCCAATCTGAGATAATCAGGATCCAACCTATAACCCTAGTTGAAAGGGTGCCAGTACCTTGCCACATGTACTAACGCATGTCTGACGAAATGGATCTACAAGGTTGATGTCCTGAAGGACTAGGGTGTCAGTCCTCTATTGACGGATGACCCCTAAGAGAGTATCAGTCCTCTATTAGCGGGTGACATTTTATAATCTACACTGGCTACATAGTTCTAGAACTTAGGGGCTGCTACTAATGGTCTCAGTCCTCTACTGGTGGATGAGCCTTCATCCTTAGGTTCGCTCGGTGTGAAATCCTACTCCCGACAGAACTGACATTGGTACTGATTTAAGTAAACTGGACTCATAACTGATAATTTCTCAACATGAATATAAAAATTTGAATATGATGATAAAATCATGATCTGACTGACTTGATACTTGAAATTCTAAAACATATGTAAACATATAGGATCGGGTGTTCATAACCCTCCAACGCTCTTTTTAGTTTAATTTGTAATTTTATTAATCAATCAAAATTAAAATTCACACAATAATGGACCAACCCATCCTAAATAGTCCAACAAGAAAAAAAACAAAAACGGAAACAAAAAAATTAGAACGGTCCATAAAATGACTCGGCCCAACAAAAGTAACATATATACTGAGTAGGGTTTCCAAATTCGAGCTCAGTGTTGAGCTTCATTCTTCTCTAACTCTTTCCATCATGTTTCCCTTTAAAAATCAATAATTTTTTCTACTTCAGTTGTGGGTACTTAACTCCGTGTCTTAGTTGTACTTGGTTGAAGTTTCTTTCAACTTGGGTAAGTATCTTCCTTTCATTTGATTTCTACTACAAAAAGTTGTAACTTGTTCTTGATTTTGTTCTCTCCTTTCTGGTATCTCAACTGAATTCTCTAGTGTATGGGTACGTGATATGGTTTTTTATGCTGAATCAAAGGGTCTAGTCAACTAAGGCTTGTTCCTTCTTCTAAGTGAGTTAAATCCTCTATTGACCTTGTTGATTTATTTGCAAATTGTGTTTATTTACCTCTCCTTCTTTAAGCTGCAGATATAGATGGTATGGAGTTTTTAGGATGCTCGTAACCACATATATTTGTAAAGTCACAAGTATCTCAGTCGCATGAAGATAAGATCTGACCTTGTGACCCCTAAAACTATCGAGAGTCCTATTTTGTTGGCTGGTATAGTTAGGCTAATTAGCAATTTCACTATTTTGATTGCCTTCTCAGATTGTACATATAATGCATGTGGAAAACCTTGCTTTACCTATCCCAGTCCCTTTACCCCTTTGATGGTGATAACCTCAGCTCTGGACATTGTTTATCACTATTAATTATTCTTCTGCTTGCACGTGGTAACTGTTTGAATGATGTAAATATGAACTCCCATTGTTCCAATGCTATAATTGATTTCCTTCTCTTAGAATATGCTGAATTTGTACTTTCTTGGTTGAAAGTAATAGCCATATTTGATTGACCTTATTTACTATACTCCATGACTCTCCCATTTCTTATTTAATATTTTTTGCATTGCTAAAGAATCTGTTTGAATGATCACTTTGTCCTTCTCTGGTTGATCACAATGTTTAGCTGCATGTAGTATTGCCATAGCCTCTGCTTCCATGTTATTAAATCTTCTATGATTTCTCCTTCTGCATGTAATAGATCCCCAAGTATATCTCTCAAATAGAATGCCTATGAACTTTTCCTTGGATTCCCTTTTGATGCTCCATTGGTGTTGTACTTAACCTAGCCTGCCCTTGGAAACTCCCATAATACTATAATGACTTTAATTCTAGGCTTCAATTATTTAAACTCATGTAAAATTACCGGCCATTCATATGAGAAATCCAGCTTTGGCTTTCTAACTTTCAATAACATCCTTAAGATCCTTGTAATATAAAATATCAACCTCTGTACACTCTTTTTTTTATGTTTTAATGCATTCCTTCTTTTCTGCAATTCCCACAGAATGATGCCTAGTAATGCTCTAAAGTACACCTTTTCTCTTTGTTTCACCTGAGCATCCCACCATGCATATATTGTATCTCTTAAGCCTAATCCTTGAATGTTAATTCCTGCAAAAGAAGAAATATAGGACCAAGTCATGTTAGCAGCCTAGTCTTTTGTGATGGATTTTGACAACACCAGCATTTGGAAGGGCCTTTCACTCCCCATCTTCTTATAATATCATCCACTGGAATATTTCCCCTCTACATTCTCCACATAAATAACACAATATTAAAAGACAACCCCTTAATCCATAATTGCTTATAAAAATCATTAGTCTCTTCTTTATGCCTCACATACTGCCATGCTGATTTAACTATGAACTTTCCTCCTGATCAACACTCCATATTGATTTTTCTTTTTCTGGTGATTACTCGGGAGGTCTTACTTTATGAAGTATATGATCCACCAGCTTTTTTGAAAATAGATTCTTTATCAACTCTTCATTCCAGTTACCATTCTATAACGACCCAATTTTCTGGAACCAGAACATCACACGGTGCTCATGATCCCGAAGGACCATAAGCTAATTCTCTACTGATATCTGTACCTGAGCACTGCATAATAGAGATAATAAATGCAAAAACTGGCCATAAGGTTCAAAACATCTAAAAATACTCAAAACTGAAAGCTGAATACTGTACATCTGTTTGGAGAGCCTTTAAACTGTCATAACTATGGAGTTGATGGGACATGTCCCCAACTAACTTCGTCTACTAAAAATAAACTAAATCTAATACGATAATAAAATAAGGATTATCCTCGAATGAAGAGGATTCACGGCTACGTCTACTGCTGTTGACTGGGACTGAGCTGCTAGGGGTACTCTAGATCTCGTGCCTCTGAACCTATGGTGTCAAATAAAACACCATAGCATAAATACGATAGTACGGGAATGTACTGAGCATGAAGATGAGGTAAGGCTAAATTCAAGGTCTTATACATGAACAATTACTTAACTGAATAATCATGAGAGTACTGAATGAGAACACATGCATGAATGCACAAATCATAACTGAAATCATCGTGACTCAAAATACTGAAACTCGGATACCGCTTTACTGTTATCTAAACTCTCTACTAATACTGAGATACTGAATAACTGAATCTCCTGATATTGATAACTGAGTACTAAAGCTAAGATTAGTCCTCTCTAGTGAGTGATCTCATAAATTAATGTTACTGGAGATGATTAATGGAATCCACTCACATCAATGACTGCACTCTGAACTTGCTACTCCCATCCAACTGAATCAAAGATCAAAACTCTCTAACTGGATGATCCCTGAATGTTATATCAATGACAATAAGAGATTTTATCTGAGAGCGAACCTATCTAGCGGAGGATCTCTAAATCAGATAATGAGAATACTCAACTGAATCTGAGAATAAGATCAAGCCTATCTAACAGGTGATGTCTAGATCTGATAATGAGATTACTCAACTAAATTTGAGACTGAGATCAAGCCTATTTAATGGGTGATCTCTGAATTTGATAATGAGATTACTCAACTGAATAGAAGACTGAGATCAAGCCTATCTAATGGGTGATCTCTGTATTTGATAATGAGATTACTCAACTGAATTTGAAACTGAGTCAAGCCTATCTAATGGGTGATCTATGGATCTGGTAATACTGATACTGAATAACTTTACATGAGACCATGCCTATCTAATGGGTGGTCTATGAATCAATGGAACTATCTGAGTTCCTTACTGATATAGGTGATTGTATCTGATAGTCCTGATTTCTGAGTTCTACTCTAAAGATTGATACTGAAACTATAACTGTGGTAGTTCTTACTTAACTGACATACCCTGAATCTGAACTGGTGAGGTCCAACGTGTAACCCTAACTGGAAGGGTATCAGTACCGTGCCACGGGTAAAGACCTCTACTCTGGTCAAGCCTCTCTAACGGGTGACCCTCACAGGATGTCAAGCCTAAGGCAGTATAATAGTCAAGCATTTTCCTAATGGGTAACTCCTACATCCTGCTCTGGCTACGTAGTTTTGGAGTTCAGGGATTGATCCTAATAACTCTGCCTCTCTAACAGGGAAATGCCATCTTTGTACTCGCTCGATGCTAGCTCTTACTCCCAACTAAAAGACTTTGAACTGATTCTTAACTGAACTTAAACTGAGCTGAATTTGATACTGATCATGTTTCTCGAATGATCTAACTGGGTTAATATGAATTCACTTGGTTCCCTATCTGACGAAATATTACTGAATCTCGCTATCTAGCTGAATGATACTAAGATCTGAAAAGATTACTCAAATACTACCGAAGTCTGAACTGAACACTCAAATACTACTAGATCTGAGATGAGTACTGAACTAAGGCTAGAATAATAATGATACTGAGATTACTGAGATTTCTTAAGTTCTGTATCTATCTAAGAGTACAGAGTTCTATAACTCACTGAGTTCTGAGAATCGTGGCATGCCTGAGATTATCGAGAAAACTGACCCGAGCTCTAGATTACAGCTAAATTATCAGGTATAAATACCCCTAAGACTCGATAACATAAAAGTAAAACATAACCGTTCTTGAATAATCAAGACCATGGACATTCATTCACCATCACAATCACTAAAGCATCTCTTCAAGTATTTAGAAATCATAAACATGTGATAGTATAGGGAGACATGCTATTGGCCCATACTCCATTCAACAAGATCTTACATCAAACACTCAGTATGTATCGAAGAGCACATAATTGGGGAATTTCATGCTATCATATCATAATTCATTCACTAAGGCTTTTCAACAAACACTTGGCATGCATGGGTTTGCACACAATTGGCGATTTCTAGTCCACACGCTATCATGTCTCTAATTCTTTCACATAAGCATTTTATCAAACATATGGGGAGCATGCTTTGCTTATTCAACAATTTCTACATTTAATTAACATGAACACATCACTTAACATGCAAATTGAAGAGGGTTTATTATGAACATCACATGAATTTCACATACTAGGGTCAAAACTTGAAACCTCATCAACAAAACATGAATTAAAAACTCAATAATAGGATGAACTTCAATTTCAATTCACATGAATCATGAAAACTCATAAACCTAAGAAGCTTTGAATTTTGAAAAGGATTCTTGAGCTTCTTGGGTGAAAGGTACCCAAGAATCAACATCTGCATACCTTAGGGAAACTCTTTCTTGAAGCCTCTTGGAGAGATTCTTGATTTTCTTGATTTCTCTTAATTTTTATTAAAGAAGAAAGAAGAATTTTGATTTGGTAGAAACCCTAGATTTAAATATGGAAGAGGAAAAATGAAGTTGTGAGCCTTGATGGGGTATAAATAGGGGCTGAGAAGAGTGGAAAAAAACTAAAAAACCCTTTTTAAAATGAGTTAAAAATGTTGAACGGGGGCTGCGATGGTTCGTCGCTTAGTATGACGGTCCATCGGATTGTCCATTGTACATCAATCATAAAATGAACACACTTCCTCGATGTGACGTTCTCAGCGATGGTCTATTGCAAACCCAATGATTCGTTGGATCATCCATCGCACATTGGCCAGGATGAGGCCACATTGTCTCAGCGGCGACGATCTGTCGCAATCTTGATGGTCTGTCACAATCTTGAATGTTTGTCATCCTGGCCGTCACACTTGGGCCAGTCACTGCTTTGGTTGTGACGGTCTGGGAAACGGTCCATCGCAAGCTCGACGGTCCATCAACCCAACCGTCACACCTGGGCGATTCCGACTCCTTTTAGTAAAACAGCCATAACTTCCTCGTCCGATGCTGGATTTTGATGAAATTGGTATCAATGTAAAGCTTATTCAATCTCTACATGACAAAATTTTTATATTAGGGAAATTCTATGTAGTTCAAAATGTTTCTCACTTGGCAAGACACTTTTCAACCTTTTAGGGCCGAATTTACACTTCGCCAAACACGCTCTAAGGCTCAGACTTTGAGAGAATTTTTGCGGGGTCTTACACATTCCACACTAAATCTTAACATATTAATATCTGTCATCCCATTCTTTACTATCCTATATAATAGAGTAAATATCTCCTAATCTGGTCTAATTATCAAACCAAATATGTGCATCAACTCTTCTAACCTGCTACTTTATAAGATGATCAGTAAGATCATTTACTTGCAACATCTTTTTCCATACTTGAGATCCTCTCACTGATTTCCACATTACCTCCTTAGGATGATATTTTCTACAATACTTATTATGCATATATTCACTCTAAATAGACTTCTTAGTTCTAAAATTCCACCATAATTTACAAAAAAAAGTTGTGGAAATATCATGCGACAGCTTGAACCCCAAACCCCTTCCTTCTTTAGGCAAACACATAGTCTTCCATGTCACCTAATGTCTTCATCTTCTTCCTATAGTACTACTCCAAAATAATTGAGCAAATATCTTCTGAATAGTATTTAACACACTCTTAGGAGGGTTCATGAATGAAAGACAATGAATAGGAATTCTTTGCAATACATGCTTGATTAATACTGCTCTACCTCTAAAAGAGAGTAATTCACCTTTCCATGCATGCAATTTGTTGCTAATTCTGTTCATAATCTGCTGATAGTACATTTTCTTCTTCCTCATGTAGAAGACAGGACATCCCAAATAATTGAAAGGGAATTGTTGTCTCAAGATCCCAGTTGCTACCTCTGCCATTACCATTGCACCATTAGACACACTTCCATGTAAATACAAAGCACTTTTCTCCTTATTTATCTTTTGGCGAGATACTATTTCATACTTCTCCAATGTTGCTGTGACCAACTGCAATGTACCCAATTCAGACTTACACAATATAATCATATTATCTAAAAATGCCAGATGATTGATTTTTGGACTACCCCTAGGCATACCAAAGAGTTTGAATTCTTTCTTGATCAGTAAAGCTTTCAAACTTCTTGATAATACCTCAGCTGCAATGATGAATAAAGTAGGTGAAAGTGGATCCCCTTGCTTAGACCTCTAGAGGATTTAAAAAATCCTTTATGTTGTCCATTTAGCAACATAGAATACCAATTATTTTCTAACAATCTGAATACCAAATCAATGATTTCTTCATAGAATCTTATCTTTCTCAGAAATTTAGTAAGAAACAACCACTCTACTCTATCATATGCTTTCATCATATCCAGTTTCATCACTATGTTAGGAGGTTTCCCCCTTTTTCTAATTTCAGACACTATTTTCTGAACCACCAATATATTCTCAGCTATACTTCTTCCTTGAACAAATTCTGCTTGTTCTTCAAAATTAATATCAGGTAGAATACACTTAATTCTTTCATGAATAATTCTAAAAAATATTTTATTCACAAAATTATTAAGTGAGATAGGTCTCAGATCTAAAAAAGTGTTCACTACTAACTTTTTTGGTAGCAAAACCAAATTAATATGAGTAATGAACCTTGGGAACTCATATCCATAGAAAAAAAAAAGCAATAATCATTTGATGAAGATCCTTGGCAATAATATTCCATGCATCTTGATAAAAAACGCCAGTCATACCATTTGGACCTCCAACACTATTTCTATTCAACCCCATAACTGCTATTTTTACCTTCTCCATTGTAGGAACCTTCTTTAACTCTCTATGTTGAGATTCTAATACTATTGTAGGTAGAACATCCAGCATTGAGAAGTCTTGTGTGTCCTCCTACTTTTCAAATTACTGTTGGAAGAATTTAGTTATTGCTTCTACAATTTTATCCTGACTTTCCAACCAACTCCTTTCTTTATTCTAGATTCTTTTAATTTTTAATCTTGACCTTCTTTCTTTCACTACTGCATTAAAAAATCTGGTGTTCCTTTCTCCATTTTTGAACCATTCAAAACCTACTTTTTATCTCCATAAATCCTCTTTTCTTCTCATTTGCAATGCTAATTCTTATTTAGCTTTTAGCAAATTAGTTCTATTGGCCCTTGTAGGTTCTTCTTCAAACTATTTCTGTCTTATTTTAAACACCTCTTCTAAAGTAGCAATCTCTTGAAATATGTTCCCAAAAGTTTGTTTACTCCAAGCAGTCAATGTAGCTTTTGTTCTTTTCATATTTTGATGAAAATGATAAAAGGATTACCTTCTAAGTCAGCTTTCCAATTCAGCTTAATTAGCTCCATGCATGATTTTTCTTTCAACCAGAAGTTGAGAAATCTGAATGTCTTGATTACCTGCTTACTTGTTCTGCTAAATTGTAACAACATTGGAGCATGGTCTGAACCACTTCTTACCAAATTTTTAATGTCCATAATAGGGAAAACTTCTTGCAACCTGTCATTGTACAACACCCTATCCAATCTTTTAAAGATGCACTCCTCATCAGTTCTTCTAACCATATATATTTCTTTCTCTTAAAACCATTTTCATCTAAATTGCAAGTGTTAATATATTGATTAAAATCCTATCTCATTTACTGTAACTGGCAAACTTCCAAGTTCCTCCTCCTTACTTTTATTACATTAAAATCTCCACCCAGTATTCATGGCTCTTGAATTATTATAGCCATTTCTCTCTTAGATTCCCATAATGCTAATCTCTCATTTTTATTACACTTTGCATAAACCAGTGTAACAAATACAACTACTCCTTCCTGTTGATTTTTTAGTTTTAGGGTGAGCTGTTGTTCCTTATTCCTAATAACATTGTACTCCATTATTGAGTTTATGAAAGCCCAAATCTTACCTGATTTATTTATAACTGCATGCTGCATTCCCAACCTTCTTTTATAATCATCAATGTATGGCTTTCCTGAAATGGTTCCATAAGACCTATGAACCAAAATTGATATCTTCTATGCATTGTTATTAACCTTGTAAATGCTTTATGTGTATTAACTGATTTGATGTTCCAAATTAATGCATTCATTTTAATGTAGATTTTGACATATATCTCCTTGTCTACATTGTACTTCCACTTGTATTTCTGCTTCTCCTATGCTGCTTTCCATGCTTTACATTTAAAGACTGAATTTGTTTTGGAGACAAATTTCTTTCAACTGCAACCTTATCTATATTATTTCCCAAATATTCATTATCTATGTCCTTTTTATATTAATAATTTCCATAAGATTCTCTGCTTCAATTGCTAATGGTAGAATCCCCTCTAATACTATTTCTTGCTTGTCAGACTTATCTTGTTCCAACCCTATTAATTTTTTTGCTGTGTTTTGAGTATCCTCTCTTGCTTGTCTTTCTTGTTGAAAATGTGTTTTCTGCTTCATATTATCCTCTCCCTGCTTTGCCAGTTCTTCTTTTTTTATGTATTATTATCACCGCTGGTATTATCAGCTTTACATTGCTCAGTACTTTTCTTTTTTATGGCTTGTTTTTCTAGTACTACCTCCTCTTCTGATTTGCCAAAACTCTTGTTAACCCAATCATTTATACTTTTCTTCTTCTGATTGTTGGTTGTTTCTTCTTGCAGTTCATTCTCTGTTGATTTAAAACATCAAAAGCATTTGATGTCTCAAGTTCATCTGTCTTTTCATCAACATCTCCTACAATATGACCACACTTGTCTCTTTTGTATTTATTTCTTTTTTGTACCCATTGATGTTTTATAATGCCCCAAATCTGGTACCCAGAATGCTACACGGTGCTCATGACCCCAAAGGACCACAAGCTAACCCATGACTGATATTTGTACCTGAATACTGCATAAAATACTTTATAATGTAGAAATATGAACTGAAGGCCATAAGGTTCAATACAGAACATGATTTGAATGATATGACATCTGTTGGGGTAATAAAATGCCCAAAACAAAATTAAACATACTGAAGTCTGAAACATTATAGTCTAGAAAGCCTCTAACTGAATGAACTGTTTGAGTAAGGAGTTGATGGGATATGTCCCCAAATAACTCCAACTAATAAACTGATTAATGAGATAATAGGGAAATAATCATATCCTTAAAAGATAAGGACTCACTTCTAACTCTGTCTATAGTTATCTGGAATCTACTGTTGCACTGGAGCTCGTGTCTCTGAACCTATGGTATAAGACACCATAGCGCAAATGCGTCAGTACTTTGAATATACTGGTATTCATGTAAGGTAGGCTGAATCCATAGGGTTCATATGCATGAATGATAATAATAACTGACTAACTATCATGAGCGTGAGAATACATGCATGAGACATAATAACTGACACTAATACTGTGATAACATGATTACTGAATCTGAATATAACTGATAACATGAGTGGTTGTATCTGACAGTACTGAATCTGATGGAACTATCTGAATTCTGTACTGTATCTGAGTTGACTGTATCTGATAGTCCTGAAATCTGAAGAACTATCTAAGTTCTATTACTAAGACTGATTGACTATATATGACAATCCTGATTCTGTAACATGAAACTGTGGAAATAGTTACTAACCGAGATGCCCCTGATATGCCATTATGGCTGAGTTGGGGTCCAATCTGTAACCCCAATTGGAAGGGTGTCCATACCGAGCCACCGATAAGGAAAGCTGTGGGAAACCCTCATCTGATAGTATCCTCTATACGAGAATGGTGGGGCCCTTATCTAACAGTGCTTATCCACCTCATCAATTCTTATCGGACAGTGTTGATGTCTTAACTTATGTTGGCTACATAGTTTTGGAACTCATGGTGATAACGCTCAAACTACACCTCTCTAATGAGAATGTAAGCGATCATTGTCAATATATAACCCAACTAGGTTGGGGTCGAATCCCACAGGGAATATGGTGTGAACTTAAGTCATTTACGATTTAATCAACTGATAGTTGGATGTTTCCTGAAATGGGGGTTTTGGAGATTAGGAAATAATTGTTGGTCACTTTAGTTTTAGTGTTTGTAATCAAAAGTTTATGGAAAACTAGAATTATGTTCACTATGGGTTTTGGTACTTGACAGATGCTAATAGTGATTCAAGATTCTCACGATAGGTAGGAACAACAGATTGTCTTTATTAAAGTTATGCCTAAATGTCTCTCGACCTACTTAAGCATTTAATTACCTAATCCTCTCGGACTTAGGGAATTTTTATTCACTGACCAGACTTTACCTCAGGTTAATTAACCTTGTTACAGTGTCAATTATTAAATGGAAAGTTGGTAGCTTCCAAGTCCCTGTCAATAATTCACTTCCTACTATAGTTGATTTCTTATCTCAAGCAAATCAAAGCAGGTGATATCTATCCTTTACAACCAATAGACAATAATTAAAACCTCAGAATTATCAAGGAGTCCTATTACCTTTAGAATCTTGAACACTTAGCAACTTACCAAAACCTAACCCATAGATCCCATAATTCGAGTTAAAGGGATTTAGTCACTCATAATGTAATAATCGATACGACAAGTTGAATTCATAATTTGAAAGATGAACTTACAGCAAGATGAATAGCAATGAGTGTTTCTCAGATTAGATCAAAGTAGAAATCCCAAAATATTGATGATAATCTCTTCAAAGTTAATTATTTTTTTTTTCAAGCCAAGAAACTAGAGAGAAAATAACAAAATATGTACATTACAAAATAGGTTCAGAATCCCATTAGAAAACCCTAAACTATTCTTTAAATACTTCACCCTAATTATGGAAACAAAATCACAGAGTCAAGTGTTCTTCTCGGATTAGGTAACGACATGCGTGACGACTTATCAGGAGGCTGATGACTTATCACGGATGTTGTCAGCTCCTCTTTAATTTTGACAATTTATGCTTAAGGCTGATGTGAATCCTGATGGCTTATCAAAACTATGATGACATATCAGACAATGTCATCACTTCTCTACCTCAACTCCCATGTTATGTCTAAGGCTGACGGTGACTATGACGGCTTATCACAAGTCTGACGGCTTATCACATGTCGTCGTCACTTTTTCCAACTGAATCCCATTCTCTGTTTAAGGCTAACGATGAAGTTGATAACCTATCAGAGTCCTAACGACTTATCAGGAATGTCGTCAGCTACACTTCTCTTCTATTTTCTTCAGATTTCAACTCTTTTACTTCCATTATTGTTGGTTCTCTTGTCTCTTGACTTCCACTGCAAAATCAAAGATAAAACAATAAAAAATGACAAAAGTTGCTTAAGACTTTGCAATTATTCTCAGT
>NC_061118.1:98342720-98388447 GCF_002878395.1 Capsicum annuum
AATAAAAAATGACAAAAGTTGCTTAAGACTTTGCAATTATTCTCAGTTAAAAGCCTCAAATGTGTTAACGTCTGCTCACACATCAACACCCTCAACTTAAAACAATTGCTTGTCCTTAAGCAACTAAAACACAACCAAGAGAATACAAAGTACATTCAACAGTCAACTATCCATATTATCTCAAAACATCTTTACCATCTCCAAGGTCAATCAATTTACAAACAATGGTGTACGTTATTAAAGAGCAACAACGTGACACGTAGGAATCAAGATATGACATCAAATCAGCAACAACAACCATGCATGTATCAAGCTTATACTATCCAAATAAGTTTGCAACTAGCAACGTAACTAGTGTGCCCTCACCATAAAGAAGTCCCATTGCACTTATATCAAACATCACATATGTTAACCATGGGGACAATCACAAGACACTCACTCTTAGAATGAAGTTCCAATCAATGTATACCGAATACCATAGGATTTCCCTTATTTTCATTACAAAGATCTTCAGACAGGTCAGCTAGGATCACTATAGGTCTTCTCTTTGGCTTGTAATGTAGGCTAGCAACTGGTATGATACTCGATGATATTTAAAGTAGCTAAGCCTCCTTGACACTACACTAGATTTTAGGGTCTCACTCATTTACCTTTTTCTACTCTTCTCTTTTCTTGATCACACTTATTCAGGATAAGTGCGGTTCTTTTCTATAATCACTTTTTTTTCACAACTTTTCTTTTCTTGCTCTTTTCCACCGCACCCAGCTTTTATTCTTTTCTTTTACTCTACCTTTCTTCATACTCATTTTATATCACGTACCCCTATGATAGCCACCCTCAACTCAGGCCATTTGCCTAAGTCAAGGCACAGTGTCCAAGGAGGACCAAGGCCAAAACAGGTTCATTATGATATAAAAATGAGATGGTGATATGTATCGTAAAAAGAAATAGGCTATTCAGGATCAAAATAGGGATCAAGGGATATTATGCATATAGGAAAGGTCATTTAGGCTAATGTGAGCTAATATCAAAATGGCTTATGATCCTTTCCTAACCCCTATCCTTCAACCTAGGTAAGACTAATCGGGCAAGTTCTGAATTCAACATACAAAGGAAACTAAGTAGAATCTCACACGCACATGAAACACAAGTATATCACAAGTTACTACTTATCCGGTTCATGCAATTTTTTAGCAATGGTTATCAAGTCACTAGAACTAATAACATACAAAGATGCACATGGTCACAATTAGATGCAAATCACACAGTTAAATAATTAGACCACTTGAGAGGTGTTCACAAAATAACAAAACCGTATTGACTACCTAAGGTACTTGTATTTCTCTTAGCCAACTACAAAATATTACAACAATAACTCACCCTACACCCTCAACTTAAAATCAAAGAAAAACTGAATTAAGGGTTAGGGTATACCTGGAGTAGATCAAGCACGACCCTGCTGCTATATCCTCAGCTGCCTTATCTCCATTGGGAGTCCCCCCCTCCCCCGACTTCCTTTGCCCGTTCAGACATATCTGGTGTAGCATTTGTTGGAGGCCTACTAGTTCATGCACCCACGGCTCTCGCTCGCAGGGCCTCCTTCTATTTTTCATTGTCAGTTAGTGACTTGATCACCCCCTTACCCTTACCTTTCTTCTCACCTTTTTTTTTCTTTATTGGTTCCCATGTGATATCAAGAAATGGGATTTCACCCTTAGACTCATCAATAATCAGATCTGCCGACACCATAAGTTGGTGTTTCTGTAATACCCCAACATCCACCTTCACCTTGTCCAGAGCTGCTCTAAATTATGCAAGGACTAGGCCCTATATTTCTCTTACCCGTGTGTTAAAATGATTTTCTAATTCATCAATTCGACCGAGAAAGGCTCAAAAGGGCTCCAGTGCTACCTTAATCCTCTTGTCTACTGCAGAGAAAAATTGCTTGGCAAAAATTTGCAGCTGAGCGTCGCACCACTTGGCTTGTTTTGCCACTCTCTTGAAATTCATAGAGTTGAAGGCAAATTCTGTGGTAGACACAGCAATTGAAGGATTTGTTTATTTCTAGGAATTGAATCTTTTATTGCTAAGGTGGTCGGTGCTACAGCCTCAGAATCCTGCACCGCTACATTAGGTGCTGAGCTGGTACCTGTAACTGGTGGGTCTGTTTCAACCCCTGCTCCTCTGACAAGTGTCAGTCTCGGCTGATTTTCATCATATCGGATGGGATTATGGGTCTTCTTGGCAAGCAGTTCTTTGTCTAACCCTACAACCTCAGGTACATGGGCTGTCTTATATAACCTTGTAATAAGACAAGGGAAAGAATACGCCGTATCGGGCCTTGAGGCTCAAATTTTCATCTCCTCAACAATGATATGCCCGAAGTTCAATTTGAGTTTAGCCACAAGACTTGCAACTAATATTTTTCTATCATCTCCAAGGACATTATCTTCCTCAGTAGGCATCAAATGGGTGCGCACTACACCCTACCAAAACTTTGCCTCTTGAGTCAGGAAAGCTTTAAAAATCCTCTCATTAGGGTTGTTCATCCATTCAGGTTTTTCTTCAGCTATGAGGGTCACTAGCAAGACCGTTGATTCTCACGATGCTTCAACCGAGCATAGAAAGTAGATAAAGTGGCCTGAAGAGTGAATTCGAGGCCATGAAGACATTTGTTGATTGTTGTTTTTGAGATATCCACCATCACACCCTGTACTGGAACTCTATCCAACAAGGGTCGATCTACTAATATCTCCCTTCTTTACACATGTTTTCCAATCAAGCCTGATAGTTTTCATAGAACTCCCTAACTAGTGTAGGGCAAAATAAGCTTCCTCCTTTCGTGGTCCATCCCAAGTCGTAGTCTTAGAATTTCTGCTCCACTTCAGGATATCTGTTCAGCCCGGTAGTGATGATCTTTTTTTTTTTTAAAGATTGAACTTTTAATGGGCCTTCGTTTTGTTCTACGAAGCCCATTATAGAAGATTTTCTGTGCCTTAGGAATTTGCCACCTAACAATATCTCAAACCACAGGGTTCTTGCATTTAACCATAGTTCTCTGAATTGAAGATTCTTTATCATTTTGTTGCTCAGCAGAAGGGGACTCAGATGATGGTCCCTCAGATTCATGTTGCTCAGACTCATGTTCCTTGGAATCAGGATGATCTGAATTATGCTTTTCAGATTCAGCATGTTTAAACTCTTGTTGCTCAAAGGCTGTCTGCTCAGAAACTGTATGTTCAAATGTTGTTGGCTCAGTATCACTCTCTTCACTTTCCTTCACCTCAACTGGTGGAGGTGGTGAAGGATTTTTTGGGCTTTTTTTTTTCTTTTGCTTCCTGAGAAGTCCTCATAATCGGATCTCTCATCGAAGACTCTTCGAGGTACACTTCCCTTGGTCCTTTTCTTTGTAGATTTTGGGATCTTTCCTTTGGGTGCCATTATAATACCTGTAGCAAGAGTAAAACCATTAGTCGACACTCCAGAGTATATATACAAACACATCAGTCATTGAAAGTCCACACCCCTTGAAAGGGTTTATTAATGTTTCAGGTCAAAGGTGTGTCAACATGTCTAATAAGCCATGACAGTTGTGATAGCTTATCATGAATGTAGTCAGCTCTAAACAAAACCCACAATATTTTATCAACTTCTGACGATGTGTCTGATAAGCCATCACAAATATAGTAACTTATCAGCCATTTCGTTGACTCAAGACACAACCCCAACTCGACTTTAACTTGATTTTTATCCAGTTTCTTCTTAAAATCCCATCGATTCACATTTTTGAGCGAGCTTTAAGTCCTAAGCTTGCACAAAAAACCCTAGTTCTCAATTTTCACATATTGCCAAGATAAACTTGACTCAATCTTCTTGGGAACCTTGGTTCACATCAGTTTATTACTTACTAACTGAAGAGAAGAGTTAGGTTTTGAGCATACCTAATAAGTGCCTTCAATTTGGTTACATGAGTAAGAGAAAGTAGATGAAAGAAGAACTCTTGATTTTGACTTCAACCCATACTCACAAGGAAGAAAGTTTTCTTTTGTTTTACTTGGAAATACTTTATAAAGGGAAGAAAATAAACTAAATATAGAAGGAAATAAAACTTAAAAAAAATACGCGGGAAGGTGGAAAGACAAAACTATGGGCTGGGTCGGATTTTTTTTTAATTTGGCCCAAAATTTAAGCTACTCTTTTAGGCTTTCTGATGACAAAGGGTGACGGCTTATCACACTTGTGATAACCTATCACGAATGTCGTTAGCATTAACAGAACATGCCTTAGGTTTGATTTCTCTGACGATGAATCTGACGACTTATCACAGTTATGACAGCCAGTCAAATATGTCGTCAGGAATACTTAGCTAGATACATCGATTCTACCTTCTTTGAACTAGAACCTAACTACACAAATAAATACTTTACTAGAATATAAAAATTTTGGGTTGCCTCCCAATAGCGCCTAATTTAATGTCGGGCATGACCTGATTATCTTGACTACTCAGACTTCATGAAGACAACCTGTTGATATCTCTTTACCCTCTTCATAGAATACATCCACGATTGAGCAAACACTCATCTCCTTTTGTTGGTTCATGGATGAGTGTATTTTGAATCTTGCTTCTTTGTCATTAACCCTGAACTTCAACTCATTCAGCTCCATGTCCACTATCACTCTCCAGTTGTAAGGAATGGTCTACCTAGGATGATAGGTACTTCGAAGTCCACCTCAAAGTCTAGGACTACAAAATTAGCAGGCAGTATAAGGTCGACCACCTTTACCAATACATCATGTAATATGCCCACTGGCCGCTTTACAGACCTATTCGCCATCACCAACCGCATATTTGTCGGGGTAGGATCCCCAAAACCCAGCTTCTTGTACACAGCAAGTGGCATTAGGTTTATACTGGCTCCCAAATCGCATAGACCTTTTGTAAAATTCAGGGACCCAATAGTGCATGGGATGGTAAATGCTCCCGGGTCTGCCTTTTTCTTCACTAAAGACCTTGTGGAGATAGCACCACAATGATGGAGATTTTTCTCCGGATCATGGCTAACCTTCGGTTTCTTCGTGACAAGGTCTTTCGTAAACTTAGCGTATCCTGGCATTTGCTTAAGTGCCTCTACCAAAGGCACATTTATTGTTTACTGCTTCAACATCATCATGAACTTGCTAAACTTTGTATCATCAGCTTTTTTCTTCAACTATTGAGGAAAGAGAGGTGGTGGTCTTGGGAGAGTTTTCACCAATACTTCCTTCTCCTTCTCTTTCCCTTTTTCTAGAGCATCATCAGAACCATCTAGCTTCTCAGACTCCACTGGACCACCTTCTTCTGGTTTATCATCAACTACAGTTTTTCCCACAGAAGGTCCTGGTAATATCTTACCACTTCTAGGGGTAATCGCCATACATGAGCCATCATTCTGCGGATTCTGGACTGTATCACTAGGTAATGTTCTTCTATTCCTCTAAATCAGTGTTGCGGAGAGTTGGCTCATTTGCTGTTCCAGCTGCTTGATCAAAGAAGAATGCAAGATTACCAATTAACTAATAGATGAAAGATCGTTCTTCATGGTAGTCACTCCTGAGTTGGTAGCCTCTACTCCCTTTACAAATTTAGCCATCATGTCCTCCATGGACATCTTTTCAGAACTTGTTGTAGTAACCTCACGATTTCCAGGAGGTATATATATCCCGCTCCTATCATTATTGCTCCTCCAATTTTCCTGCTCCCTATCTTTACAACTAGGCTTATCATAATAATTCGGACCTTGTTTCCCTTGGTTATTGCCTCGGAAACCCCCTAATTATTAACATAGTTCACCTCTTTTTCTGGATCAGTATTAACTCTATCTTGAGATCCCATAACTTTTACCTTCTCAGTCTTGCTAGATAGCAAGTGCTTGGTTAGCAAGTCCATCTTCATTTTTAGGTGATCCATGTCTTGGTCACGCTCCTTGTCTTTCCTGCGTTGTTCCACAGTCATACCCACAGAAACAGTGGGGCTTCCTACCATAGAGTCTTTGGTATGCCATGCCCAACTCCATTTGGTCATTCTCTCTAGAATTTCTAAAGCTTCTGGGAATGTAAGATCAACAAACGAACCACTAGCAGCATTATTTACAGTTGGTTTTATCACAGAGTTAAGAGCCCTATACAACGTCTCCATCATGTGTATATCTGTCATATTATGGTTCGGATACTGTGTCATCTTTTTTTTTAATCTCTCCCAGGTTTTATGCAAGGCTTCATTCGGGAGCTATCTGAAGTTGTTGATCTTGTCCCTCAATTGTACCCTTCTGGAGGGTAGAAAGAACCATTTTAGGAACACATCTTTCAATTGTCTCTAGTTAGTTATCAAATTGGCCGTCAGCTCATTTAACCATATTGTTGCCTCCCCAGATAGAGACAACGGGAACAATCTCAAGCGGATTACATTCTAACCCACTCTTGGATTATCAAAAGATTTATAGATGGTGACAAAGTTCACCAGATGCAAGTTTGGGTCATCCCCAGGAAGGCCACCAAACAACCCCTTCAGATTGAGGAGTTGAATTATAGTACTTGTAATGTTGAATTTTGCCCCAGGCGCCAACGGTGGAGGAATAATTGGATCTGTTGCACCTGCTACATCCATTCCATCATCATCATCATTGAGGTCATACTGGACCGGCTGGTAATCTTGCCTTCCTCGGAATGAACGGTTCCTGTTAGCATTACACTGTACTAGTGCAGTTACTTACTCTGCACGCCTTGGGTTACCAGGGTTTAGCAACTCCTCGTCTCCCAAATCTTTATCCTCAGGATTTGGATGATGTACTTGTTGGCCGACATTCTACACATTCACCTAAGCTCTAGCAAACATTGCTAACCTGTCAACCTCCTGCTGGTCGGCCATTCTTCCAATTCTTTGCGGTTCCGGATTAAATGGTAATAATGGTTCTCTGGAACTTTTGGTTCTAGGCATACACTACAAAGATCCTGTAATAAACAAAAACAACAAATAAACATAAAACTAGGAAACTTGACAAATAGTCAATTAACGCATAAAAACTTTAATTTACAACTGTATTAGCAACGGCGCCATTTTTGATAACTCTCAAACTATAACTCTCTAATAAGAATGTAAGCGATCATTGTCAATACATAACCCAACTAGGTTGGGGTTGAATCCCACAGGAAATATGGTGTGAACTTAAGTCGTTTGTGATTTAATTAACTGATAGTTGGATGTTTCCTGAAATGGGGGTTTTGAAGATTAGCAAATAATTGTTGGTCACTTTAGTTTCAGTGTTTATAATCAAGAGCTTATGGAAAACCAGAATTATGTTCACTATGGGTTTTAGTACTTGACAAATTCTAATAGTGATTCAAGATTCTCACGATAGGTAGGAACAACAGATTGTCTTTATCAAAGTTATTCCTAAATGTCTCTCGACCTACTTAAGCATTTAATTACCTAATCCTCTCGGACTTAGGGAATTTGTATTCACTGATCAGATTTCACCTCAGGTTAATTAACCTTGTTACAGTGTCAATTATTAAACAGAAGATTGGTAGCTTCCAAGTCCCTATCAATAATTCACTTCCTACTATAGTTGATTTCTTATCTCAAGCAAATCAAAGCAGGTGATATCTATCCTTTACAACCAATAGACAATAATTAAAACCTCAGAATTATCAAGGAGTCCTATTACCTTTAGAATCTTGAACACTTAGCAACTTACCAAGACCTAACCCATAGATCCCATAATTCGGGTAAAAGGGATTTAGCCACTCATAATGTAATAATCGATACAACAAGTTGAATTCATAATTTGAAAGATGAACTTACAGCAAGATGAATAGCAACGAGTGTTTCTCAGATTAGATCAAAGTAGAAATCCCAAAATATTGATGATAATCTCTTCAAAGTTATTGGTTTATTTTTAAGCCAAGAAACTAGAGAGAAAATAACAAAATACGTACGTTACAAAATAGGTTCAGAATCTCATTAGAAAACCCTAAACTATGCTTTAAATACTTCACCCTAATTAGGGAAACAAAATCACAGAGTTCAGTGTTCTTCTCGGATTAAGTGATGACATGTGTGACGCCTTATCAGGAGTCTAATTACTTATCACGGAGGTCTTCAGCTCATCTTTAATTTTGATAATTTATTCTTAAGGCTGGCAGTGAATCCTGATGGCTTATCAAAACTGTGACGACATATCAAACAATGTCGTCACTTCTCTACCTCACTCCCATGTTCTGTCTAAGGCTGATGGTGACTCTGACGGCTTATCACAAGTTTGATGGATTATCACATGTCAATTTTTAAGGCTGATGATGAAGCTGATAACCTATCAGAGTACTGACGATTTATTAGGAATGTCGTCAGCCACACTTCCCTTCTATTTGCTTCAGATTTCAACTCTTTTACTTCCATCATTATTGGTTCTCTTGCCTCTTGACTTCCACTGCAAAATCAAAGATAAAACAATCAAAAATGACAAAAGTTTCTTAAGACTTTGCAATTATTCTCAGTTAAAAGCCTCAAATGTGTTAGCGTCTGCTCACACATCACAAGGATGACTTCTAAGAATCACACCCTCATCTGATAGTGTGTGTTCCCATCCTTGGGTTTACTTAGTGCTAATTCCTACTCCCATATGAATAGACTCTAAACATGATTTACAAAACTGAACATGGGCTGAGTTATAAATTCCGTTGACTGACGGAATAACACTGATATCTGACAACTGACTGAGTTCATGAGATCATGAAGATTTCCAGAGTCATAAGACTATTTGATATCTAAGGATTCAAAGTTTGACTGAGAGTATCGTGAAAACATGACATGACTCTAGGCACACAGCTAATGTTTTGGGTACGAGTACCCCAGGACTCGATGGAAGGATACTAACCAAGCATAACTTACTTGAACATATAACTAACATCATAATCCATAATACATTTATAGAAGCATTTCATCAAAACATGTGATAGGCATAACTTGTACATACATGGGAATTTCATGGTATCATGTTAGTTAGACACTTTTCCTTCATCTATGTATTTAATCAAACATATTATAGGCATGGTACATGTAAACATCATTGTACAATAATTAAACATCATGGTTCAATCTAATTTCATCATTCAAGGGTTTAATCAAAGGTTTGCATGAATCTATATCCATAATAATGTAACCCACATAGAATTTATTACCCAACATGGAGTAGAATTCAATTTCTCATTATCCACATGAACAAGAGCAACCCAATCATGAAATTCATAAGAAAATCCATAAACTTGAATTTAGAAAAGGGACCTTGGGTTTCATGGATGAAAAGAGTCCATGAATGAACACTATGCATACCTTAGTTCGTGATTTGTAAATATTGATGGAGAAACTTTCTTGGAATTGGATCTTCTATGAAAATCCTAGCTTGTTATTAAGAGATTTTTGAGAGAAGAGAGTGTATTTTGGGTAAAAAGTGGCTGAATCACGTGTTAAATGGCTTAAATAGGGGTGAGAAGTTGACTCTTTTAACCTTGGACGCGTCATTTAATTTTAGTAAAATTTTCTCAAACTGAACCCCTGGCGTGATGCAGCGCTATCGCGCCGTGTCACTGGAATTTGACAATTGGAAAACTGAGGGATGGCGCGACGTGGAGCCATCGCGTTGCCCCTTCTTTTGCGACTTAGAACTTTGGCGCGATGCGGATGAAATCGCGCTAAGACACTGGCAAAGGACAATTCTGAATTTGGACCCTAGCGCGATGTGCCATAATCGCGGACCCCTACTGAAATTTTTCAAATGCCATTTCCTCTTGTGGCGCGGTGCGCCACTGACTAATATGGCATTGTTTTACGACGGAAACTTAAAATAGTCATAACTTCTGACTCGGTTATCGAATTTGGGTGAATCTTATATTGATAGAAAGCTTATTGAATTTCCCACATGACAAAAAGTGAAAATTTTGAAAGTTCCTCATAGAATAACCATCATTCAATTTAGAAGCTAATACTAGACATTCTTGAGATGAAATTAGCTCAGAAAAAGTATGGGGTATTACAATATCTCCCCCTTGAGAACAATCATCCTCGAATGAGACTGACTGGGAGGGGAGAAAAGACAACTAACGTACATACTGAACAGGAATAGCTGGAACATGATCTCATGACTAACATAACTGACAAGCTGAACATATAATACTGAACATGCATATCTGATGCATGTGTAACTAATTCTTGAATGCATGACTGAGTGTTTTCAAAAACTAAGTTTCTCACAATGAGAATGCATGTCTGATACATAATTACATAACTGAATTGATATATGCGTGCATGAATGAATATGCAATGGTACTTGATACCAAGTTTATAATGGGAACATGAGCATGAAACTGCATACCAAGTTTGTGATGAACAACAAACATGAAACTGAGTAAGCTTAAGGGGAACTGTTACCTTGAGCTTGATTTGAGTTAGCGAAGAAGAGGTGAGGATACTTGGTACATATGTCTGCCTCTGCTTCCCAAGTAACTCCCTTGACGGAATGATTTTTCCAAAGAACCTTAATTAGATGGACTTCTTTGTTCCTCAATCTACGAGTTTGATAATCTAAGATTTCGACTGGAATCTCTTCATAAGAGAGAGTGTTCTGAACATCAATGCTCTGAATAGGGACTACAACTATTGGGTTACCTATACACTTCTTGAGCAAAGAAACATGAAAGACTGGGTGAACTGAGGCTAGATCTGAAGGCAATTCAAGCTCATAAGCTACCTTGCCGAATCGATTGAGAGTCTTAAAAGGACCGACATATCGGGGATTGAGTTTTCCTTTCTTGCCGAACCACTTCACTCCCTTCATGGGAGAGATCTTTAGATAGATATAGTCACCAATCTCAAACTCGACATCTTTTCTATAAACATCTGCGTAAGACTTCTATTGGATCTGAATAGCCCGGAATCTTTCTCTAAACAACTGGACTTTTTATAAGGCATGAATACTAAGTCAGACCCTCAACTGAGGCCTCACTAACTTTAAACCAACCAATTAGAGATCTACATCTCCTACCACTGAGAGATTCGAATGAAGCCATCTGAATACTGGAATGATAGTTGTTGTTGTATGCAAACTCAATCAAAGGTAAATGGTCATCTCAACTTCCCTTAAAATCGATTGCACACGCCCTTAGCATATTTTCTAACATCTGAATGGTCCTTTCTGCTTGAACATCTGTCCGAGGATGAAAGGTTGTACTAAGATGAACTTAGGTACTAAGACCCTTTTGGAATGCCTTCCAGAAATAAGAGGTGAACTGGGTACCTCTGTCTGAGATAATGGACAATGGAACACCATGCAATCTGACCAACTCCTTGATGTAGAGTTTGGCATAATCCTCGACTGAATAAGAGGTATGAACTGGAAAGAAATGAGCTGATTTGGTCATTCTGTCTACAATGACCCAGACTGAATTATGCTGATGACGAGTTTGTGGCAAACCCGTCACGAAGTCCATGTTCATAACTTCCTACTTCCAAGTAGGAACACTGAACTCCTGCATGGACCCACTAGGCTTCTGATACTCTATCTTAACCTGCTGACATGTAGAGAACTTACCCACAAACTCTGCAACATCTCTCTTCATCCCACTTCACTAATAGATTTCCTGAAAGTTGTGGTACATCTTTATGGCCCCTGGATGAATAGAGTAGTGCGCACCATGTGCTTCTGTAAGAATTCGTTGCCTTAAGCCATCTATACCTGGAACATAGAGACGACCCTGACAATGCAAAACACCATCTCCCTCATGAGAAAAAACCTCTACTTTTTAATCCTTGACTGACTCTTTCAACTTGACAAGGCTGGGATCTCTATCTTGCTTTTCTTTCACCTCGAAAACTAGAGATGATTCAGAACTACTCTGAACCCATATATCATCCTCATCTATATCGACTAAGCAAACGCCTAGTCTGGCAAGCTGATGGACTTCCTGAGCTAACTTATTTTTACTGTCCTCAACTTAAGAAACACTACCCATGAATAGTCTACTGAGAGCGTCGGCCACTACATTGGCCTTGCCCGAATGATAAAGGACACTCATTTCATAATATTTCAAGAGCTGAATACTTTTATGATCAGTGAACACATCTACATGAACACCGTATAGATAATGCCTCCAAATCTTAAAGGCAAAGACTACAACTGCTAACTCAAGATCACGAGTAGGATAAATCCTCCCATGCGGTTTAAGCTGTCTAGAGGCGTAGGCTATGACCTTACCATGCTGCATGAGGACACAACCTATACCTACTCTAGATGTATCACAATACACTACGAACCCATCTGAACCATTTGGGAGAGCTAAGACTAGAGCTGAGGTGAGTCAAGTCTTCAACTCCGGAAAACTCCTCTGGCAAGAATCTGACCACTGAAGCTTGACTTTTTTCTGAGTCAATCTAGACACAGGGGATGCAATAGAAGAAAATCCCTCAACAAACCATCCGTAACAGAGCGAGGCCAGTTTCTTACTACTTTGGTCTTTTGAGGATCTACTCTAATGCCATCACCGGAAATGATGTGACCAAGGAATGCTACTGACCTTAGCTAAAATTTGCACTTACTGAATTTGGCAAACAACTAACAATCTCTAATAGTCTAAAGTACTGTTCTGAGATAGTCTGCATGATCGCGCTAACTGCGGGAATAGACTAGGTTATCATATATGAAGACTATGACGAATATGTCCAAGTCACGAGTATGGAAAGCTATTTTTGGAATGACACATTCTCTGACTCTGAGCTGATGATAGCCGAATCTGAGGTTTATCTTAGATAAATAACTGGCACTCTGAAGTTGGTCAAACAAGTCATCGATTTTAGAAAGAGAATACTTTTTCTTGACCGTGGCCTTATTAAGTTAACGGTAGTCTATACACATTCTGAGAGAATCATCTTTCTTGGGCACGAATAATACTGGAGTGCCCCACGGGGAAATGATGTGCCTGATGAATCCCTTATCTAAGAGATCCTTCAATTGTTCTTTTAGTTCTTTGAGTTCTGCGGGTGCCATTCTATATGGAAAAATAGAGATAGGTTGAGTATCTAGAAGAAGATCAATACCGAAGTCTATTTCCCTTTTGGGAGGAATTTTTGGAAGATCTTTGAGAAAGACATCTGAAGATTCACCTACAACTGGAACTAATTCAAGGTTGGGAGTTTCAGGACTAATGTCCTTAACTCGAACAAGATGATAGACACATCCTTTAGATATCATTTTCTATTCCCTAAGGTAGGAAATAAGCGGACCTCTGAACGCTGAAGTACTACCCTTCCACTCAAGGACGGGTTTATTCAGAAACTAAAACTGGACTATTCTATTTCTGCAGTCGACTTTGGTATAGCAGGAATGAAGCCAATCCATGCCAAGAATGACATCAAAATCAGTCATCTCTAATTCGACTAAGTCTGCTGAAGTGACTTTCTAAAATATCATAATCGGGCAGTTCCTGTATACCCGTTGGGCTATGATAGTTTTATCCGCTAAGGTAGAGACTGAAAAGGGCTTTACTAGAATTTTGGAACTGACTTCGAAATCAATTTCTATATATGGAGAAATAAAAGACAAAGAAGCTCCTGGATCTAGCTAAGCGTAAACATACACATGAAAGATATGTAACTTACCAGTAACTACATCAGAAGAATTTTCCTAATCCTGTCGGGACTGAAAAGCATAGAGATGATTTGGGCGTTGCCCGCTAGTAGCACTAGAGGTGGCACCCTGCTGATTCGGGCGACCGAACTAAGCTGAAGAGTGGAGATGACTTTGATAACCTGACTGAGGGAAGTCTCTGACTCTGTGGCTTGGCTTACCACAATTGAAATAGACATCGCTACCAGCTCTGCAAGTACCCTTTATGGTTCTTACCACAAGTCTGACAAAAAAGATTAGTTCGGGCATTGCTAACACTGTCCTAAGACCTAGAGCCTGGAGTTCTATCTATGTTGCCCTCCCTGAACTTAGAAATTAGGGCACTAGCTAAAAAAGGGACTGGAACTAATGACTTAGGATGAAACTGGGAATGGTTTCCTCCTTCTGATTTAGGCTGAGCAAATTTGAAACTACCTATCTTCACTCTCTTATTCTGCTTCTCCCTCTGCTTAATTTTCTGCTCCTCTATCTGCTGAGCATGAGTCATAAGCCTGGCTAAAGTCATGTCACTGTTCTGCATGGCAGATCTGCACTCATTTACAATGCTATCATTTACCCCTAAAGCGAACTTACTAATCTTGGCTCTGTTATCTGCAACCACATGAGGGGTATATCTGGCTAATTAAGTAAACTTAAGAGAATACTTTTCACCGTTATATTGCCCTGCCTGAGGTTGATGAATTCTAAAACCTTAGCTTCTCTAAGCTCTTGGGGAAAGAATCTGTCTAAGAATGCAGCGACAAACTCCTCCCACTCTATAGGACCTGAATCATCTAACCTCTTTGACTTCTACTATTTAAACCAAGTATGAGCCACATCTTGCAACTGATATGTAACTAGCTCAGCACTCTTAATAGTAGTCACCCCCATGATGTCTGTCACCTTCTGAACCTGATCAATGAATTCCTAAGGGTCCTCATCTACCTTGGACCCAAGAAAGGATGAAGGATTCATTCAAATGAAGTCCCGAATACTAGCTGCGGCTGAATTGGCCACTGGGTTGGCTGAAATAACTGTTGGCCATTCATTTTGAGCGGCAACTGACTGAGCAAGAGTAGTGAATATGGCCCTAAACTCCACATGAGAAAAATGATTTCCCAAAGGATCTTCAGGCTGAGGGGCTAACTAATTTCCATTTCTTCTTTTAGGAGGCATGTTCTGTAGAAGAAAGGGGGAAACAAATTAAACTGAGAGATTGACTTGAGATTATGTTCACTGGCACAACATAAATACCAAAAGAGGGGAAACTGTTCCTAAAGCATCTTATAGCCTCTTGCACATAAATGTGGCGCTCAACATACCCATGTACAAGACTCTACTAGATGCAACTTTCAGACTTCCTAGGACTCTATTGAACCTTAGGCTCTGATACCAAGTTTGTAATGCCCCAAATCTGGTACCCAGAATACTACACGGTGCTCATGACCCCGAAGGACCACAAGCTAACCCATGACTGATATCTGTACCTGTATACTGCATAAAATACTTTATAATGCATAAACATAAACCAAAAGGCCATAAGGTTCATTACTGAACATGATCTAAATGATATAACATTTGTGTAGGGTAATAGAATACCTAAAACACAACTAAACATAATGAAGTCTGAAACATGATAGTCTAGAAAGCCTCTAACTGACTGAACTGTCTGAGTAAGGAGTTGATGAGACATGTCCCCAACTAACTCCAACTAATTAACTGATTAATGAGATAATAGGGAAATAATCATGTCCTCAAAAGATAAGGACTCACTTTTAACTCTGTCTGCAAATATCTGGAATCTACTATTGCTTTGGAGCTCGTGTCTTTGAACCTATGGTATAAGACACCATAGCGCAAATGCATCAGTACTTTGAATGTCCTGGTATGCATCTGAGGTGGGATGAATAAATGGGGTTCATATGCATGAACAATAATAATAACTGACTAACTATCATGAGCATGAGAATATATGTATGAGACATAACAACTGACACTAATACTGTGATAACATGATTACTGAATCTAAATATAACAGATAACATGAGTGACTGTATCGACAGTACTGAATCTGATGGAATTATCTGAGTTTCGTACTGTATCTGAGTTGACTGTATCTGACGGTACTGAAATCTGAAGAACTATCTAAGTTCTATTACTGAGACTGATTGACTATATCTGATAGTCCTAATTATGATTGACTATATCTGACAGTCCTAATTCTGTAACATAAAACTGTGGGAAGTAGTTATCTAACCGATATGCCACTAATACGCCATTATAGCTGAGTTGGGGTCCAATCTGTAACCCCAGTTAGAAGGGTGTCTATACCGCACCACCGGTAAGGACAAGCTGTGGGCGACCCTCATCTGATAGTATCCCTTATACGAGAATGGTGGGGCCCTTATCTAACAGTGCTTATCCACCTCATCAACCATTATTGAACAGTGTTGATGTCTCAACCTATGCTGGCTACATAGTTCTAGAATGCAAGGATGACTTCTAAGAATCACACCCTCATCTGATAGTGTGTGTTCCCATCCTTGGGTTCACTCAGTGCTAATTCCTACTCCCATCTGAATAGACTCTGAACATGATTTACTTAACTGAACATGGGCTGAGTTACTGAATTTTGTTGACTGACAAAATACCACTGATATTTGATAGCTGACTGAGTTTATGAGATCATAGAGATTTCCTGAGTCATAAGACTGTCTGAAGTCTAAGGATTCATAGCTTGACTGAGAGTATCGTGAAAATATGACATAGCTCTAGACACACAGCTAATGTTTTGGGTATGAGTACCCCCAGGACTCGATGTAAGGAGCTGACCAAGCATAACTTACTTGAACATATAACTAATATCATAACCCATAATACATTTATAGAAGCATTTCATCAAAACATGTGATAGGCATAACTTGTACATACATGGGGATTTTATGGTATCATGCTAGTTAGGCACTTTTCCTTCATCTAGGCATTTAATCAAACATATTATAGGTATGGTACATGTAAACATCATTGTACAATAATTAAACATCATGGTTCAATTCTAATTTCATCATTCAAGGGTTTAATCATAGGTTTGCATGAATCTATATCCATACTAATGTAACCCACATAAAATTTATCACCCAATATGGAGTAGAATTCAATTTCTCACTATCCACATGAACAAGAGCAACCCAATCATGAAATTGATAAGAAAATTCATAAACTTAAATTTAGAAAAGGGATTCTTGGGCTTCATGAACGAAAGGAGTTCATGAATGAACACTATGCATACCTTAGTTCGTGATTTCGTAAAGATTGACGGAGAAATTTTCTTGGAATTAGATCTTCTATGAAAACCCTAGCTTGTTATTAAGAGGTTTTTGAGAGAAGAGAGTGTATTTTGGGTGAAAAGTGGCTGAATCACGTGTTAAATGGCTTAAATAGGGGTGGGAAGTTGACCCTTTTAACCCTGGACGCGTCATTTAATTTTAGTAAATATTTCCCGAACTGAACCCCTGGCGCGATGTGGCGCTATCGTGCCATGTCACTAGTATTTGACAATTGTAAAACTGAGGTATGGAGCGATGCAGAGCCATCGTATTGCCCTTTCTTTTGTGACTTGAAACTTTGGTGCGACGCGGAGGAAATCGCGCTAAGACACTGGAAAAGGACAATTCTAAATTTGGACCCTGGCTCGACACGCCATAATCATGTACCCCTACTGGAATTTTTCAAATGCCATTTCCTCTTGTGGCGCGGAGCGCTACTGACTAATATGACACTGTTTTACGATGGGAATTTAAAATAGTCGTAACTTCTGACTCGGTTATCGAATTTGGGCGAATCTTATATCGATGGAAAACTTATTGAATTTTTCACATGACAAAAAGTGAAAATCTTAAAAATTCCTCATGGAACAACCATCGTTCAATTTAAAAGATAATACTAGACATTCTTGAGATGAAATTAGCTAGGAAAAAGTATGGAGGTATTACATGTTTGTTGTTGTTAGTTGTTGATTCTCTAACATCTTCTTTCTGCCTTTTATTAGAATCCTTAGTATTATCCTTTCCTTCTTTTTGCTCTAGTAACTTAGAAAATATCATAGGATGAATATTCTAGCAATGTTCTTCATCATGTCCTTATAAACAACACTCTTTACAATACTTAGGCATATAGTCGTATTGAATCTGAATCCACTTGGATTTTATTTCCCCCGTAATATCATCCTCTTCATTGATTTTTACTCTATAAGGTAACTTAGCAATGAGATGCTAATGAGATCCACCTCTATCTTCACTCTTGCACAACTAGGCCTCGTATAATTCCTTGTAGCCATGTCTACAATTAACAGCTTTCCTATTGCAAAAGCAATAGAAAAAATGGCTTCCTTAGCAAAAAAATTTGGTAGTAAGTCTGGCATTGAAATTCATGCTATGCCAATTGTGGTTTCAATATCCAATTCAAACCAAGGATCCCATTTAAGTGTTCTCATCTGCCAATACATGTCCTTGGCCTTACTGTAATAAGCTGAAATAATACTTTTAAATACAATAACATTATTTAAAATACTTTAAGGAAATTCACGATTTGTAAACCCCAAAACATAGTATATTTCACTAAATTAATGAAATTCATGACTATGAGTACAAGAATATGTTAAACTTATGAGAATAACATGATCACATGGTTTATTTCATAACTTGAGAAATTGACATGGTATCAACTGAACATAATGTGGGCGACTGAGATTATAAAGCATGTAAGGGTATAATTCACATAGGGAAACACAAAGTCATGATTTTTATTCAAAACTATTAAGAACAATTTGAGTAATTTCAAACTTGACATTGAAATTTCATGAAATAGGAAAAAGGATTTATAAAGGTTCGTGGGACTCAATGGGTGGAAGGAACCCTATTGATGAATATCCCACATACCTGAGTTGCTTAAATCTTTGAAAAAAACTTGGAGTTGGGACCTTGAATGGTGAATTCTTGGGAAAAGCTTTAACTTTTGTGTTCTTAGGGATGGGGTGATTTTTAGAATCGTTAATTGATGGAGAATGGGGCAAATAATGCTTTTCTTGGGTTTTAAGACGTCAATTTGGTGTTTAGGGTGGGGGAAAAAGACCAAAATGCCCCTTGAACTTTTAAATGATGTTGTAGGATTTCAGAGCCTCCAGGGCACGGAGGCTATCACAGAGACTAACCTCCAATACACGCCATGTATCGTGTAGGGCCAGTCTCCGTGGCACGTCCAAATCACAGAGGCTTTCTGTCTCCGTGGTCTAAAAATACACCAAACCCCTTTCAAAATTTTCAAAACTCTCCCGAATGACCCTTTTAATATCCCTAAACATATTTCAACTCATAAATCAATATTTCAAACTCGAAAAGACCAAAAATAAAATATTTGAAATCTTAATATATTAAAATGGTCATGTCACTTGTACTTAGTGTAAATTAAATGGCTTTGGGACTTAACGAATAACTGAAAACTCATTTAGAATTTTGCGGGTATTACAATAATCCACCATGAAAGATATATTTAAGAGGAAAAAGGCTAACTGATCAAATTACTTCACTACAATTATCTTCTCGTGTTACTACTCCCACATATCCTAAATTTGTTGAACAAGTAGAAACTCTAAATCAACCTAATCATACGAAGACTTTAACTAAACAAATGACCTTGACCTTTGATAACTTACAGTTAAACTAAATTGATCATAGTTACAATTCTAATATACATAAACTTACAATTAGACAATGTGGATAATATCATAATTGGGGCAATAAAGATTTTTCAAAAGAAAAAAAAATAGAGAATGCATGAGATATGTATGTTACTTTGTACCATGTCATCATCCTATTAATGAGAACATCATGAGATTGCCATTGAGATTTTCTAGCAAACAGCTTATTTTGAAGTCCATTTAAACCAACCTTGGAAGATCATTTGTGTGCAAACAGATCTTTAACTACGTATCTATCTGTTAATTTTGAAACATTGTGAGTAATAATGTTTAAACCTCTAAGACCCTTATGATGCGGAAAGGCTAAACAAAAAGTTTCAAAACAATCCTTAATCTCTACCTAGTTAAGATACTTATGGACAATCAGAAAATCAATGTTCTTTTTCTTAGAACATAACACTTCATCCACATAGCATATACTACAACACTTTGTTGCATATATACATAAAATTGTGCCCTTCAGTCATTTTAGCAGATAAAGAACCAAACATTCAACACTACAAAAATAAAACCTTCAGCCCAACTATTCATAAGGTTCAAGGCCTAATGTTCATGTGTTTCTATGTTAGTTTTTTTAGTATATAGAAGGAATACACTTGTGGTGGTTCAAATAACAGAACATGGTTATTTTGTGAAATAGTCCTACTCAACTGTGTATATCGTCCTTCTATTGAAGGTGGAGCTTCACTTCTTTCATTCTTAGAAAATCATATGTTTTTTGTAAAATAGACAATGAATTGAATATACATTTCAGATATTCTTTAGGGCCTCATCGTTAAGCCAAATTAAAAAAGAAGAAGATTGAATAAATTGAGATTCAAAGTTTATGAACCTCATGATTACGAATATGTAACTATTTATAATTTTGATAAACAACAATATTGAAAAGGGGGAAAAGAAAAACCTACAGATTAGGGTTCTTATACGGATGTTTATAAAGAATATTCGACTAATTTTTGAGTCTTAATTTCTTTTCATATATTTTAGGAGTCCTTAATTTAATTAAATTATAATTTAAAAAATATATAGTAAAAAGACAATTTTATTTATTGCGAAGTCTTTTAATGAAGAATAAAAATTTAAAATTACTTTTGTAATGCTTTTGACACTTTTAATATATTAAAAATTAAAATAAAGATAAAGATGTTATGGTCCTTGATATCACCTTTGCACAAGTTCCTTTCAAGGGGATGAATTTAAATAATAACCTTAAATGAACTTAATTATGCAATTCATCCTACCTTAAAATAATTTGATGCAAAAATTACACCAAATGACCTTGAAAAAAGATGTTGGTTGACTGGTATTGATTCTTTTGATTGTTTGATTTGCTATACTAAAAGTAATATAGATTGCATAATTTTTAAGATTAAGTAGTTGCTTGTTTAAAAAAGGAAAAAATGTCAAAAATACCCCTCTACTTTAGTTTATTGGCTAAGTTTATCCCTTGTTATACTTTAGGGTCAAAAATACCCCTATCGTTAATAAAGCATTTAAAAATACCCCTGATTTGGATGAAATACCCAATTCAATTTCTATTATCCAATTTCAATCAAAGTTGCCCGATTTTTCTCTTAAAACTTGACCCGACCCATAAACCAAAACCCAAATTATATTACAATGGTCTTCCTTCGACTAACATTAAAATTTGAAACAAAAATCATTCAAATATTTACCAAATTGTCTCTAATTGGATAGATGAGAACTCCCAGATGTTCCCAATCATTGGAAATAACTCTCTCTTGAAAGGAAGCTCGTTTCCAAAAAATTAAAATTTAAACATTGAAGCTTTAATGGAGCTTCAATGGCTACCAATGGTGGACAGGTTCACCATCAAGCTCAAACGAAAGATATCAGTAGTTTCAAGTACAAATGACTCTAAATCAACAACAAATAAGTTCGATTAACATTAATTGTCGTTTGGATCAATCCATGGTGGCAATCTCGGATCTCCCCATTGGTAGCCATTGAAGCTCCATCAATGGTAGTTTCAATTAGTGGGTGAAGAAAGTTTCAACTTTTAAACTTCTCATTCATCTTTTAATTAGACATAAGATTCATTTTATTTCCTTATTCTTCACCTTTAAACCCTCTTTGTAAAGCTTCCCACTTTTAAATTATACTCACAATTCCTTACTGGATTTCATTTTAAACTAGGATTTTATTTCAGTAATTACCTTATAAAATTTTCACAATCTACCATGGAATAGAACTCTATAGAGTTATTTTTCTTAAATCCTAACCTTTCTTTCTTCCAATTTTAATTAAGGTTTTTTTAAAAAAATGCAACTTTAAAAAAAAAAAAAAAAAGAATGAATTGTGAAGATGGAAGTGCTAAAAGAGGTGATTAGGTTCGGGTCGGGTTGGATTTTAGGATAAAATGAGGCAATTTTGATTGAAATTGGACAATAAAATTGAATTGGGGATACCATCCAAATTAGGGGTATTCTTGCATACTTTATTAACATTAGGAGTGCATTTGACCTTAAAGTATAACCAAGGATAAATTTAGTCAATAAATTAAAGTAGAGAGGTATTTTTGATCCTTTTTCCTTTATAAAAATACCTTCTAACTTTTTTATATTCGTGATGTTTAAAAATAGTTTGAAGAAATATTTTTGTTATTTTAACTATTTTAGTTCAAGATGATTTATCTCAAGATTATTCCTTAATCTACTCAACACCAATTATTAATTTCTGCTTAGTATCTCAAACTTTAAGAGATATCAAAAATTTATTCCAGAACTATCTTTTCTTCTACATAAAAACTATCTTTTCTTCTTCATAAAACTTATTTCAGAATTATCTCTCCTTATACATCATATCAAACACATAATTCAAAAGAATTAAAAAAATTGATTCATATCAAACACATAAGTCAAAAGTTTTTAAAAAAAATTGATTAATTTGAAGTTATTTGTCGATGAGAGAGGGAGGTCAAAAGTTCAAATTTATGCACCTTTAAGGTTTTTTTTGTAAATCATCAATTTTGATGGGCTAGTCAAGGAAGATATGTTGTGCAATGTACCACGCAACCCTTTTGTCGGTGTAAGAATCTGCAATGGGTGTGGGGCGTGAAGTGTGCATCTCATTGGAGAATGTAAGGTACAAGAACATGATGCAACTGAAAAAGATCAACACTGTACTCTTCCCAGTTCGTTACAGTGATAAATACTACTCCGATGCACTTGCCGCTGCTGATTTCACCAAGCTAGGTTCGGTTCGTTTTCACTTCTGCCTTTTCCTTTTCTTCCCTTTTTCTTTTCTGGGTTCTTCTGGAACGAGTGACTATATTGATTACTTAAATAAATGGTTTAAGTGTATGCAACTTTAGCTTGCATTTCTGTTGTGGCTATTTCCACGGCTTGAGCCTCTGACTACCTGGTCACATGGCACCACATCTTCTTAAAGTCTTATTTTAAAAAATTACAACTTTAGTTTGACGTGTAGATGACAATTGCGAAATGGTATCAAAAGATTTTGGGATAGAGGACTAGCATTTTTGATTGTTAGGCGTCATAATAGGAATACATTTCCTTTTATGAAATTTTCTGATCTTTCCTTTTTTGTCTCTCTATATGTGGTACTGTTTGTTGTGGTGCGGTGAGTCAAGTTTTTCATTGTGTTCATGTCCAATGTGAAATGACATCTTGTCCATTTACTTTTTTCTGTTGTTGATGTTAGTGTTGAGGATTCATGTTTGCTGAGGAGATGCAGTTATTGTGGCAATGATGTTGTGTTGAATTTTTTGAGGGTTGATATGATTTCAATGTGCTTGTTCCGCGTTATTTTATGGGTTATTTGGTTCTGACTCGCGTGTATGACTTAAGAATTGATACTGACATAAAATTGATAACAATATGGGATTTTAGATCAATTTAGAGCTTTTATATACTAGGTCTGTTCAGGAAGCTGATTTATAATTCGCTTACATAGCAAAGAAACTAAGCTGATGCACAACATGTACTACACTTCAATTCATTCTGCTACATGAACATGAGGTTTCATACACATTCTATCAACCAAATTTAGTTATCTTTCATTTTCGGGTGAGAAAATGGATACCCTAAAGTGAAGCTACAAACACGTAATCTGAACTATACACTTCAATTTGTCCTGCTGTTATTTTGACACCAGTTTCCAACACTATGCCTTTATTATAGTAACTTAACCCGAATTAAAGAAGCAGCAATAGGTATCTCTGTAAAATGCAGTCCGTTAAAATTAATATATTTGTTTGGAGCCATTGAAGACATGTAGGCTAATGTAAATAGATGCAATACAGTATTTAAAAGGTAAACCTATTTGACTTCACTGTTTCACAAGCATGTTGAAGGTAAGAAGGTCAGGGAGACATGTGGTATATGCAGCGCTACAACTTAAGACTAGTTGCATACGTGGTATATGCAGCGCTACAACTTAAGACTAGTTGCATGAAAAAGAATGAAACTGGGGTTGTAGTAAGGAGTTTTAGGCTGCATAAGTCTAGGTTTAGGTGGTTAGAGGACTCTCAGTGACAAAAGAGGTGATCAGAATTGGAATATTTGCTGCATTGCATGATTTTACCCTCTGGCATATTTGAATGAAGTTAAATATCCAGAAGATTATGGAAGAAGGGACATTTATGATGTTTTGCATAACAAACTCCCACCCCCTTCACTTGCTTACACACATACAACAAATAACTCAAGCCTCCCTTCCCTGTCATCTCCTTCACTCCATAAATTATCATCAATAGCACATTATTCATTTCCATCTTCCTCAAAACTCCCCCTGAAAAGAACATGGAAAATACTCCCTCTGTGCACACTTAGGTGTTCCCTATTCTCTCCGGAGTAATTATTACAATAAGATTTCAATTTTTTTATAGGCACAGTTTTATTACAATATGGACGTTCATCTTCTAAAAAGGTTCTCAGTATAAATCATAGCTGATCTCTACAACATCCAAAAGTCCATTGAATCTTAACCTCATATTATCCTATTAGTTGCTTAAAAATACTGATCACCTAGGAATTTGAATTAGAACCCCATTTGAGAACAGAATAGTATTGCCAGTCTAGCTGACGGCGTTCTGCCTGTACTAAACTAGCTTCACATCAACACCATATTAGGAGCCATGAGTCATATGACTGAGCTATTTGAATGTCCATGCTTATTTGCCCTTTTCTTGTATATGTCCAGGCTATTTATTGTTTTGAGTTCTTTACTTGTTGCAGTGTGATACATGAGTTTCTTAAAGAAGGAAAAATTCCAGGGAGTATAGTGAGGAAAAACTGAGTGTTCGGTGTGAGAGATGAGCAGGTAAGAGAGAGCAGTGACTTTGTGAAGGTGGCGATGAGTCGGTCTGAACGAGGACCTGAATGGTGAAGCTCTTTTTCAATGTTATCAGTGGAAGAAGGGAAAGAAAGAATAGAAAAAAGAGAAAAGAGAGAATAAAAGCATAAAATAGGTTTTCTTCCTTTATAACTGTCTATAGTTTAATTCGTAGATTCCACTCTCCTGAAAGTCATGTATATCACACGCTTTGTCCAACTCAATTATATTATTGCCACACAAGCTTGGCCGATGGTCAGACACGTTTTACAAAGTAGATTTACACATGTCTATGTGTCTTGGTGAGAATTCGTAGACTGTGGCAGCCAGTAACAGAGCTCTATTCAAGTATGGGTGGGTGTCAAACTCATTATTGGTCCACTAATATAAGGTGGATAACTGTTCATGGAGACTATACATTCTTCTTTCTGTTAAATTTCCATGGGAGTTGGCAGGAACCATCTTCAGTGGACCTTTTAATTTGCTTAAATAGTTACATAAAACTTGCGAGAACTTTTTTCTTAAAAGTAAGATCTGATGCCCTTGAGTGATTGTCTTGCTAGGTAGGTCTTATGCAAGCTTTGGTACTTAAGTTCGCAGAACAGTCCTTTAATGGTAAAAAAAGGATTGACAATTGCCACTGAGCTTATTTGTTAAAATAAATAAGTAATTGTGGTTGCTTGTAGCACTATCTGCTGTTCATTTGAAACAATAGCAAGTTAAAACATATTTTCTTCTCCTCGGTTATGGTTTTTATTGGATGCAAGAAACGACATCTGGCCATGATTATTCCTACATTCATTCAATTTTCTTTTTGTTACTAAGCCTATTGGCATTAGGACTTGACGAATTTATTCACGTATACCTACTTTCTTTATTCAGAAAGATTTTTGAACATCTTTTGCTCAAACAAGAAAATTAAAAGAAGTACAAGGTTATTGGATTGTACATTCTTCCTGACAGTAGAGAAGGGATTACGGATATCTAGTGAACACACAGGTGATAGAGGTATTGATTTGACAATTGTTTATAGAAGCGGCCGGGGGGGGGGGGGGGGGGGGGGGGGGGGGGGGGGGGGGGAGTCCTTTAGCATTCAGGAAAATGAGAATGATGACAAGTATGACAGATTCCATAGAAGCCCCTCAAAAATAGGTCAGGGGGACACATTGTGAGCTTATTTGCTTTCTGCGGTGCTGGTGTAAAGACTTTTGCAGCACTTACTGCTCTTTATCCTCCTTGATAGTATTTGACAAATTCATCTCTATCTTGTGTCATCTCTCCAATGGTGAAAGTTGAATGCTGGAAATTTCAAAGGTCTGACCTGGTTTAGTTCTTTTGCCTGCAGCATATTATAGTGACATTTGTGTAGGCTCAATTGCATGTCGACTTGACAAGGAAGGTGAAGCTGTTTGTGTTTATATAATGACTTTGGGTGTTTTAGCTCCATATCGTGGTCTAGGTATTGGTAAGTGAACTTATCTTCAGAGTGATTACCAACATTAAATTTTTCTCTGTTTGGTTCATGTTCACCACAGAACATTTGTGTATTGATGGAACCCCCAACTTTCACTACTGTCTTTTCTCTTAATCCCTTTCTGAGTTGGAATCTTTTCGTGTGATCTTTGGGAACCGTTGAAATGCATATTTCGGCTCCAAAATCAAAACTCTGAGATTTGTTAAAAGATACTGAACTCTTCTTTTGAAGATCAGGAGCTGCAGGGATTCCAATTGACGTTCATTTTCTCCTAACAATTCAGTATAATGAAACTGCTTCTTGTGTATTCATCATGTTTCTTTGACTGTGCAGGTACAAAGATGTTAAATCATGTTCTTGATCTTTGTATAAAGCAGAATATCAGAGAGATTTGCTTGCATGTGCAGACAAGTAATGAAGATGCCATCAACTTCTATAAGAAATTCGGCTTTGAGGTCACCAATACCATCCAAAACTATTACAAAAACATCACCCCACCACATTGTTATGTCCTAACCAAGTTTATCTCTCAAACAAAGAAATGATACGTGAGAGCTGACTTGGTTGAGGTTTCATCGAGCCCTTGACATAGTTTTGAAGTTCTGAACCTTCTGGTTTTAGTTTTTTTTATTTATTGGGGGCAGTATACACCAATTCTTCGACTACACCAATTCTTGGACTACCTCTCTTTTTTGCATGATGTTAATGTGCAGCAAGTGGTTTTGAACTGTTTAAGATGTAGGAGACTTCATGGTAAAACAGAATTCAGTTACTATTATTTAAGTCATGATTGATACCCTAATGGTTATATCATATATCATTCAAACTGAAGTGTTGGTTTTTACTTTTTAGTTGTAATTAAAATCATGTTGGATGCACGAGGCAGACCGATCAGCCGAGCGAAAGCACGTGTATAACAGGATACATTGTTTTATAATGAAGCACTTATGCTGATTATGATATAATTATACATCCTTGAGTCGCAGCAAAATTCCCTTTGCACGACAGCTCTGTGGAATAGATACGCCATTTTGTGACTACCTAATTTGGTCAAGGGTTCTATAGTGAATATTGCTCTGTTGTAAACAGCTGCCTAGAACTTGTACTATCTTGAAAATGTCGTAGTGACTTGAGAATAATCTAAGTGACATTGAAGAGGAGTCAAATTTTGAAAGATGAACGGAAATACCTCTAGGAAAGAAAGGCATGCTGATATATGACATGAGTGTTCTCGTTGACAATGACTAATAAAAGCACAATAAGGGGTGAAATACTGATGTTTGATGCATCACCAGAAGCAATATCTATTTTTTCCATTCTATAAGATGTACAAGTTTTCATTTACATGATTGGCCAGTCTTGATACAAGGAAGATAATATGCACCAGCACTATACACTGTACTGTATATTACTCGTATTCACAGCAACGAAGTTATAATGAAACCACATCGACTTCCGAGTTACTGTGGATACTAGTTAGTAAGCCACACCTCCGGAGAAAGTATCCCCGTCATGAAGCACAGATTCTGTCAGCCAGTAGCCATCCCAAGATCCGCCAACACGCTGTAAATTATAAACCATATTATCTTCTTGTGAAAACGAGAAAAAGAAGATGAAAATCCCAGTGAAAGCAGAAACAAAAATAAAAATATTGAGTGTGGACGACATGCGTCTGCTTATATGTTTTCGTAATTTAGTATGTCTGCTTTCAAATTCCATGTACAAGAAGTGTGAAATCAAACTAAGAATAGTTGCACACGACCTAAGCATACCAAACTAGTTTCATGTCAACTAAGCAATATGTACTTGTTTTGCATTGTTCTATCGTGACACAGGTATATATTTTAAAGGACTTTGGGATTGAATTGGTCATGCCAAGATCTACCTCTGGTTTCCTAGAGGTGCTGGAGCAGAAAAGGCTATAAAAAGCAATGAAGACCACATGGAATACAATACCAGCACGTCTCTATTATTTGGGTAGGTGTCTCTGGAAGGAAAGAAATAGGAGATTTTTGAAGGACAAGCCAGCACTACTTTGAAAACTGTATAGAGACTTTGAATAGATAGTCAGGGTTTTCTTCCTTTTTGGTTCTTGGGATGGACATTGTAAACAGCCAGAATTTTTGTGCTATTCTGATGATATAAACCATACCATTTTCAAACAAAAACAAAAAACAGTATCCTGTCTGAATATCTCGAGGATTGTTATCTGACAACTTAGTTCATGTATAAATCTAGTTTAACCCTGATATGGTGGAATATTGACTATGTTCCAACTTGTCCAACACAGGTGGGAAATAACATGGTTTCAAACACCAAAGCTCCGAGGAAATGTGGAAATTCAACAGTTATTGGTACAGAATAGTAGAGATGCAATGTTGATCCTGAGTTTCTGCCCTACAAAAGGAACTGCAAGATATTTCCTTCTTTATTAAATTGTTGACACAAGATAAATAATTGAGGTAATAACGGTCATTCAACGCAGGACAATGCATTCTGGAGGCAACAATTTGCAAGCTACAGGAAGATTTAGAATTCTGAAGAGCAGGATTTGAGAAAAAATTTTTTTTGCCCGAATAATAAAGATCAATTCTCTCAAAATATAAGCACGAAAAGAAATCTTCATTCATTCAGATAGGAGTGGATGAATTACTGAAAATTATTTTTTTAAAAAAGGCTAATCAGAAAGCAGATAATGAAATCAGTATCTAACAGCTTACCAAAACTCACAAGCGCCAAAAAAGCTAGTACGAAAAGAGTAGCAATACTTGATCCACTAGTTCCATCAGTGTAAATAAACTAAATTCAAATAACAATGCTCTCCAGAAGCAAAAGAGCTCTTCTTTTGTTAGAAAACTATATTGCAGTGTTCCACTCTTAAATTTATTTGGTCCAACATAAATATTGATAAACTGCATAATTGTTTACTGTTTACTATCTTGAACACGTTGAAATTAATTATAGACAGAGAAGGAGAATTCTAAACTGTATGACATACTCTATATTACTCTCTCATTGGTCCAATTTCCACCATATGCATATTTTAATAGTAATATTTGAAATGAAAAATCAAAGGGAAACACAGTTAAAGAAATATCGATTCAAATAAGCTCTCAACAGGGAGGCGAGCAATAACGAACAAACCTGAACCATGTTAAATTGGTAGATTTCTTCTTCCTCAGGCCGAGTGCCACGGACCCAGACACGCTGCTTATACAGATTCTGCACAAGCATTGTGGAAATTAGACAATTCTTAAGCTTTTCCTTGCACTTCTGTGAACATTTGTTAGCAACATGTAAAACCTGACAAACCTCATTTACATGCAAACTGCTCAAAATCTTCCTCTCCTGATGGCCAAGCAATACCCTATAAGTTGAGTGATGAAAGATTCGCCTGAATCGTTCAAACTGTATGATAGACATCAGACAACCAAGTAAAGATAGGTATAGCGAATATTGCCTTTTTTTTTTTTTTAATTCATAGAACAACTACTACAAGCTTCTTTTAGTTGCTCCCTCTGGTGCAGGAATTATGCTCAAGTGCCTTGACCTAAAGAGCATATATTTGACAGGCAGCTACTCTTAACGATTGAGCCAATATACAATAATAATTTAAGATTAAGGAGAATTCAAGTCCCACCAGAGACGAAAACACTAGGCGATTTCTTCCCATTTATCCTAGCCTTGGTGGATAAAGTTACCTAGTATCTGTTGCTGGTGGGAGGTGCCAGGTATTGCGTGGAATTAGTCGAGGTGTGCAAAAGCTGGCCCGGACACCACGGTTATAAAAAAAAAAGGAGAAAATAGAAAAAATTAAAATCCAAATAAAAATAAAACAAAAGGGCCAAAAGATATAGCAATCAAATTACATATTTTGGTAATGATTACTAACCTGACCCAAGTCAAAAAAGCGCCCAAAGTAGGTAGACCTTTGAAAAGGATCAAATCCAGCAAACTATCACGAAAGGTTAAAGATTAAAAAACTTCCAGTTTCAACTTGTTATAAAATATCATACCCAAGAGAAAAGGAGTTCTAGAAATTACTCTGTACATGACTTCTACTCCATAATCGTTATGAGGTTGGTCATTGTACTTCAATGCATCAAGCTGGTTTCGAACTGCTTCTTCTGCACTAAACTATTGCAAAACCATAAAGCAAATTGATACATAAGCAAGTGCAGAAACCTCCTTCAATCCATGTTCAAGTGTTAAAAATTGATACATAAGCAAGTGCAGAAACCTCCTTCAATCCATGTTCAAGTGTTAAAAACTCACACATAATCTTGGACCAAATGGCTTTTTCCTACGAGGTTCAAGCCTGCAACAGATAATGCATAATTGCAAATAGTTTAATAGAATTTCCACATAATGGATTATTAAAGAAATAATTTAAGTAATTAAACGTGAAATCTCACCAATAATTTAGCTTTTAGATGAGGTGATCATATAATTCAACATGGTAAGAGAGCATGAGGAGCATTGTCATCAAAGGCGCGCTTAAGCCCTAAAGTGAGGCTAAAAACGTGTTGAGCGCTTCGCCTCGCTTTATATGCGCTTCAGTGTCATCCTCAAGTTTCTAAGGCATACTTTCCTTGCCAATGAGTCTCTTTTGAAGAGGTAACACTAAACAATTGATATTTTACTTTATTGTAATTGTTTTCAATTCCTTTGTTCATATATTTGCTGTTCATGCTTATAATTCTTACTCTTGGACTAAATAAAAATATTTGTATTTTTTCTCCCTTGGCACCTTTTCCCATTGAAGCTCACGCTTTTATTTGCGCTTTAAGCCCCAACAGGCCTTAGAGCTTTTTTGCGCTTTCACTTTTGATAACACTGATGCAGAGATCTTGACCTCCAGTTTCACAGTTTGTCACAAATAACTTTCACACGCTTGTCCCAATCTCTGGGAATATATACAAACTTACTTAGCTAAACAAAGCATGATAGAAGCAAAAGATACATATAGGCGATATCAACATTGGAATTAAGACTTAGCCATTGTTGGTACACTTATATAAGATATAGTGTCTACCAGGAGTCTTTTGTTTAGTCTAGTTAGAGATTTGTATATCAGTATATAAACATGAGAGTTAAAGAGCCTCTAATTCTATAAAATGCCCGATTGAGTATTGAAGTTAAATCGGCCTAAACATAGAGTAATGGACATAGATAATTCAGATAACCGACCCACTAGGTTGAGATTAAGATTGGGACTTTGCTCTTGTTGGGAAGTTAGTGTCATGGTGGAAAAATGCGCTTAAACCAAACTGTTTAATGGATTTCAGTTTCTGAAAGCAGCACAAGACAATTAGTTCACTTGAAGTGGGGTAGTTGACAGCTACCTCAACTAGTGGCAACTCAACTCTACCCAAGATCAACCCCAGGGAACTGGCAACTTCAGTTCACACAGTGCTAACCAAAAAGGCAAAAACAAATAACTTTATATCATTTTCACATAAGGAAGCATTAAGGCTGCGTATACATCCCCTCCCGAGCATGGCGTCTCAAAAACGTTAATGACCTAAAACAAAAATCAAATGGATGTTACACTACTAGTAAATTAACATATTTTTTTAAAAGTGTGTTCTTCGAGCTCATTCATATGTAAAGTTGCTAATGACTTCATTATAATCGATTTCCTTGAATAATTCTAATTCAATTGATAATATAATCAATCTATTAAATCTTTCTTGACTCATAATAGTTAAGATGTGTCAAACTTCTTCTAATTACATTGGGTAAATTGTTGTTGTATAGGAAGAAGTAAGGTAATACGAAAATATTGAGGAGCAAACAAGAGAGGGAGCTAAGATGGATACCAATCAGCAGAGAGAAAGTCAGGGACATCAGCAGAAGCACAGATTCGAGTTGTGTGAGGCTTAGAAGATCCAAAAGGTTTGGCGAAGATAGACAGAGACTGGGAAGATGACACAGACGAGCAAAACGACATCGTATGTAGTAGTAGTAGTTGTAGTATGCTTCTCCACACAAAGGCCAAAGCTCTGTTTGATGATCGGTTGCAGAAAGAGCTCGAGTTTTTGTGCTATTATGGAGAGAGATTAGCCAATATTTTCCATCTAATACAACAGCAGATTTTTAATTTCGACCGTGGAATTTTATATTATCAGGAAATAGTACGAGCGCCATCTCATCAAATGAAGGATGTAATGCATCGTTTTCGCCAATAATTTTACCCAAACATTATGCTCCTTCATCATTTAAAATAGCTTCTCTTAGACAATTTCATTAATTCTTATATCTAAATTAAATTAGATTAATAAAATATTTAAAAAATTCAAATATGAATAGTCAAAAAATTTATCTAAACAAATATAAATTGCAACTCTTTTTATATTTATCGGATAAAAAATATATTTTAAAATATTTCATATAGTGTGATTTTCAAACAGAAAATTGTGACAAATATTTTTTTCTGAAAAGATATTATTAAAATAATACAAATCTTCAATACAGTACTATAATTGTGCACTTTATTATAAATTCGGAAAAGGGCCTAATATATTTTTCATGGGTGTTCATGCTTCTATTTGGATCGATTTTTTTTATTAAAATTATAACCAAATCAATTAAGTCAGTCTTTGAAATTCTAAAAACCAAATCAAATCAAATAATATTAAAAAATTCATTAATTTATTTTTTATCGGTTTGATTTGATTTTTTGATTTATGATTAGCTAATGATATATTGATAATATTAAAATAACGGGACATAAAATAACTATTTTAAATGAACTTTAGGATTCAATAAATTTCTCTCTACTATCACAAGATCAATGTATATGAATCTTCTATTGTTTTTCAACACTATTTTCAAGTTTTAATACATTTACGCTACATAATTATAGAGGTTCTTTCACTTCAAATGTCTGATATATATAAAAGAATGAAAAAATTAGACAAAATGTCATTTGACTTTAATTCTTACATAAAAACTAGTCACTTATCATTAATTATCTAAAATGGTCTTTCGACTAAAATTATTACCAAATCTAGTCGGTCGGCAAAATTAACTGCGGTAAAAATGGCCAGTTGGCCAATTGCTTTGATTTCATATTTTTCATATTTAATAGCGAAATTCAAATTGTCCAAACTTCAATTCTTTCCTGATTCAATTGATTTTTTTCAACGAGGTTGATCTATTGTTAATGGGAGGTGGTTAGATAGCTTTTCAAGGAGATAAAGACTTTCAAGTAGCTGTTAAGGTTTCGTCGAGCTGAATTTGAGCTGTTAATATTTCTTCGAACTTTTAAGGATTTGGAGACTTCGGAGTTGGATTTTCAAGGAGATTGGGACTGGCCGAAGTTGGGTGATTTGATAGAGTGAAGGTCGGCGGTTGTGGATGATAGAACTCGTTTAGTAGTTGACTGGTTGTTTCAGTGATGACCAAAAATAAGTGTTTGTGTTTTCACGACGAGTGATCGGAGAATTAACAAAGGTGGATTTCATGGTCTTGGTTGTTAATAGAGTGAACTCAAACTTCTGTCTGCTTTCTAAAGAATTAAGTAGATAAAAAAGTAGATTCATCACACATATAATTTCAGAAAGTAATTAGGTAGATAAAAAAAAAGTAGATTCATCACACATATAATTTCATCTGAGCTAACACTGATCTACACTCATTGGAATCCTATTTTTGTGTTTTTGTTGAACTTTCGTGTTGGAGTCCGATAAAAATAACAATCTTTGGCTCACCTAACTCCATGTAATTTACCGACAAAATAGGATAACTCAACTAGTAGTTTAGACAATGCTTTTTCACTATTAATCATCCTTGTTGCACTTGGTGTTAAAAGATTTATTAATTATTTTGGAAGATGAAATAACCAAAATATTATAAGATTACAAGAAGGGAGTATATTGGTGAATTGGATCTTTTGGGTGATTCGTTGTGTAGTGGTGTTATTGGTGTGTTTCTCTGATGGTTCAAGTGGACTATTTTGGGTATTAATGGTGTGAAAGAGAAGATTGAGTTGTTCAGATAAATTAAGGGGTCTGGAGACAATCACTATATATTTATATGTATTAGATACACGTTTATATAATATCAATACATGTATATATATTATTTATATAATATCAATTTATTATATAATTTTTATACAATATTGATAAATATTTATATATCATTTATATAATATCGAGACATATTTGTGCATTATTTGTGCAATATTGATAAATATTTGTTCATCATTTATACAATATCGATACATTGCATATACACTACATAACTATTTGTACATCATATATACATGTTTATACACCATTTATATAATATTGCTGAAAAAAATGTAAGGAAAAAGTTTGGAAAAAAGAAGAAAAAACATTTTTTTGATAAAGAAAAACGCAGCAGAAAAAAAAATTCAAAAATAGTTTTTTTTTTTAAAATTTACTGATGCAAAAATAAAAGAGAATAGGAAAAAATGGCATAAAGGCTAATTTTTTGTCATATACAAAAACTTGAAAATGGGCTATATTTATTGTTAACTATTTACTTTTTTGTATATAGATGAATTTTTTCCTAAAAGAAATATACATCTTTAAATAGAATGGTCAACATTTTAATAATCAAAGGACAAGCCGTTGAAGAATAGATGGATATCTTAGTAAAGAAAATTAAAAATGGACAATACACTGCACCACACATATATAATTAGATAATTAAACTTAGATTGTTGAATTTGGACATGTTATTTAAGAAATGAGATTTAAAAATATTGTAGTGCATGTGAAATAAGTGGACTAAAAGCAAATTAATGATTAAAAGATATAAAATATTCATAATTATTTATGAAAAACTAATATTATATATTCAAATAATTATAAAATTTATGTATATAATATATATGTTCGGTTTGGTTGTTTTTTCAACTTCCTTTTTAGTAAAATCATATAACCAAATAAAATATTATCGGTGTTTAAAATTCAAAACCAAATCAAATGTCAATTTTTTAGTCCGTGTGGTTTAATTTGGTTTTGAACCAAATCATGAACATCCCTACTCTTCAAGTATTGAAAATAGTTCTGAAATACCCTACTTTCACTTTTGGACACTAAATACCCTTCCATCCACTATGGCTCAATTTTATTCTTTCACTTAACAGATTTTTTTAAAAAAAAATAAATTGTATTGTTATTTAAGGTATGATAATTTCTTATTGGATTAAGTCATCAATAGATCCTTAAATTTATTTTGAGATTTCACTGGGACCTCTTAACTGACCATTTATACCTATCAGACACCTAACCCATTGTTATTTGATCCACCTAAGCCTTTTTTAATTTGCCCATGTCTCATCAGATATGTTGTGGTGTTACTACGCATTGCTTATGTGGAAAATTAGCCCATTCAACAACCTCCTCATGTATTAAACTTCTCCATATTTTTTCAAATGCTAAAGTTAAAAGGGCAAAAATCCTAATTGACATCAAACTTAACAACATTTTCTCTCTTCCCTATCCTTCACTCTCTCTAGATTATCTTGCGATTTAACCTTAATTTTCGTCAAATCATAAAAGAAATTTAGGATTTGTGCTTTCATCTTTCTCTTGTAAGTATTTTTATGATTTTTCGTCGTTGAATTTGTTAAATTTTAGCTTAATTTAATTTTTAGGATTTGAAATGTCACTGCAAGAATATTATGTCATTTCTTCATATGCATTAAAGGTTGAATCTTTTAGCTTATTGGTGTGTTCTTTGAATATATTACGTTAAATAACTTGGTGTTTGTACCATTTATTGCAGGTGACCTAACAAATGGAGATCATATTTACGAAAATTCACCATGGGGGGAGAGGGGTTCCAATTTTTCTATCCTTACATAGGTTGGAAAGTGAGTGCCAATAATAAGATATATCGATAAGGACCACTTTTCATTACTGAAATTGTTATATTATACTAAAAAATAAGGGTAAGAAACTGTTGGGAGTTTTTATCACCAAAATGTAGTAACTAAACAGTTCAACTTGATTCTAGATGACCTATAACTCCTAAAACTAATTAAAGACTTAAACATGAGGCCTCTGTTGCCTTTTATGTCAATCATGTTTTAGATGAAACAATACTTGACCCAGGTGGACCTACTGATTTTTTAACTGGACCAGTGGTTATAGATAGTAAAAGGGTGTCAGCAGATGGTGCTGGTGAAATTGTGTAAGCTTAGAGAGAAAATTTATTGATGTTGTTAAAAGTGTTAACTTAGAGAGAGAATCTGTTAACTTAGGTGAAGGGAGGGAGGATGTTAACATAAATGAAGAGAGAGAGACTTCTGACAGAGTAGATGATACAGATGTAGAAGATATTAACCTAGAAGATTCTAATCCAAAAAATATTAACATAGAAGGTGAGGTGTTAGATTACTTGAGTAGTGATTCCAAACTTGAAGACATTTCTTTAGAAGATGGCTCAGATGTTGATGAAGAGTTGAGGGATTTGAGACAAGAAAGAAAAAACAACAAACAGAGAAATAAAAAATCTAGAAAAAGGGTTGTTGAAACTGAAAAAGTACCTGTGAGGGTTGCTGGTTGTGTAGATAGAGGCGTTGGGATATTGAAAAAGATAAGGATCACAAATATGTTGGACAATTGGGTGGATATGAGGAATATCTTGATAGCTCTGACTGTCGAAGTGAATATAGTAAAGAAGATCTAGATGTAGATATTTTTAGAGGAGTATATCTACCTAGACTAAGGAAAAACAGAAAAGTTAGGTATGATGAATTATAAAGTGGTTGTGTTTGAGTTGGAATGATTTCTTAGGGTACAAAACAGTTTTAAAAATTATTGCAGATTATGTTGTAGAGTATATAAGGCGGTCGAAGTTAAAACTTAATGAAAAATATGTAGTTAGGATAAAGTGTATAATACCTAATTGCAAGTTGTTGTTGTTTGCTGCTATTGATAGGGACTCGGGTGATTTTATTGTTAAGAACTATTACCTTATTCACAAGTATACTCCTCTAAACAAGAACGAGATGTGTGATTCAAAGTTAGTTGCTAGAAATTTCAAGGATAGAATTGTTTTCAATCATACATAAAGATCTGAAAAATTTTAAATTTGGTAAGAGGGGTGTGGGGTCTTTATGATGGTAAAATTGTGTGTTATAGGGCTAACATATTGTTGTGAGGGATAATATGAGTGATTGAAATATGAAATTTGCCAGATTATGTGACTATGCAGATATGATCAAGCAAACAAATTCTAGAAGTTTTTGTTGGGTAAAAATTGACAAGAAAACTAAACCAGGAAAAAATCTCTTTATTTATTTCTATGTGTGCTTTCATGAATTCAAGCAAGGATGGTTAGATGGATGTACAAAAATTATTGATTTTTATGGATGCTTTCTTAAAAAAGCTCGTAACGGTGAGTTGTTTGTTGTTGAGGAAAAAAATAGGAACAATCAAATGTATTCTATTGCATGGACAGCTGTGGATGCAGAGATAAAAAATAACTGAGATTGGTTCATAAGATACTTGATTGCTAATCTAAATTTGAAAACTGATGAAGACATGACTGTAATGTCAGACCAACAAAAGATACTACTATTTAACTATTTGTTTATTATTTGAAGTTAAATACCATTAAAATTATTGATGTAATAATAATTATATTTTTTACAGGGTCTTGTTTCTATTTTGATGAAGTTGTTACCAAGTGCTAAGAGAAAAATGTGTGTTACATATTTGGAGTAGTTGGCATGTCCACTGAAAAGGAGAAGAAAGCAGTTTTGTAGATATACAAAAGCAAACTTTGAAATCAAGTTTAGAAAGGAGATGCAGACAATGTCAAGACTAGGTAACAAGGAAACAAATGAGGACATGTTGGTTAATCCTTCTTTTTCTTGGTGTGGGCATATCTCAAAATAAATTCTAAATGTGATATTTTAAAAAATAACATGTGTGAGACTTTTAATTCTTAAATCTAAGCTGCAAGACATATGTTAGAGGATATCAGGCATAATGATGAATAAATATGTATATATGATCAGATTTACTAAAATATGAATACTAAGCATTGCACATATTCCAAGAACTATTTTAGAAGATAACAACGAATATTCAAGTAGGGGTAGAGTTCAATAAATAGAGTTAATGGTTTTCAAATTAGGGATGGGGGTACACATTTATTGTTCATTTGGACAAGAAATATTGTGACTGTAGATTATTGATGTTAAGAGATATTCCCTGAAACCTCTCTTAAGGCTTATAACCACTCCATCCAATTAATTCTCAATATGAGAATGTGGCCTAAAACTACAAACTCATCAATTGAATCTTCAAAATAAAAAAAATGCCAGACAGACCTAGCAAGAACAAAATAAAGATCAAGGATGAGCCAAAAAAGTGGACTGAGCAAAAAAAAGTGGACAAACTGTCAGAAAAATATATCAATATAACTTGTTCAAGATGCAAGCAAGTTGGTTATAACAAGACTGTGTGTGCAAAAAGAGTAAGCCTTAAATCAATTTCATAATAGTTAACATTTGCTGAAAAGTTATCATATTATAAAACTTTTGATATTTTTGTTTGTCTGCTAGAATAGGATGGAGAGTAGTAACAGTACTCAGCCTATCATTTCTTAGCCTACACCCTCATGGAATCCACCATAACCACCACAATCAAGTTCTATTTGCGATGACACTAGTGATATGCCAAGAGATACCTATAATGAAAGTCAGGCAAAAGTAAGTAATAAATGTTCAACCTTTATATTATTATTATTATTATTGAAACTGATGAAAGTATTGTGTTGCATTTATTAATATTTCTACCCTCATTAAATATTTATGTTATATAGTCTAGCATGGGCTATCATTCATAGTCAAGCATCACCTATTAAACATAAGCAACTACACAATTCAGTTAAGCATAATCTATTTGTGCTGACACAATTGTTGTGCCAAGAATACCTCAAAGAAAAGTGTCAAGTAAAGCTGGTAGAGGTCAAGATGGTGCTGGTAAAGAAGGTGTTGTAGAGTAGAGGTAGGGCTGGTAGAGGTCAATGTGGTGCTGGTAGAAGAAATGAAGGGGAACCTGGCAGGGGTCAAGTAGAGATTGGTAGAAGATTGGGGAGAAAGATAACCAATGCAAGAGGAACCTCATTTGAAAGTGCAAGAAATGCTTCTTCCAATCAAGTACCACATTTGCCAACCAACAAGAGGTCATACAATGTTTCCTCATTTGTTGCTACTACTGGATACAAAAGGCCTAAAACTGATTTTGTTGTTCACTTTTATCCTACAATTGAAACCCAAGTGTACAATATATTTCTCTCTGTCTCATGCTTTGTCTATAACTTTTTTTCATTCAACTTTTCAATATTTATTGTCTTACATTTTTTATTTGATATTACAGCCTGGTACATCAAGTGAGAGGGTTCTTTATGGAGGTACAAACTTGAAAAGAGCAATATAGATATTGATTTTAAATTTCGTAGCCTAAAGTGAAATACAAAAAATGCAGTCACAGTATACTGTTGCAACAAATAAAAACAAATAAGAGAAACAAAATGGATACAATCAAGTCTTCTCCAAGAAGTAGTTCATTTAAGAAGTATGTCCTTTTTTAGATATGTAATATGCTATTGTACTAAGGGTTGTGCTCTAATTTTGAACATATTGTGTTACTTGTTTTTGAACAACTTTGTCTTAGGCATCAATTATGTTTTTTTTGGTATGCTGCAGTAGTATTATTATGCTCAATGTTGAGACTTTTTATGCAGTTTTATGTTGAACAACTTATATAATGACCCTTAAGGTCATTTTTTATATTTCAACTTATTTTCGCCGTTAGAGATTTTCTATAGTTTTTCCAAGTCATTTATGGCTTGCTGGAATTGACAGCTTTGGTTATCGGGTAATTCATTTAATTTTTAGAGCCAATTTCCTATTTTGAAGTCTTTGTTGGTTCCAAATAGCCATCGGATGAAAGCTTCAGTCAAACAAACTCGAATGTAAATTCTGACTATTTCAGAAACTTGGGAATATCGATTTTAGTCTAGTAGGGATCATGATTTGGGTCCCAAGGCACTAGACTCATTTCAATGTATTGATCGAAAAGTTGAAAAATTAAAAATTTGAGTGTGGGACCTACATTTTATTAGAACAACCTCGAATGGAAATTTTAACTGTGCCATTGAGTCTGTAATATCAAATTTGTTATGCTTTCATAGATTATTTGCATATATGGGATTTCAAATTAATTTCGAGGGCTTGGCAAATTTCCAAGTCTCAACTATATCTGGTGCATCGCGATAACAATGTTTTGAGTCGCGATTGTAACTCCCTTGAGCAGGGTGGTAGATCCACAATCGCAGGGCTAAATGTCATAATCACGAGGTTCCAGGTCACGATAGTGAGACGTGAGCACCTGGGATGGGTATAAATAGGCCCCTTCGATAGACGAGAGGTGTAAGTACCACACCCTCTTTGCACGATTTAACTCATTATTCTTCCATTTTCCAGAGAGAAAAAATCCTAAGTAGAGTGATAACTTTAAATTAAAGCTTATGGGTAATTTGGGAGCTTGTCTAAAACTTATTTATGCAATTATCTTCCGATTCTTGGTAAGATTTCACTCTTTTCATAGTGAATTTTTTCATTTCTTGTTCAAAAATTTCAAAACTTTGGAGGCTTAATTTTATCCCCAAATTAGCTTAAATTTTACTCATTTTTTAGGATAATGATTCCTTGAGTATGAGGAAACGTTGGGTTGGTTTCAGAAATGCGAATTCTGTAAGTGAGATCCACGTAAAATTTTGGTATAATTTTTGGATCCAAAGCACAATGGTGCAATATGGATATTTTTATTATCGTATTAATGAGTAGAATGTGGTCTTGATAGCTTGGCATCTTGCGGAAGCTTCTCAGAAGAGAAAAATGGCGATCTAACAAATCTTTTGAGCTTTCTTCGGTATTCAGATTGGCTAGGTTTTATCCTTTGTTAGATTGAGCTAATTCATAGTATGTTTATGATATTTTGCTAGATTTGGAATGGAATTTATGTGTTGGTGTGATAAATTGCAACACTTGAGATTAGTTGAATCATTTAGGCTATCTTGGATATCGTTTTGGGCATGATTAGCCTAGTTAACCATATTTTAGATGAAGTTGACCTTGTAGTCTCATGTTTAGGTTGGATATGCTTTAGTTACTCTTCTAATGAGGAGATTGCCTTAATCACTTGAGTTTAGGACAGAATTGACCCTAGTTGTCTTTCCTTAAGTGGAATTAACTTAGTTGCTCCCTATTGGAAGGGATTACTATCCTAGGGATAGTGATGGCTTGCATAACATTTGATAATGGATTTAGGTACCTTATCCTAATCCGTGGTAGACATTTATTGGTAAAGTATTTCGGGGATATAAAAGTGGGCTCTTGATCCACCTTAGGCCAAGACTTGTATTAGTTGTTGAAGACCTTTTATACGCTTGTGAACATCTAGAAAATATTTATTTATGGTGATTTAAAATGTCTTGGTGCTTGTTGGTTGTGATGGATGACATTCGAAGTAATATTTATTGATTACGCTATGAATGACTTATTGATTAAGTAGATGATGAGCTAATTGATTATGCTATTAAATAAGCCCTTGATTACGATTTGAATAATCCATTGGTTAGGCTATTGATTGGGCTATTGAGTATGCCATTGACTAAGTTATTGTCTATGTTAGCGATTACGCTATTGATTATACTTAAGGTCATGCTTATTAATTATATTAGCAATCATGCTATTGACTATGCCAAATATTATTCTTAATGATTATATTAGCGATTATGCTATTGATCATGCTAGAGTTCATGCTTCTATTATGATTAGTAATCATGTTAATAATTATACTAGCAATTATGCTATTGAGTATTATAATGATTATGTTATTGGTCATGATAATAATGATATACTTATCAGTTTGAGTCTGAATATTGCTTGTGTTATAAATTATACAAATACTGATTTAAGTCTGGATAATGATGATATCGATTATTAATAACCGATTTAAGTTCGAAGGATGACTATGATATTGATAATATCAATGATAATATAGATGATGATGTTGATGATGATATTTATGAGGATATTGTTGAATATACATACCAGTTTAAGTCCGGATATACATATTATACTATAATGAGATACTTATTATGATATGGCGATATTGATGTGTGAGATTGACAATTGTGATTCTAGATAAATATGAAAAACAAAAAATAGCTATAATATGACGTGATATTAATGGATTAGTTGATGGCTAATGATTAGTTGATATATGAGATTAGTTGTTACAAGATGGTTAGTTGGTAAATATTGATCTATTGACTAATAATGACCATGGACAACCAATGGTTAGTGTGGAATGGATAAATAATGCATCATGAGAGTTGATAATGATGGTGGTGGGTTACTCTATCTTGTTTGTACCTTCCAGGCTTATGGGAGCTTGTGACTGGTTATTTCTTTTTCTGCACTAATTGACATATGAAGGCCAATTATGTAGTTATGATTGCATGTGTTGATGACTTATGTTATATTTTTATACCGGTTTATTAATTTATATATGCACAGCGATGTTGGATTTGATTCAGGTTCGTCTCTACCTTAACTTAGTTATGTTATCTCACATTTTATCATACTTGTATAATGATTTAACTCAATCTGCCGATAGTGCTTACTGAGTACCCGTGGTTTTGATACTCATGCCACGCTTTTTTCTTTTTTGGTACATATATTAGTACTAGTTGTCATCGTTAATTGATATTCGTGTTGTGTTGATTTCTGGAGATAGGGTGAGCTCTTGGAGTTAGAGTCGCCTATTTTCTTCTATCTTTTATGTTCAGTCTTTTGATTCAAGATAGATGTTCTTGACTATTCTAGAGCTTAAGTTGTATTATGACTAGATGCTCTTGTACTTGCTCTACCGATCATAGGGTGGTTTTCTATGTATTGACTATCTTTTACCTATTTCAAATGCAGTGCTTAGTTACAGTTGTGTTATTGATTTCGGCCTATTTTAGGCATTTTCCCACTTAGTTAACCCATAATATTTAGCTCTGAGTTAGTTTTAGCTTACCTACTGGCGGGATTAGTTTTAGCTTACCTACTGGCGGGATATAGTAGATGTCATCATGACTCGTAAATTGGGTCGTGACAACTTATTCAGTGGTGTGATGCACTTTTTAGCTTAACTTTGAGCAGTTAATATAATATGTTTCTAAAAGTGTTTTTATTTTAATTTGATTGCATTATTATTTTATATTTTTGTGCATTTTTTAGCAATACTTTGAGCAGTTACTAATATGCGTTTATGCTTATTTGGTTGGCATTATTATTTTAGCAATACTTTGGTGCACAAATAGACACAAAGGTATTGAAAATCTGATTGTGATACAAAACAGGATAATTCATTCACATTAAACATGGTAAAATGATACAAAATAAACATTGTCCAATAACACAATCTCAATACCCAATTTTTCGATACCTAAGCTTAACTACTCACATTCCACACACAAGCTTACACCATACTAAAGAATCATTTTACAGTCAGAACATAAAGAAGAAGTAGAACAAGTCTATTAAATTGAACTTTGCATATTCGCTCTCAAGTTTAACTTGTTTGAGCTTTTGCTTCAATGCAATTAACTTATCTTCACTCTCATTTAATTTATCAGACAATGTGTCCCTCTCTTCTGCAACCTCTTTAAGGTTTTCCTTCAGTCGATCACACAAATTTTCATCATTTTTGAACCTATTCATTTAGCACGACACCACCTCAGAAGTTTGATGCTCAATAGTCACAGGTGATGGATCAATCCATCTAAAGTAGTAGAGGACTCTATCAATAAGAAACTGTCATGTATTTTCTATCGGATCAATCCATCACCAAAAAAATAAAATTTAAATCTTTGAAAATGATACAAACCTTTGAAACTTTATATTCAAAAAAATCTACGATCTGAATTTTGATAGAGTCCTTAAAGTTCTCATATGACAAAAATTGTCACACTTACACATATCTGCTACCTCAAGATTAACTGAATTTTGAGACATTCTTGAATAAAAAGAGAGAAAAAAAATTCTAAACAAGTTTAATTTGGCAATTTTGAGGTTGTTAAGTAAGGAAAAAAATTAAAGTGAAAGATGAGAGACGAAAGAGAGAAGGAAAAGAGATGATGGGGAATTGGGGGCTATAGATTTAGAATTTTTAATTTGAGGGTGAGGGAGAGAAAGTTACTGTTTTTTAACGCTGGGGCATTGCCACATCGGATAAAATTTGTGTATTTTTCACGTTCACGCGCCCACCTTGAGTTATTATAACGTGATGTACCATGTGGTCAAAAAAGACTTAGTGGATGAAATGTCGGGTGGTTAGGTGTCTTATAGGTACAATGGTCGGTTGAGGGGTCCAAGTGCTATCTCAAAACAAATTTAAGGACCTACCGATGACTTAAGTCATTTCTTATTGATCAAAATTTAATTAATTAAAAAAATTAATAATTTTTAAATCCAATCCACTTCAAATAATCCGACCAAGCCCAACCCATTTGCTTTCTTAAGACTAAGGTCAACGATTGAGCCGTTGGACGCACCCAAAGGTCCTCTTCCGACACCCCTACTTCTACTCCCCATAAAAAAATTATTCATGCCATTCATATTAAATAAAAATGGTGACCACGATCTTCCCCTTCCACACACTCTTCTAGAGTAATGCCTTCTTTTACTCCAATTTCCTATTGGATTTTAAAATTATCAGAATAACTTGTCAATTTCTTTCATAAAACTTGGTTCACATATAATTTATTTGCAAATTAATCAGATACCATTTTGTATTGTCGTTCGCTTGCAGGATGGTTCACTTTTTGCCCCCTCTTCTTTGTTTTCTTTTACATAATAAAGTTGCAGTTTTTTTCCTTTCATGTTTCTTTTTTTCCTGATCAACCCAAATGATAAATTGTTTCGACTTTATAAATAGAATTTGTCCTAACTTTTCCTTCTTAGTGTTGGTTTGAGACTAATTCGGACATTTTGAATTTGTAAAATGGGTCGGGGAATAATTTGATATGAATGACACGAATAACTTCTTTATCAAAAGTGGAAGTAGAGGTATCGAAAGAGGACCTCTGATTGAGTCTGACGGCTCTATCGGTCGCTTCAGCCGTTAGATAGCAGATGACTTGGGTCGGGTTACTTGAAGTGGGTTGGGTTTAGAAATTAGTAAATTTTTAATTAATTAAATTCTAATCAATAAGAAACTGTCATGTATTTTTTTATATTTTTATTAATTTCTACTACATAGAAAAGGGAGCAGAGGAAGGACCAAGGTCAAAATAGTAATTTTACACTAATAAAAAACACTTGTTTCACTGCTCTAGAACCATCCATATTCTTCCCTTAGACCTTTCATACAACATCTAAACCCTGAAATTACATAGCTCCTTATGGGACCTATGCATGTCGTCCTTGATCAATTCCTT
>NC_061118.1:98391447-98436455 GCF_002878395.1 Capsicum annuum
GATTGATGCCACTACTGGTTATGAGGCAATGTTCTTCATGGATGGTTCATCCGGCTACAATCAAATCTGTATGGCGCCAAAGGATGAAGAACTCACTGCGTTTCGTATGCCCAAAGGTATATATTGCTACAAGGTGATGCCTTTTGGTTTGAAGAACGCTGGCGCCACTTATCAAAGGGCTATGCAGAACATCTTTGACGTCCTGCTCCATTAAAATGTTGAATTTTATGTGGATGATCTAGTGGTGAAGTCAAGAAAAAGAGACGACCACTTAAAAGACTTAAGATGGTATTCGAGTTACTTCGAAGGTATAAACTTAGGATGATTCCATTGAAGTGTGCCTTTGGAGTTACTTCAGAAAAATTTCTTGGCTTTATTGTACGACACCGAAGAATTGAAATTGATCAAGCTAAGGTTGATGTAATTTTGAAGATGCCCGAGCCTCGAGATATTCATGAGTTAAAAAGCCTTCAAGGAAGGCTAGCATATTTAAGGAGGTTCATCTCAAACCTGGTTGGAAAATGTCAACCATTTAGTCACCTCATGAAGAAGAACACTCCCTTCAAATGGGACCAAGCTTGTAGTAATGCCTTTGAGAGTGTCAAATCATACTTAATGAAGCCATCAGTTCTTGTGGCACAAGAGAGGTCAGTTGGAGCAATACTGGCTCAAGAAAATAGTGAAGGCAAGGAAAATTCTCTTTACTATTTAAGCAAAATGATGACGCCGAATAAGCTAAAGTATTCTTCGATTGAGAAGTTATGTTTGGCATTAGCCTTCTCGATTCAAAAGATAAAGCACTACTTTGAGGCTCATGTTATCCGACTTATCTCTAGGTCAAATTCCATCAAGTTTGTAATGTCGAAACCAGTCCTTAGTGACCGACTTGAAAGATGGTACCTTCAATTTCAACAGTCTGAGATTGTGTATGTTCCCCAAAAAGCTATAAAAGAACAAGCATTAGCTGACTTCTTGGAAGATCACCCAATACTTGATGACTGAGAGCTGAGCGAAGAACTCCCTGATGAAGATGCAATGGCTTTTGAAGTTAGATCCCTATGGAAGATGTATTTTGATGGTGATGCACACAGAGATGGAGCTGGTGTTAGCGTAGTCTTTGTCACTCCACAAGAAGAGGTCATCCCCTACTCTTTTACCTTGATGAATCGTTGCTCCAATAATGTTGTTGAGTATCAAGCGCTCATACTCGGACTAGAGATGGCTACCGATATGAAGCAATTGCAATTACAAGTTTTTGGCGGCTCCCAATTGGTGATAAAGCAGCTGTTGGGAAGCTATGAAGTTCGGAAGCCTGAGTTAAGACCATATCATGAATATGCATGAAAGTTGATATGATGGCTTGGAGAAGTAACCCTATAGTATCTGCCAAGGAAGGAAAATAAGCAAGTTGATGCCCTAGCTGCTTTGGCCTCAACCCTGACCTTTCCAAATCAAACACAAGTTACTGTCCGCCAAGAATGGGTAGTACCCCCATCAAACAATGATGAAGAAGATATAGTTAAATACATCATTGCCGTATATGAAATTGAAAAAGAAGATTGGAGACAACTTATCATTGATTACTTATGTTATGGGATACTTCCAGAAGATCCAAGGAGAAATACTGACATTCATCATCGTGCACCTCGCTTCTTTTACTACAAAGACACATTGTACAGAAGATCATTTGAAGGAGTACTCTTATGGTGTTTAGGAGAGGAAGAAGCAATTCAAGCTTTGTAAGAAGTGCACTTGGGAGTTTGTGGATCACATCAGTCTGGACCGAAGCTCCATTTTCACATTAAAAGGATGGGATATTATTGGCTAACAATGGTGAAAGATTGTTTGGACTATGCTAGAAAATGCAAAGCTTGTCAATTCCATGTAAATTTTATACATCAACCTCCAGAGGTTCTACACCCAATTGTAGCGTCTTAGCCATTCAATGCTTGGGGAATGGATATTTTTAGTCCACTTCCAAAATATTCTGGTGGACACTTATACATCTTGGCTGCGACAGATTACTTCTCAAAGTGGGCCGAAGCTATTTCTCTCAATGAAGTAAAGAAAGAAAATGTTGCAAACTTCATCCGAGTAAATATCGTCTACTGCTTTGGAATTCCTCAATACATAATAACTGAAATGGAAAGCCATTTGATATCAAGCTGATGAACAAAATATGTGACCTCTTTGGTTTCAAGAAACGTAAATTTTCTATGTACCATGCTGCCGCCAATGGTCTAGTCGAAGCATTCAATAAGACTTTATGCAACTTGTTGAAGAAAGTCGTCTCCAAATCCAAACGAGACTGGCATGAACGGATGGAATAAGCTTTGTGGGCGTATAGGACAACTTACCATACACCGACGCAAGCAACCCCATACTCACTTGCTTTTGGAGTTGAAACAGTTCTGCCACTTGAGCGTCTAATACCTTCTTTAAGACTGACCATTTAAGAAGGGCTCACTGATGAAGAAAATGTTGAGTTGCGTCTTGCGAAGTTAGAAGCTCTAGACGAGAAGAGGCTGGAGCCTCAACAAAATCTTGAATGCTATCAATCTCGGCTATCTTGTTCTTTCAACAAAAGGGTTCGCTTGAGATTCTTCCAAATTGGAGATCAAGTTTTTGTAGTAAGAAGGCCCATTATCACTTCTCGTAAGTCTGGGGGCAAATTCACCCCAAAGTGGGATGGACTATATGTCATACAAGAGGCATATTCAAATGGTGCTTACAAGCTTGTCGATGTGGATAGCGTGAGGGTTGGCCCCATCAACGCCAAGTTATTAAAGAAGTACTATCCTTGAAGAAAGATGACACTCCTTAAGGTACGAGTATAAACTGCATGTATACTCCTTGAGGCACGAGTATAAACTGCAGCTCCATTCCTGGCCCGCAAAAGTATAAACTGTGTATGGCTCAAAAAGAAAATGAAAGTTCGCTAGGTTGAATTGAAAGAGGCGACCTAGGAAAAAGTTAGGACACAAAAAAAAAACACTAACCCAGAACTACATTATGACTTGATCCTCTTTATTGAGGTACGTAGGCGCTTGGAATTTCATTCTGAGTTTAGTTGCACGAGTGTCAAAAAAAATATGTCCATACAGTATCTACCATATGGATACCAAGTATGAAACTATTCTAATTAAATTTTGGACTTACTCTAAATATTTGTGACTCAATGGAGGCAACCCGTCGAAAGGAAAGAGAGTTCCTTCAATGAGATTTAGAATGCCAAAGTTCTCCAAGCCTACAACTAAAAGGATCTCAAAATTTACATGTCTTAAAGTGGACAAGATTTTTTCGTTTTCACCTTAAGTGGGCCTCTAACGAGTTTATCCTTAAAGGATATTAAAATTTTCATGCCTTAAGGTGGACAAGATTTGTCCGTTTGTACCTTAAGCTGACCTTTTACGGGTTTATCCTTAAAGGATATCAAAATTTTCATGCCTTAAGGTGGACAAGATTTGTCCCTTTGCACCTTAAGTTGGCTTATCGCGGGTTTATCCTTAAAAGGATCTCAAAAGTTCCATGCCTTAAGGTGGACAAAATTTGTCACTTTGCACCTTAAGCTAGCCTCTCGCGGGTTTATCCTTAAAAGGATCTCAAAAGTTCCATGCCTTAAGGTGGACAAAATTTGTCCCTTTGCACCTTAAGCTGGCCTCTTGCGGGTTTATCCTTAAGAGGATCTCAAGATTTTAATGCCTTAAGGTGGACAAAATTTATCCCTTTGCACCTTAAGCTGGCCTCTTACATGTTTATCCTTAAAATGATATAAAAATTTTCATGCCTTAAGGTGGACGAAATTTGTCCCTTTTCACCTTAAACTGGCATCTTACGTGTTTATCCTTAAAAGGATATAAAAAATTTTCATATCTTAAGGTGGACAAAATTTGTCTCTTTGCACCTTAAGCCGGTCTCTCGCGGGTTTATAAAATTTTCATGCCTTAAGATGGATAAAAATTTGTCCCTTTACACCTTAAGCTAACCATTGAAAAGGGCCCATACTTAACGAATACCATTGCATAAGTGCATCAAGTGAAAGGACCCATACTTAAAGAAAACCATTGCATAAGTATATCGATGAAAGAGCCTATACTTAGAGAAGATCATCGAATAAATATATCGGTGAAAGGGTCCATACTTAAAGAAAACCATGTCATCTTCAGGCAAAGTCTTTCGGTCTTAAGGTGATAGAGACGAAATTGAACTCTTTCCACCTTAAACCGGTCAATTGTTCCATATTGCTACCTGTTTCAACTAAAAAAAAAAGGAGCAAAATAAAGAGAATAAGATAACACGAAGTTAAAAGAAATACCTTGTTGATTCAAATCGGCCCAAGCTGCTATTGATATTGTGCCAGTTCGTGCAGGTACAAGAAAAAAATACCATGATTATGGGTATTTATAGATACGTTAAGGCGGTTGGGGTTTTCTAATCCGTGGTAAACTCAAACTTCATGAGAATCCTAATGAGACAAGAATAAGTAATAGTTGATTCCTAGGATTAGATAGTGAAAGAAACGTGTCACACGGAAAAGTAAACTGGCCAATGGTTATTCCAATTCAAATATGGAATATGAGTTACTGATTGTCAAATTAAAATGGAATTCAAATCCAAAAATGTACTGCAAATGGGTGAATTAAATATTACAATGTAATGATTTGTCACCATTCCATCATGCTATCATGTAGCATGCCTAAATCGTCCTTGTTCCCCCAACGTGCATGTATTGGTCACTTAATTTTCAATTAAATTAAAATTGAATACTTCAAGACGACTTATTTAAATATCTCGATAAGTTTTGAAGTAGGGGACATTTGTGGGCGATGTAATTTTATTAAAAATTTAGATTATATTAAATTCAAAGTATATTAGTCCCAAATAAATATTGTGGATTAATTTAATTAAATTAATTATTTAAGTCCAAATAGATATGAATTTAAATAAGGCCCAATATTTATTGGATTAGTCCATTAATTTGAGCTACAAGTGATGAGCCCACTTTACTAAGTCCAAGATATTGTCATATTCTAGAGGCCCAAATAAGCACCACGTGTCAAATGACATGGCATGCCAAGTCAAGTGAAGGAGCCAATAGGACTGTGCCACATGTCAAACTGATGCAGCAGACCCATGAAATAAAAGCCCATAAAAGGCGCCACATCACTTAAATCTGATTGGTCAAAGAAAGTCCATATTCATCATGACTTTTCCTTTCCTACAACTATAAAAGGGGACTCATAATTCAGAAAAAAAAACCCCAGAACTCTAACAAGTAGCAAGAAAAAGGTCGTGGATCAAACACAATAATTTCTCTAAAAAGCTCAAGCATTCAAATCAAGTTCATCAAGATTCAAGATCAAAACCGCAATATTCAAGAATAAGCTCAAAAGCCCTTGAATTCAAGTACAAGTCAAGATCAAATCCCCCAAATCATTCAAATCAAGTTCATATTCAAGATCAAGCTTTAAGCCCTTGAATTTATATTTGAAAAGGCGAATCAGAGGATTCGTAGAGATTGTAACACTCGCATTGAAATTAATAAACTGATTGTTGCAATATTTTTCTTGTCTTGAATTATTTATTTTTTGCACTCGAGAATTTTATTGTTCAACAGTGGTGTAATTAAGTTGTAAGATTGAGTTGATGACCTTGAGGTGCTTGGTAACTGATATCCATTGTTGTGTGTATACATTTAATTCAAAATTGCCATAATTGTCAGATTAAAATATTCAATTTTTTTTCCTAAATTTTTTTGTCATGTTCACTATTTATTGGATAATTTTTTCAAGAAGGAATCATCTGTTCAAGTTTAAGTACTGGGTTTGGATTAATTGAATAAAGCTCTACTTCAAAGTGATGATTAAGTTGTAATTGATATTATTTTTTTTATCAATGTTACTGAATAAAGAACGTATGGAGCAACGATGAAGTTGTATCCATCTAACCTATGGATCATGAAAATTCTTAAGGGCAAATAGTAATTTCACACTAATAAAAATTACTCTTTTCACCGCTTTAGAACCATCCATCTTCTTCCTTTAGCTCTTTCATACAATATTTAAACCCTATAATTACATAACTCCTCATTGGACCTATGCATGTCGTCCTTGATCAATTCCTTAATTTCTTGCTCAAAATGTCCAGCTGAAGAACCAAACTTTGACTTGAAATTAGGAAATTTTGCAGCTCCTTCCTATAAATAAGAAGAGATGACGATGAAGGTTCTAAGTTCTAACACATATTGATAAATTAAAAGAAATTTGATCAATCAGTAACAAATAATTAAGGTCAAACCTTCAATCTGTAAGTGTAAATTCTTTTGATGATTTCTCTTCTTTTAAATATTTTTTCTTTATTTCATATATATTTTCATTGATTACAAAATCTAAATTTCTTAACCAAAAAAGGAATCATATATACATTTGAGTAGGAAGATGTATTCTTGATTTTGTTTACTTTCTCATTTTGGACCTTTCTCTCTTTCTCTTAAATAATAAACAAAATCTATGTAATTTTGGAAGAATCTATGATTTTCTGAGTTTCTTTTGACTTCTTATTCTCGATTTTACTTGTGTGATAACTGTTATATATATATATATATATATATATATATATATATATATATAACATTAAAAGTGTGAAGACCCTTTTAAAAGTGATTTGAACTTTTTGCCCTCTATTAAAATTTTCCGCTTTAGACAAAATCATCTTTTCACCATTTTTTAAATTAAATATCTTAAAAATAAATTATTTCAGCTTGACTTTTCTCAATTTTGATCTCCTATTTGGTTTGTCAGACAACTTTCTCACGCTATAACTTTCCTTATAACAATAATAAACTAGTTATTTAAGGTGAAAATAATATAAAATAATAATTAAATTTCAACGAAAATCAAGCATAGAAGTCTAAAATTTTAAAAAGACTATATCAACTTTTTATAAAAAATATGTTCTGAGAACTTTCAAAAAGAAATTTTCCTAAAGTTCCAAGAGGAACTGTCGTTTCTTAACTTTTAATATTAGTTTTTATTTTTGGAAAATTTCATTTATATGACTTAAAAATTAAGGATTTCTAAACTATATGATAAAAAGAAAATCAAAAAATATTTATTAGCTTTATTTTTGGAAAATTCATTTATATACTTTAAAAACTAAAGACTTCTAAAATACATGATAAAAAGAAAATCAAACACAACAATAACAATTTTTTTTTTTTACAAATTTCTATATAAGTTATAATTTTAGCTATAATACGATTATAACTTCTTCTTTATCTTTTTTATATTTTGATCGAATTAAATAAAAAAACTACGGTCCTTCATCTTCTTCAGGTTTTCTTCTTATTTCAATTTTGATTTCTTTTATTTAATATATTTAAAGATTAAAGACTACGTATGAGTTATACACAATCAACAATTGACTATGAATAATTTCAGGTCTTCTTCCTCAAATTTGTCGTAACTTTTTCTAGCTTTATATGTTTCTGACTTTTTCTATTTTTGGCTTTTATTAATTTTGTATTCATATATTGAAACTCATTCTTTCACACCTTAACATTGACAGACCTTCTCTATTTATGCATCTTACTAATATGCCATTGTTTAAATGTGCAGACAAGTTCAAAATCAATTTTAAGTTTTGGAGTTCTATTAATGCAAATTATATGTTAGAAAAGATTCTTCCTTAAAAGGTAAAATATAATGTAAATGAGTTATTACTGAAAATTTTAATTGTTGTCGTCTTTTTCATTAGTTTGGGATCACGGATCTATCAGAAACAATCTCTCCTCTTCTACAAGAAAAAGGTTAGATTAGCGTATATCCTCCTCAAACCTTACTTATGAAATTACATTCAATATATTATTGTTGTTGTTGTATTTTAGCATATGAGTTCTCCATTCAGGTCCAAATTACATTTTATTTAAGTCAATTCCTATTTTTATTAATATTTTATGTTAATTGATGGATTGACATAAAGTACACGTGCAATGCATGTACACTTGACTAATATATATATATATATATATATATATATATATATATATATCCTCATACAGTGAAAGGAGCTCCTTACAAGTTCTCCTTTTAAGGTTTTGGTAAAATTATGAAAAGGTGCGCAACGCTCAATTCTCATGTTTTTCTCTTTATATGATGGTGTAATTAAGCTGTATGATTGAGTTGATGACCTTGAGGTGCTTGATAACTGATATCCACAGTTGTGTGTATACATTTAATTCAAAATTACCATATTTGTCAACTTAGAAATTTCAGATTTTTTTCCTTAAAAATTATTTTCTTTGCCGTGTCACTATTTGTTGGATAATTTGTTCAAGAAGAAATTAACTGCTCGAGTTTAAATACTGGGTTTGGCTTAGTTGAATAAAGCTCTACTTCAAAGTGATGATTAAGTTGTAGTTGATATTATTTCTTTTTTGCCAATGTTACTGAATAAAGAGAGCATGGAGCAACGATGAAGTTGTATCCATGTGACCTTCAGATCATGCAAATTCTTTCCCTTTGAATATTATGCCAATTGCACCTGCAAAATGACTCTTTATAGCTCTTTTGGTCTTTTCATAAATTTATTTTTTCGCAAGGGGTTGTAATAACATTTTTTATTCACTTGATCTTATCTTTTAACTACGTTGGTTTGCTACCGAGCTTAATCCTGTCGAAAAGTAAGATAATGCTTAATTATATATATTGGAAGGATCTTTATTTTACTACGTAGGTAGCAGGAGGGAGCCAGGTAGATGAACCCCTCCACGAAAAATTACATGTTTATACATGATTAAAATTATCTTTTATGTATGTATAGTTAATGTTGAATCTCCTTCAGCTTCTTTATTTGTTTACTTCCTAATTTTTTGAATCCCTTAATAAAAATAGTGGTGGAAAATTTTGACTCCACCATTCGTTTGTCATTAACTGTTTTATTCTCTATCTTTTATTTTTTTTTCCTTTTGGAGAAAACATAGATCAAGATTCTTCACAAATTACATTAGTACCCTTATTGCAAGTATATATTGGAAGGATCTTTATTTCACTATGTAAGTAGTAGGGGTGGAGCCAAGTAGATGAACCCCTTGTGAAAAATTACACTATTTATACATGGTTAAAATTAATTTTTATGTATATATAGCAGATATTGAACCTTTTTCATCTTCATTGTGTGTTTACTTCATATTTCACTTCATTGTGTGTTTACTTCATATTAAGTAGTATAGTCATTTGTCTATATAGTAATTTTTTATGAGCTATGTGTATGAAATAATATGAGGGCCGAGGGGTAAGTTGTAACAACAATTTCTACTTTGTACAAAATCATGTTGGTATCTCGATAATGGATCAAAAAAAATCAAACATAGAATTGGTAAATATAAAATTGGAAGGACAATTAGTGAGGGGACGTTTGCAAAAGTCAAGTCAAGTTCATTAAATCAAACTTAATTGGGAAAAGGCATGTTTACCCCCCGAACTTGTCGTCAAAATTTACTTTAGTACTTTAACTTTATCGGTAATTATTTACCCCCTAAAAAGCTTTCGCGTGAATTATATGTCATCCTGAAAATGTAATTTCACTCTCACAATGAAGAGTGTAATACACTCGCCCCCAAATCAGTGCCACGCCGTTGCTACGTCGGATTCACCTAAATAAATTAAAAATTATCCCCCCCAATACACACACACACACACACACACACACACACACACACATATATATATATATATATATATATATATTTGTAAATTAAAAAAAAAACATTTCCCCCCGCCCCTTCCCCCATCTTTCTTCTTTACCCTCGTCAACTGCCACACCACCCCTCCACCCCTTCTCTCTTGTTCAGTCTCCCTCCCCTACAAATCCCTTTCTTTGTAACAATCTGCAAATACTTTCTGCCTTCCCTCCCTCGTTCTTTCTTCTTCAACTCTTTTTTTTTTATTTTTGTTCCAAATCTTTAAAATTTAATTTTCAAAAAATTATAATTGTAATCCAAATCTTCTTCGATTCAAACTCAATATAAATTTTTCAGTATTTTTCATGTGAGTATTTTCAATTTGTTCATCAAAATAAGAACCTAATAAATTTGAAATTAGCTTTTTTTTTTTGAGAAAAATTGATTATGATGGAATAAATTGAATTTTTAAAAGTTTTTTTAATGAAAAACTGGACTTATTATAGAAATCCACATGAAAAAAATATTTTCGATGTACTTTTTTTTTTTTGGAATTGGTTGATGATGGTGGTCCCTTATATGTGGGTGTCCCTTTCATATTTTCTCAGCTGCTATCTGCTTATTTCGTATGCCGTATCTCTCATATTTTCGTATTGCTCTGATTTACTTTTTATTAGTCCTTACGCCTTTTCTGTTATGTAATCCATCTCCTTGTCGCCTATTCTTTATCTTGAGCCGGGGGTCTATCAGAAACAACCTCTCTACTTCTTCAGAGGTAGCGGTATGGACTGCGCACATCTTACCCTCCCCAGACCCTACTTTGTGGGAACACACTGGGTTTGTTGTTGTTGTTGTTGGTTGATGATGGTGATGAAGAAAAATGAACAAAAAGAATAGAGAGGTGGTGGGTGTGAAGAAGAAGAAATATTATTGGTTGGAAATTTAAAACCGGGTCCACTTATTTAATTTTTCACCTTTTTTTAATTAAAATGCTCTTTCTTTTTTTCCACGTCAGGCGGCCATATAATTCACACAAAAATTATATAATTCACACAAAAATTATAAGTAAGTTTTCGTGACAAGTTTAGAGAGGTAAACATACCTTTTTCCTACTTAATTTGATATTCTCTTAATTTTGAATATTGAAATTTCTACTATAGTAGAAGTGTCAGTAAGAATGGATCGATATCTATGTTGTTTGTCCTTAGAGTTTTAGTTGAGGGTGTTGTAGTTAGGGGTGGACATTCGATTTGTTCGGTTTGATTATTGAATATCGGTTTGATTTTTTGATTTTTGGATTGAGGAAAAAGAAAATCATAACCAAACCAAAATTATCTCGGTTTGGTTCGATTTTTACAAATTCAGTTCGGTTATTTCAGATTCTTATTTCTATTTTAAAGATTAAAGTAGTGAGCATTTAAAATTGGTGATTTTTCTAGAAAAATAACCTCTTTTCTCAAACCTATTTTTCATTCCAAAATATAATTAATTCAACACGCATGAAATAATCATAAATATCAAGCTCGTTAAGTTGTCGCCATTGATATGACAGCAGTGACTGCACCCCTCAGTGACTGTCAACGATAGTGACAACTGAGAAAATGACTGCCGACTGCTGTTGGCGATGTTGAAATTTAAAATGAACTGACGAACTGAGGATGACTGAGCACCACTGCAGCCTTCACGTTAATGTTAGGATCTAAAACAAAGCAATATATTAGAATTTAGGGTTACTACATGATTATAATTTATATATTTATATATTATATTAGATTATATTATATTTTTAGTATATTTACATATATAATATATTATAATTTATATATACATATAAATTATAATATATTATTTATATAATTTTAATTTTTTGGTTTATTCGAATTATTTTTTTTAAAATTTAAAAATCAAACCGTTTAATCGAATTTTTAAAATTTGAAATCGAAATCAATCCAAAAAATAAAAAATTAAACTAAAATTAAATTTTAATTTTAATTTTTAATTTTTTTTGATTTAAAATCAAAATATGCCCAGTTCTAGTAAGTGATGGTATGTTAATAGGTCTACTTGCCTGTCTAGATCTGCTTCCTATATTTTTACGTGGCTTTAATTTATGCCGCCAACGCATAGTTCTATTTTGTACAGTTCCTTCTATTTTCTTCACTTGTCGTCTCTCCCCCTCCTCTACACTTTGTTTAGTTGTTCTTCATAGATGGATATTCACTGTTTGCTTTTATTTCAATGAAGTTTCAGTTTCTCTATTTGGGTTCGAATTAGTTTCTGGGATTGATCTAATTCCTATATGAAGGGATATGGTAGGGCGATGCAGAAAGAGCTAAAGCTATTAAAGCTGAGCCTATATATCCAAAGGTCAATTTTGAAGTGTGAAAATATTGGAAAAGAATGTGCTTTTTTTGTTATTGTTTCCCTAAATTTTGCCTATGTCTGATATGTTGATTTAGTAGTTAGAGAAACAACATTTCTCAACACTTCTCCATTTTTTGCAGCCAACTTCTTTCTTGCCGATTAACTTGTAAATGCTTTAAATCAACAGGAATACTTGCAGAGATCAGATGGACATGTTAAAAATTTGTGACCACAGTAATGCTTCATCTATAGATAAGAAATTGTTTCGGACCACCAAGAGGAGCATCATTTATTCTACAATCATTTGATGCACATTTTGACACTGACTTTTTTTACATATATCTGATTTTTAATTTTTCCCATAAGTATTTACTTTTGCAGGAAAGTTGAAGGTAGAAATTTCTTTCATGGTAGCTTTCATTCCATCATACTGATTTGCTACTTATAATTTTCTCAAATTTGATTATTGTTTAAGCATTTTTTTCTTTTCTCATCATAATTTTTACTTCCTGAAATAAGTTGCTCAGTATTGAACTTGTGATCACTGTGGAATTGACATTTTTAGGCCAAATGATATGTTCAAATTGCATAAAGATTCTAGTTTTTGTCAGCTTCTTGATGGTGTTTGCATGTTACTGGTTATGTGTTGTATTTGTTTCTATAAAGTTTTGGTGTGGTCAGTGTGGAATTGTCATTTTTGGGTCAAATAGTCTTCTTTTAATTGCATAAAGATTGCATGTTTTCTCTGCTCCTTGATGGAGTTTGTATGTTATTGGTTGTGTTGTGTATTTGTTTCTATTGGTTTTGGTGTGATTACTGTGGAATTGGTGTGTTTGGGCCAAATGGTATGTTGAACTGTATAGAGATTCCAACTTTGGTTTATGTTACTGGTTGTGTATTGTATTTGTTTCTATTGGTTCTGTGATCAGTGTGGAATTGAAATTTTTAGGTCAAATGGTGTTTTTTTAATTGCATAAAGATTCCATTTTTAGCCTACCCCTTGCTGGGGTTTGGGCATGTGAAGCGGAGATGTGCAGGTGTCCCAGAGTGGAGGTTTTAGAGGTTGGGTATGAGGAATGGTAAAGGTAGGTCGAAAAAGTATTAGAGAGAGGTAGAGGTAAGCCGAAGGAGTGTTGGGAGATGTGATAAAATAAGGAGTTTTTGAGTACCTATCTCCATTAATGTTCCCAGCCCATGATGCCGCTTTGCCATCCCATCCAACGTAACACAGCCCACCACACCTTACTAGAGAAGTTGCAGATGAACAGTAGGTGTTGCAAGATTTTAGGATGTTCCCCACATAATACTCAGGTGCCATTGATAGACATGAACCATTGGTGCAAGATATTCTTAGTTCTCAGCTTCCCAAGTAGACTAAGCCACAGTGTGAATGTATGTTTTGGACATGTTGCATTGCAACATGTTAGTCTTTTCCAAGGCACATTTGTGAACTCTCCTCTTAGTTGTTTGCAGGCAGCTTTAGTCTGGAAGCTTTTTAACCATCCAAGAGGCTTTCTTAGGAACTTTTTTTAGTGAACAATTACATATAAAGATGTTAATTATAGCTTCTTAAGTGATATGATGTTAATAATATTTTTGAAAAGAACATTCTCCTCAAATATTTCACCGAGCTATCAGAAATGACTCATTTATGTCATCCGTTAAAAGTTGGGCTCATTCATGCTATCGCTGTTACAAAATCGGCCAATTCATGGCATTACTTTTTAACAGATGGTTTTTAAAAACAGCCTTGCCACGTGACAGCTTATTAGAGGGCCACGCCATTTTTTAATTTTTTTTAATTTTTTTTTTTAAAATAATTTCTTTTTAAAAAATAATTTTTTTTATCTATTAAAAAGAATCCACCCAACTTTTTGATCCATTGAAAATTAGTTTGATTTATGCTTTTAAAATTTGATTAATTTTTCATGAATATATTCATAAAACATTCTTGTTCGATTCGTTTTTTTTTTTTTGGTCATTTTTGACATATTAAGATTGTTTTTATATTTTACCTTTAATATTAATTATTTTTTTCTTCAAATTAATTTCAAATACAATAGTAAACATCATTTAATAAATATATTATAATAAAATGACTATTTTGATTGACGGGCGAATAACTAAAAGGGAACGGAGAGAGTATACACTCCACGCTTTTTATTATTTTTTTTTAAAAGATTCACGTTAACTAAAGCTTTTGTCATTTTTCAGTTGAAACTGAAGGGATATATAAACATCAAATATTATTATTATATTATTAATAGTTAGCTTCTTATTTTTCCAACTCTACGTATACTATATATTTCGATATGTTGTGGCCTTCCTGTTTTTGCAATGATAAATGATGATGCATAAAGTGTTACGTACAGATGTTGAATGCTGATTAGGGGCGGCTCAACCCTTTAAGAGAAAAGGTGGCTGCCTAAGACCCCAAAATTTGAGGGGTCTATTTTTGTTTGGTAATAATAGATTACAAATTTTAAGAAATATATTAAATACTATTTATAGAAAAAAAAAAATTTTATATAAAAAAATAAAATGTAAGACCTCCATTTGATTTTTGTCTTAGGCCATAAATTTGCTTGAGCCGCTCCTAATGCTGATAATGCCATTCTATGCTTAATAAAATAATAAAAAATTAAAAAGTTACTAACATTCGGCTGACAAAATATTTCATGTATGCTAAGACATACTATATGCTTAATTAGAATAGTGTTTGATTATAAATTTTAGTAGTAGATTTTAAAAAAAAAAATTCTTTAAATATTTGTTTGATCATGAAAAATTAATTAAATTTTAAAAGTATAGATCAAATTAATTTTTAATGGATCAAAAAATTGGGTGGATTCTTTTTAATGGATCAAAAAAATAATTTAAAAAAAAATAAAAATAAAATAAAAATGACGTGGTCCTCTAATAAACTGTCACGTGGTTAGACTGTTTTTTAAAAATCGGTTGAAAAGTAATGGCATAGATGAGCTAGTTTTATAACCGCGATGACATAAATGAGCCCAACTTTTAACGGATAACATAAATGAGGTATTTGTGATAGTTCAGTAGCATATTTGAACCTTTTCCCGGTTTAATCCAAGAATGGTAGATGGGAGTTCCTAAGAACACGAGATTTTTAACACCATCTTGGTTACTGAAGTACGAATAATGCCAATTTCGCTTTATTTTTCATGGAACATTTCTTTTCCATGAGAGATAAGTAGATTCAAAATCAAGAAAAATTCCCCTGATGGGAATGAACATGGGATTCCCCGATGAACAAATGCAATACATAGAAGACTTATGTATGTTGTATGGTAAAGTTTTTTCTGTAAGATGTATCTATCCAGTGTTTCAACTGTTCGCAGTATGATTGTTGGTTCTTCCCCAGAATTTGCACTCTCCAGACACTTGAGCTTTTTGTCTTTTACATTAATTATCATCACACAATTTAACCCCCCAAAATTGCATTATCACAGTTTCGATCTGTGAAAATAGCCTCTTTAAAAAATGTACAGTAAGGCTGCGTACAATAGACCCTTGTGATCACCCCTTTACAGGATCCTGCACATAGTTGGAGTTTGGTGACCTGTCTGTCCAACAACAGATTATCAAAATGGATACCCTAAGGTTGGTTTATGTAATTTATAAAAATAATGGCAGCATTCGATAATGGAGGCAGAAGTTTCATAAGGAGCTACAGGCAAATCCAAAACTACCGCTCCTGGGATTTAGACCTGTTTTTCTCTTATATTAGGGGTTTCAAAAATCTTATATATGTATGGAAAGTTTGTTTTTACCCGATTTACACTGTACTTTCCGGTGAAGGAGACTCAATTCCCCTTCATTGCATGTGGCTCCTGTACTGGTAGCATTGCTAACTTTTTAATTGTAATAGTGATGATAATATCTAAAATTCAAACTCTTTTCTGTCTTAGTTTACTGCAGATGATGCTGTGATGCCATCATGGTTTAAAATTCATGAAATACCAATGTCACCTGTAAGTTCTTCTCTTTCAACACTTTCACTTCCGCATATCTCTTTTCTTCTTTTCTCAAATTCTCCATGTAATCAGGCCCAGCTGCATTATCGGCAAGGATGAAACTTAGCACTGTGTATTTTGTTAGTATTAATTAATGTTGAATTGTTTTTTAAAAGAGATAGAAAACTTCTCATATGTAGCTATCTTTGAACTTGCAAAGGTCGAGTCTAAGCTCAACATTATAGCTTGACATCATAAGCAACTAACGGATACATAGTACAAGGTGCTTAAATTTTGGACATCTTTGGATTTTCAATGTCTACTTTTAGAGGTTTCAATTATTTTAATATTTTAAGAAACTTGAATAAGCTATGTACTTGATTTTGCAGCTTTGACACTAAATGTCATTGAACCAGTTAAGGCTGATATTGAAAGTTGCAGGGTTGTATTTTGACATAAAGTGATGTGCAAAAACGCAAGTTATGACATGCAAGCAGTCACGAAATACGACGACCCAAGAGTCGTGTCATTCTTGCTATGTTTTGCTTATAAACAAATATTCCTTTGATGTATATTTTTAATTTTCTATTTTTATTTTCCTCTGACTTTAATTTATGTTTTGCCAATTTTAAGTTTCATTTGAAACTTATGAAACAACATTTACTGCAAGAATGAATTATACTACTTATAATCTCAATTTGTTGGGCCCGTCACAAGCATACCGCATCTAGTATTATATATATTATATATTATATTATATTTATATTTATATTATATAGAAGAGTGAGTTAGAGGGATCAAAGGTATATTTGTCATTTCACATCTAAATGATACAATCATTAGTCAATAGTAATATCAACAAAGAATTTCATTAATCATTTTTTTCTAGCTCATGTCTAATTTTCTAAGAGGACCCATTATGTGGCTAACAACATTTTTACTTTCAAGTCCCAACTTATTCAACCACATTATTTACGAACTAATATTTTAAATAAATTTAAATTAATAATTCGAATCTCCTTTTCACGAAATATTAGATTGATTATGTGGAACTAAAATTATTTTTTATTTTTATGTGGTAAATGTTGAAATTTTTTCTTCATATATTTATTTTCTTATATTTTAAACTTTCTAAGTGAAACTTCTGACTTCGTCAAAATTTTCAATATTCTAACCTTTTAATATTTTAATTTTTTTGCTCAAAAAATACTATCACGCAGGAACTTGGTGGGTTAAAATTTAAAGTTATTAACCTATTTAAAGATATTTTTTCCATTATCAAATAATTTTACAAAAAATATCTTCGGAGGTAGCAGTATGGATTGAGTATATCTTACCCTCCCCAAACTAGGGGTGGGCATGGTATGGTATATACCGAATACCATTTCGAAACCGAAATTTTTTATACCATGGTATGGATGTTATGGTATTTGGTATGGTGTTTGGTAAGAGTTTTAAATTATTTTGGTATTTGGTATTTATGCAATAAGTATTAAAATACTGTATACCGCCGAAGTTTTTTAATAATATATAAAACTCATGTATATTATATTTAAGATTATTAAATATATTTATATATCATCTATTAGCCAATTGAACATAAAAGTAATTTTTATTTAGAAATATATTTTTTGGGAAACTTATTATTTAGGAGTACTATGCTTAAGCTTAGGTAATGTTGTTCAGAGTTTGCATCTTGGACTACTCAATCATAATTGAAATGTTCTTTTTGTGTAATTGATTTACAAAGGTAGTTGATAGTCTTATATGATTGAGACGTTTTTAAAGTTTAAGGTTATAGTCTTTTTATATGAATATATGTAAGTCGAAATCAAATAAAGTATGGTTACCGAATTACCATACCGTAAAATACCGAAATCAAATTTAAAAATATCGAACCATACCGAACTAATTTAGTATGGTAATGGTATTGTTCTTTTAGATACCGAAAATCGAAGTTACCATATCGAATTTTAAAATACCGTACCATACCGTACCATGCCCACTCCTGCCTATAATACCCTGAAAATTCAGACCAATATTAGAACCATGCTTCGAACTCATGAGTATTAAATTTTAGTGCTTTGGTAGTGATATGATCAGGTTTGATGCATATTAAGGCCTTAAATAACTCATAGCTAATAGACGAATCAAAACATTCTTTACCGATTGAATTCTTGAGAAGTATATTGTCATAGTCAACTTCAAATGAACATATATCTTGTTATACTACGAATTATTGATCTCATGACCTACCAACAGATATATAATTTAATTATCTTTCCAACGATACCAATTTTGCCTAAATCCGATATCGGAGCAAAGAGTTATGCCCATTTTACTCCAGCATGTCTGGCTGGGAAACTGGTGACGACAATTATGACAAGCCGTCACGCCCGTGATGGCCTATCACCAATGTCGTCAGACCTGGGAAGATTTCTAACCCCGATGACGACATTTTATGACAAGGCGTCATGCCCGTGACGGCCTATCACCAATGTCGTCAACCTTAACCAGAAACTCAAAATTTTACCCTTTTGTGACGACAATTCGTGACGTCCTATCACCAACTTGACGGCTTGTTACGAATGTCGTCAGCTATTTTTCCCAGCAATTGAGGGACGTTTTAGTGAGGGTATTTTTTTTTTCCTTCACTTCCCACGACTTATAACCCTCAAGGAGCGTATTATCTTCCATTCTCTTTAGTTAAACATCTCAAAAAGCTCTCTCATACACTCTCAACCATAAGATTAGGGTTTCCTCTCAAGATCAAAACTCTCAAGAACAAGCCCTAGGATTTTCATAGAAGAGTCTATTTCAAGGAAATTTCTCTGTCAATCTTCACGAATTCTTAATCTAAGGTATGCGTAGTGTTCATCCACGGAGCTCAAGAATCATGTTTTAAATTATAAATTGTGATTTCCTTATCGTGTTATGACTATATTCATGTTGATGATTGTTGTTTGGATTCAAGGTTTTATCTTGATGTGTTTTCATGAAGCATGTGAATAGGTTAGTTGAAACCCATAAATTTTGGATGGATTAAGATGGTAGAATTGATAAATATATCTATGCCTTAAAAGAATGCATGCAAGGTGTTTGATAAAATGCCTAAGGAACTAGAAATCATGCAATATAGTTAAATTGTGACTAAGTGAAGGATTCATGATATGCCCCCATGTTCCAATGATTTTTATGTTGATATTGTGTCTTGTAAATGTTGTTGGGATGTTCATGAACTAGTCTTATGAGATTATCCCATGCTTACTTGTAAATCCTACTTATGTACAAAATGTATGATATCCACGCATTTCATGGAATTCCCCAACTTATGATATTATGGATTGTTGATGTTGATCACGTACTCAAGTTATGTCATGTATGTCAGTTACCTTCTATCGAGTCCTGGGGGTATTTGTACCCAAAAAATATAGCTATATGCCTAGAGCCAAATCATGTTTCACGATATTCAAAATCAAGTCATGATTCAGTAGAATTCAGTCAGTCAGGTAACTCAGGAAAACCTCATGATCTCAGTCAGTTATCAGATATTAGTAGTATTTCGTCAGTCAACGAAATTCAGTCATCTCAGTACATGTTCAGTCAGTTATTCATGTTCAGTCTCTTCAGATGGGAGTAGAAGTTAGCACCGAGTGAACCCAAGGATGGGAACACACACTGTCAGATGAGGGTGTGATTCTTAGCAGTCATCCTTGCATTCCAGAACTATGTAGCTAGCATAGGTTAAGACATCAACACTGTCAGATGAGGGTTGATGAGGTGGCTTTGCACTATCAGATGAGGGCCCCACCGTTCTCTTTTGGGAATACTATCAGATGAGGGTTACCCACATTTGTCTTCACCAGTGGCGAGATATTGACACCTTTTCAGTTAGGGCAGAGATTGGACCCCAGCTTAGCCATAGTGGCACATATAGGGGCATGTCGGTTAAACAGCTATCTCCCACAGTTTCAGAATTAGTCTCAGTAAAAGAACTCAGATAGTTCCATCAAATTCAGGACTGTCAGATACAGTCGTCCAAGTTATCAGAACTACAGTATCAGCCATGTTAGTCATCAGTAAACCATGTATTAGCATACATGTCTATCTATCATGTATCCACAATTTCAGTTACTATGTATGCATGTTTGTACTCTTACGTCCATATCAGTCAGTCAGTTAACATTGTTCATGCATATAAAACCTATTTATATTTGGCCTACCTCACTTGTATACTCAGTAAATTCCCACCTACTGACGCATTTGCGCTATGGTGCTTTCTTTTCATGTTACACTATAGGTCCATAGATACGAGCTCCAGATCAGCAGTAGCAGTAGCATTTCCAGTCATAGAGTTACAGTGAGCCCTCTTCATTCGAGGACAATATGATTTGATTCATTATTTATTTCAGTTAGTTTTCAGTTTTACGGAGTTAGTTGGAGACATGTTCCTTCAACTCCTTATTCAGACAGTTTAGAGACTTTCCAAACTATAGCATGTCAGACAGTTATTTCAGATTTATTTTGGTATAATTATATCGTTTTCAGCTATTATCATATCAAATGTTTATTTAGATTTGAACCTTATGGCCATTCAGTACATGTTTCCACATTTTCATGTTATATTATGCAGTATACAGGTACAAATATCAGTCATGGGTTAGCTTGTGGCCCCTTTGGGGTCATGAGCACCGTGTAGCATCCCAGTTTAGAAAATTAGGGCGTTACAAACTTGGTATTAGAGCCTAAGGTTCAATAGTGTCCTAGGAAGTCTGAAAGCCGCATCTAGTAGAGTCTTGTACATGGGTGTATTGCGCGCCATATTTATGTATAGGAGGCTACGAGATATTTTAGGAACAGTTTTCCTTCTTCAGTATCCATGTCGTGCTAGCGACCATAATCTCAAGTAAACTCCCAGTATATCAAGTCTTCTCTTATTTCAGAACATGCCTCCAAAGAGAAGAAACCAGCCAGCTCCTCAGCCCGAAGACCCTTTGGGCGAACATGTTTCTTATGCGGAGTTCAGAACCATATTTACCACTCTTGCTCAGTCTGTAGCTGCCCAGAATAAACAACCAGCTATTGTTCCAGCCAATCCAGTAGTCAACTCAGCTGGAACTAGGATTCGGGACTTCACCCAAATAAACCCTTCATCTTTCTTCGGTTCTAAGTCTGATAAAGACCCACATGAATTCATTGACCAAGTCCAGAAGGTCATAGATATCATGTGTTTTACTTCTGTTGAGAGTGCTGAGTTAGCTGCATATCAGTTGTAAGATATAACTCATACTTGGTACAAATAGTGAAAGTTCGAGAGGGTAGATGATGCAGGTCCTATTGAGTGGGAGGAATTTGTCACGCCTTTCTTAGACAGATTCTTTCGCAAGAGCTGAGGAAAGCCAAAGTTCTTGAGTTCATCAACCTTAGGCAGGGAAGTATAACGGTTAGAGAGTATTCTCTCAGATTTACTCAGTTAGCCAGATATGCCTCTTATGTGGTTGCAGACACTAGGGCTAAGATGAGCAAGTTTGTGTCTGGGATAAACGATAGCATGGTAAATGAGTGTAGATATGTGATGCTTAACAGTGATATGACCTTATCCAGACTCATGGCCTATGCCCAACAGATAGAAGAGAAAAAGGTTAGGGCTAGGAAGAGGCAAAATAAGAGAGCAAGATCAGCTAGTTTCAGTTTTGCTCAGCCCAAATTAGAGGGAGAAAATTATTTATAGTTTCATCCCAAGTCTTTAGCCAGTGCTCCAGCTCCTAAGTTTAGAGATAGAGCACCAGGCTCTAAATCGCAGGGTAGTGTTAGCAGTGCCCAAACTAATCCCCTATGTCAGACCTGTGGTAAGAACCACAAGGGTGTTTGCAGATCTAATAGTGATGTTTGGTTCGATTGTCGCAAGCCAGGCCACAGAGTCAGAGATTGTCCCTAGTCGAGTTATCAGGGTCATCAGAATCGTTCCACAGCTCAATCCGATCGCCCGAACCAGTAGGGTGCCACTTTCAGTGCTACTACTGGGCAACGCCCAAATAGAATCTATGCTCTTCAGACTCGACAGGATCAAAAAAATTCTCCTAATGTCGTTACTGGTACGTTACAGATTTTCCACGTTTATGTTTATACTTTGCTAGATCCAGTGCATCTTCGTCTTTTGTTGCTTCTTTTATAGCAGGCGATTTTGGAATCAGTCCCAAAACTTTAGCATAGCCCTTTTCAGTCTTTACCCCAGTGGATAAAACCATCATAGCCCGACGAGTATATAGGAACTACCCAATTATGATATTTCAAAAATCCACGTCAGTAGATTTAGTCGAATTAGAGATGATTGATTTTGATATCATTCTCGGCATGGATTGGCTTTATTCCTGCTATGCTTAAGTCGACTGCAGAAATAGGATAGTTCAGTTTTAGTTCCCAAATAAACCCGTCCTTGAGTGGAAGGGTAGTACTTCAGCGTTTGGGGGTCAGCTTATTTCTTACCTTCGGGCAAGGAAAATGATTTCTAAGGGGTGTGTGTACCATCTCATGCATCTTAAAAATTCCAGTTCTGAATCTCCCAATCTTGAATCAGTTCCAGTGGTTAATGAATATTCAGATGTCTTTCCCGAAGATCTTCCAGGCATTCCTCCTGAAAGGAAAGTAGACTTCAGAATTAATCTTCTTTCAGATACTCAGCCTATTTCTATTCCGCCATACAGAATGGAACCGGTAGAACTAAAGGAACTCAAAAATTAGTTGAAGGATCTCTTGGATAAGGGATTCATTAGACTCAATGTTTCCCTGTGGGGTGCACCAGTCTTATTCGTGTGCAAGAAAGACGGTTCTCTCAGGATGTGTATTGATTACCGTCAGCTCAACAAAGTTACGATCAAGAACAAGTATCCTTTTCCCAAGATAGATGACTTATTTGACCAGCTTCAGGGTGCCAGTTATTTCTCCTAGATAGACCTCAGATCAGGTTATCATCAACTCAGAGTTAGAGAATGTGATATCCCAAAGACAGATTTTCGTACTCGGTATGGTCACTTCGAATTTCTAGTCATGTCCTTTGGTCTTACCAATGCCCCTGAAGCTTTCATGGACTTGATGAACTGTGTCTTTAAGCAGTACTTGGACATGTTCTTCATAGTCTTCATAGATGATATTCTGGTCTATTCCCGTACTGAGTGCGATCATTCAGACCATCTCAAGACTGTTCTGCAGACTCTCAGGGATCATCAGTTATTCACTAAGTTCAGCAAGTGAAAATTTTTGCTAAGGTTAGTAGCATTCCTTGGCCATATTATTTTCGGTGATGGCATTATAGTAGATCCTCAGAAAACCAAGGTGGTAAGAAACTGGCCTCACCTTGTGTTTCCATCAGATATCAGGAGTTTCTTGGGTTTGGCTGGCTATTATAGACGGTTTGTTGAGGGATTTTATTCTATTGCATCCCCTATGTCCAGATTGACTTAGAAGAAGGTTAAGTTTCAGTGTTTAGAACCTTGCAAGAAGAGTTTTCAGGAGTTAAAGACTCGATTTACCTCAACTCCAGTTTTAGCACTTCCCGACGGTTCTGATAGATTCCTAGTATATTGTGATGCATCCAGAGTACGTTTAGGTTGTGTCCTCATGCAGCATGGTAGGGTCATAGCCTACACCTCTAGACAGTTAAAGCCCCATGAGAGGAATTATCCTACTCATGATCTTGAGTTAGCAGCCATAGTTTTTGCCTTAAAGGTTTGGAGGCATTATCTATACGGTATTCATGTAGACGTCTTCACAGATCATAAGAGCCTCCAGTATGTCTTTTCTCAAAAAGATCTCAACCTTCGTTAGAGAAGGTGGTTAGAACTCTTGAAAGATTATAACAAGAGCATCCTTTACCATCCGAGCAAGGTTAATGTTGTGGCCGATGCTCTTAGTAGACTCTCCATGGGTAGTGTTTCTAACATTGAGGAAAGCAAGATAAAGATAGCCTAGGAGATTCATTAACTTGCCAGACTAGGCATTTTCTTAGTCGACTTTTCAGAGGGTGGTGTATGTGTTCAGAGTATTTCAGAGTCATCTCTAGTTTTTGAGGTAAAAGAGAAACAAGACAAGGATCCTAGCCTTGTCAAGCTAAAAGAGTCAGTTCAGAGTCAGAAAGTAGAGGTTTTCTCCTAAGGGGGAGATGGTGTTCTTTGTTGTCAGGGTCGTCTGTGTGTTTCGGGTGTAGATGAATTGAGGCATCAAATTCTTGTAGAAGCACATAGTACATGATACTCTATTCATCCAGGGGCTACTAAGATGCACCGCAAATTGTGGGAGATCTATTGGTGGAGTGGGATGAAGAGAGATGTTATAGAGTTTGTGGCTAAGTACTCTCATATTAGCAGGTTAAGATAGAGCATCAAAAACCTAGTGGTTCCATGCAGGGGTTCACCATTCCTACTTGGAAATGGGAATAAGTGAACATGGACTTTGTGATGGGTTTTCCTAGAACTCGTCATCAGCATGATTTAGTTTGGTTCATTATAGACAGAATGACCAAGTTAGCTCATTTTCTTTCAGTTCGTACCTCTTATTCAGATGAGGATTACGGCCAACTCTATATCAGGGAGTTGGTCAGATTACACGGTGTTCTATTATCTATCATCTTAGACAGAGGTACCCAATTCACCTCTCACTTCTGGAAAATATTCTAAAAGGGTCTTGGTACCCAAGTTCATCTCAGTACAATGTTTCATCCTCAGACATATAGTCAAGTAAAAAGGACCATTCTGACTCTTAAAGATATGCTAAGAGCGTGTGCAATTGATTTCAAGGGTAGTTGGGATAACAACTTGCCTTTGATTGAATTTGCATACAATAATAGTTATCATTCCAGTATTCAGATGGCTCCATTTGAAGCTTTCTATGGTAGGAGATATAGATCTCCAATCGGTTGGTTTGAAGTTAGTGAGGCCTCAGTCATAGGTCCTGACTTGGTATTGGACGCCTTAGAGAAAGTTCAGTTGATCAGAGAGAGGCTCCGAGCTACTTAGAGCCGATAGAAGTCTTATGTAGATGTTCGTAGAAAGGAACTCAAATTCGAGGTCGATGACTATTCTATCTTAAGATATCTCCCATGAAGGGAGTGAAGAGATTTGGCAAGAAGGGAAAGCTTAGTCCCCGATATATCGGTCCCTTTAGGATTCTTAGTTGCTTCGATAAGGTAGCTTATGAGCTCGAATTACGTTCAGATCTGGCTTCAGTTCACCCAGTCTTCCATGTTTCTTTGCTCAAGAAGTGCATAGTTGACCCATCAGTTGTAGTCCCTATTCAGAGCATAGATGTTCAGAATAGCCTCTCTTATGAAGAGATTCCAATCAAAATCCTCGACTATCAGACTCGTAGACTGAGGAACAAAAAAGTCTATCTAGTCAAGGTTCTTTGGCAAAATCAGTTTGTGGAGGGAGCTACTTGGGAAGCAGAAGCAGGCATGCGAACCAAGTACACTCATCTTTTCTCCGCTAATTCAGACTTAGCTCAAGGTAACCATTTTCCTTAAGCTTATTCAGTTACATGTCCAAAATTCTAGTATAAACTTGGTATCAAGTACCATTGCATAACTTATCATGCATTCATGTATCAGTGTAGTTAAGCGATCACGCATCAAATATGCATTCTTATTGCGAGAAATTTTAGTTAATTCGAGCACTAGTCATGCATTCTTGAGTTCAGTTTATCAGTCATGCATCAGATATGCATGTTCAGTTGTGCTATATTCAGTTTAAAATTCATTTCAGTCCTAAAATTATGTTCCATTTGAGCATGATCAGTGTATACGTTGTCTTATCTTTTCTTCCCTCTCAATCTGTCATCATTCGAGGACGAATGTTTTCAAGAGGGATATATTGTAATACCATGAAAATTCAGACCAATATTAGAACCATGCTACGAACTCATGAGTATTAAATTTTAGTGCTTTGGTAGTGATATGATCCGGTTTGATGCATATTAAGGCCTCAAATAACTCATAGCTAATAGAGAAATCAAAATATTCCTTATCGATTGAATTCTTGAGAAGGATATTGCCATAGTCAACTTCAAATAAGCATATCTCTCGTTATACTGCGAATTATTGATCTCATGACCTACCAACAGATAGATAATTGAATTAGCTTTCCAACCAATTTTGCCTAAATTCGATATCGGAGCAAAAAGTTATGCCCATTTTACTTCAGCATATTTGGCTGGGAAAATGGTGACGACAATTGTGACAAGCCGTCACGCCCGTGACGGCCTATCACCAATGTCGTCAGACCTGGGTAGATTTCTAACCCTGGTGACGATATTTTATGACAAGGCATCATGCCCGTGACGGCCTATCACCAATGTCGTCAACCTTAACCAGAAACTCAAAATTTTACCCTTTTGTGACGACAATTCGTGACGTCCTATCACCAACTTGACGGCTTGTTACGAATGTCGTCAGCTATTTTTCCCAGCAATTGAGGGATGTTTTAGTAAGGGAATTTTGGTTTTTTTCCTTCACTTCCCACGACTTATAACCCTCAAGGAGCGTATTATCTTCCATTCTCTTTAGTTAAACATCTCAAAAAGCTCTCTCATACACTCTCAACCACAAGATTAGGGTTTCCTCTCAAGATCAAAACTCTCAAGAACAAGCCCTAGGATTTTCATAGAAGAGTCTATTTCAAGGAAATTTTTCCGTCAATCTTCACGAATTATTAATCTAAGGTATGCGTAGTGTTTATCCATGGGCCCCTTTCATCCATGGAGCTCAAGAATCATGTTTTTAATTATAAATTATGATTTCCTTGTCTTGTTATGACTATATTCATGTTGATGATTGTTGTTTGGATTCAAGGTTGTATCTTTATGTGTTTTCATGAAGCATGTGAATAAGTTAGTTGAAACCCATAAATTTTGAATGGATTAAGATGGTTGAATTGATAAATATTCCTCTACCTTAAAAGAGTGCATGCAGGGTGTTTGATAAAATGCCTAAGGAACTAGAAATCATGCAATATAGTTAAATTGTGACTAAGTGAAGGATTCATGATATGGCCCCATTTCCAATGATTTTCATGTTGATTTGTTTCTTGTAAATATTGTTGGGATGTTCATAAACTAGTCTTATGAGATTATGCCATGCTTACTTGTAAATCCTACTTATGTACAAAATGTATATATCTATGCACTTTATGGAATTCCCCAAGTTATGATATTATGGATTCTTGATGTTGGTCACGTACTCAAGTCATGTCATGTGTGTCAGTTACCTTCTATCGAGTCCTGGGGGTATTTGTACCCGAAACATTTAGCTGTGTGCGTAGAGCCATATCATGTTTTATGATATTCAAAATCAAGCTATGATTCAGTAGAATTTAGTCAGTCAGGTGACTCAGGAAAACCTCATGATCTCAGTCAGTTATCAGATATTAGTAGTATTCCGTCAGTCAATGGAATTCAGTCAGCTCAGTATATGTTCAGTCAGTTATTCATGTTCAGTCTCTTCAGATGAGAGTAGAAGTTAGCGTCGAGTGAACTCAAGGATGGGAACATACACTGTCAGATGAAGGTGTGATTCTTAGCAGTCATCCTTGCATTTCAGAACTATGTAGCCAGCATAGGTTGAGACATCAACACTGTCAGATTAGGGTTGATGAGGTGGCTTAGCACTGTCAGATGAGGGCCCCACCATTTTCTTTTGGGAACATTGTCAGATGAGGGTTACCCATAGTTGTCTTTAGCAGTGGCACAGTATTGACACCTTTTCAGTTAGGGTAGAGATTGGACCCCAGCTTAGCCATAATGGAACATATAGGGGCATGTCGGTTAAATAGCTACCTCTCATAGTTTCAGAATCAGTCTCAGTAAAACAACTCAAATAGTTTCATCAGATTTAGAACTGTCTGATACAGTCGCCCATGTTATCAGAACTACAGTATCAGTCATGTTAGTCATCAGTAAACCATGTATTAGCACACAGGTCTAGCTATCATGCACCTACGATTTTAGTTACTATATATGCATGTTTGTACTCTTATATCCATATCAGTCAGTTAGTTAGCATTGTTCATGCATGTAAAACCTATTTATATTTAGCCTACTCACTTGTATACTCAGTACATTCCCACGTAACGTATTTCTATGGTGCTTTCTTTTCATGTTACACCATATGTCAGAGACACGAGCTCCAGATCAGCAGTAGCAGTAGCATTTCCAGTTGCGGATTTATAGTGAGTCCTCTTCATTCGAGGATCATATGATTCGATTCATTATTTATTTCAGTTAGTTTTCAGTTTTTCGGAGTTAGTTGGAGACATGTTATTTCAACTCCTTATTTAGATAGTTTACAGGCTTTCCAGACTATAGCATATTAGATAGTTATTTTAGATTTATTTTGGTATTGTTATACCGTTTTCAGATATTGTCATATCAAATGTTTATTCAGATTTGAACCTTATGTCTATTCAGTACATGTTTCCATATTTTCATGTTATATTATGCAGTATATAGGTACAAATATCAGTCATGGGTTAGCTCGTGGCTCCTTCGGGGTCATGAGCACCGTGTAGCAACTTGGTTCAGAAAATCAGGGTGTTACACTACCCTAGACCCCACGCTATGGGTATACACTGGGTTTGTTGTTGTTGTTGTTGTTGTATCATTAAATCATTCTATAATAATTTTACTAAAAATGAAAAAGAATTACATATGTAATATTCATTTAAAGCTTCAAACGCACAATTTTGTATTCACTTATGGATTGTAGGTGTAATCATAATTGATGTACATGTTAATTCACAAAACAGATATTTAAAAGATAAACTTTTTAAAAAAGATCGAAGCACTTCAAATGGTCAGTGTAAAATTTACTATATAATATAAATATATTTATGTGTAAATTTTCATAAAAATTGAGATTTATAATCTAACAATAAGATATATAATACTCTATTCATTTCTTTTTATTTGTTCCATTTGGGTTGTACTTATATTCCTAAATATTTGTTCCCTTAATATTTCAAGAATTGTTTGAACAAAATAGTCCTATTATGCCCTTGTTCAATAAATTTAATCATTATTAATTTGGAAAGAGGTATAAAATTTAATTAGGGGTATATTAGTGAAATTAATTTTAATTTTATAGGAGTAAGAGATTAAGGTGTGTGTCTAACTCAAATAGAGTAAATAAAAAAGAATAAAGAGAGTACGATATAATAGATAAATTAACAGGTAAAATAACTTTAAGCTAATATAAATGGAACACTCCGCATTCTTGAGCTAGAAATCGAACCGTCGTTTCTACGTGTGTAAACTCTAATCCCATGATTTATATTACAATACATGTGTCATAATATTTATCCTAGTGTGTGAAGTACTTATGAGGTTAAAAATGTTCATAGGAATCACTTAGAGCAAAGTTGAGCTAAGAACTTTTGATTCGGCCATATTTTGGTATTTGATTCTACAAGGGTCAATACTGAACGTGTATAACTTTTTATATATGTGGAATTTTTCAGCTCAAGACCCACCAAATTATAGATAATTAAATTAGCTTTCCAGCGATACCAATTTTCCCTTAATACAATACCTGGGCAAACAGTAGTGATCATTTTCATCAGAACCAGTAAGTTGCCGTGATAGCTCCGCGACGCAGGACTAAGTGAAACACCCCTTATTTCCCTAGCATAATCAAAGTGCCAGTGTATGAGTATTCAAATATAAAATTTTTGAAACACTCATTATTTTTTAGTTTAGAGCCTGCCATTGCATATGAAATTGAATTAGCTTTCCAATGATATAAAATTTACTCAAATTCAATAACCGGGTAAGAAGTTATGGAGATTTTAAGTTTCAGTCATTAAACACCGTCATTTTACCCATTAGAGCATCACAGAGAGATTCAAAATAGAAATTGTCAATTTCCAGTGAGGTATCGCAATTTTGGCGCGTCGCGCCATAGGCCAATTTGGCATTTGTCATTTTCCAGTGTTACAGCACGATGCCACCGCATCGCGGAGAACTTTCAGGTCCCAATAAGTAAAGGACTGCGATTTCCCAGCATCATGCCACAGACCAGTTTCCCAGTCATCAGTTTTCAGTGACACGGCGCGATAGTGCTGCATCGCGCCAGGGTCCCAAATCAAAAAATTTTCACGAAAATATAATATTTCATTCAAGGTTAAAACAGTCTTATCCCATTATTTTAATCTGCTAAGATGGAATACTTAAGCCCTAAACACGATTTTAAAATTTGTTTTTTATTAATTTTCCCCAAAATTCAAGAGCTTTCTCTCTAAATTACAAACCCTAGCTCTCAAGAAACCAAGAGCAATCTCAAGAATTCACCCAAGAACTTCAAAAAATTCATCCGTGAAGGTATGTTAGATGTTCATCCATGGATTCCTTTCATCCATTGGGCCCAAGTAATCTTTTTAATTATAAAGTTATGATCTTTTTAAGTTATTTGATTTTAACTCATGATTTTATCAATTAATCTCTATGAACTTTGATTTAATACCATGTTTTAACGAAGTTATTGTGGTTATTCGATTCCTCATGTTTTAGTGTTGTCATTTGTTGAATTAAATCACGACGTAGTGTTTGCTATGATAATTTCATGTCAATTATGCTAGTCCTTTAGCAATTCTATGATTATTTTAAACCATGAACTATAAGTGTTTGATAAAATGCCTACAAGACGAATTAATTTAATAAGAGCCTTCATGCTATGTCCTTCAATGTTTTAGTGTCATGCTACTACTATTGTTTTTAGTCCTGGGGGTATTGAATACCCAAAACCTTAGTTGTTTACTTAATGTTGTCTTAGTATCTTCAGAATAACTTCAGATTATATCATGAGCATTATCAGAACAGTTAGTTAAACTCAGAATAGTCTAGCCTTTCAGTGTCATTCAGTTGGGAGTAGATTTAGCACCGAGGGAGGATAGGGATGGTGGCTTTCTCGTCAGATAGGCAGAGTAGTTAGTAGTAGTCCCTATACTCCAGATATACGTAGCCAATATAGGATAGGAGTAGTCACCCATCAGATTAGGCTTCATATCTCGCAGGGGTCACCCGTCAGTTCAGGCTTGACACGCTTAGTGCTTTAGACATTATATCAGTTTAGTGGATCCACACAACCATGATTAGTACCCATGGCATGTTATTAATACCCTTCCAACTGGGGTTATAGGTTGGGCCCCAATTATCTCAGATTGGAAAATGTCAGTTAGATGATACCTCCCACAGTCTCAGGTACAATCTCAGTTCTAGTTCCAGTTCAATTCTTTAGTCTTAGTATTTCTTGACCAAAGCGTACAGATTTAAGTTATTTTCAGTATTTTAGTTTGCAGATTTTATCCAGTTCATATCATATGCTTGGTAATGTATCCTCAGTGTCTACAGATTTTTATATATTTTCAGTACTTTATAGACTTTCATGCATGTTCAGTATCTACAGATTTCATGCTCTTTATTTAGTATTCCATACTTTACATGTGTATTCATATAGATCATTACTCCAATTTATGCAACCTTATATATTATCCTACCTCATTTAGCATACTAGTACATTCAAAGTACTAATCACATACTTTTCTTTTGCGCTATGATGTCTTATATCATAGGTGCTGACGCTCAGTTCTCGAATCGTACTTAGTCCCTTAGATTATCGGCAGTACAGTAGTAGTGGTGAGTCCTCATCACTCGAGGGCAGACTATCTTATTTCATGTCTTTACTTCAGTAGTCAGTTGAGTTAGGTGGGGGCTTATCCCATCAACTCTCAGTCAGTCAGTCTTAGAGGCTTTTCAGACATTACAGTTAGTTAGTTGTTCAGTTTATCAGTACTTTAACAGATTCAGACAATTAGTTTCCTAGATTCATATTTTAGTTTGAATTCAGATATTTAAAACCTTATGGCATGTCATTATTCTTCCATAATTATGATCATATTATTCAGTGCTCACAACAGGTACCATCTCAAGGGTTAGCTTGTGATCTCTCAGGATTATAAGCACCGTGTAATGACTAGGGCGTAGTCTCAAGTCGTTACAAACTTGGTATCAGAGCCTAAGGTTTTAAAGTGTCCTAGGAAGTCTGAAAGCCACGTCGAGTAGAGTCTTGTGGATGGTTGTATAGCGTGCCACACTTATGAACGAGAGGCTACAAGGTGTTTAGGAAAAGTTTACCTTCTTTCAGTATTTATATCGTTTGATTGAGCATTAGCTCGAGTTAAACTCCCTGTCTAATCCATTTTTTCCTTTTCTTTATAGAACATGCCTCCCAAGAAGAATGAAAGATGAACAGAAACTCAGCCAGCCCCTCAGCCCATCCAGGCAGATCCTCTGGATGAGCATGTCTCTCATGCAGAATTCAGGGTTGCATTCACTACTCTAGCGAACTCCGTAGCAGCACAAAATGAATGGCCAGCTGCTGTTCCTGCCAACCCAGTGGCCAATACTGCTGCAACTAGAATTCGAGATTTCACCCAAATGAATCCTCCTTCTTTTACGGGGTCAAAGTCTGAAAAGGATCCACAAAAATTCTTAGATATAGTTCAGAAGGTAACGGATGCTATAGGTGTGACGTCTAGTCAGAGTGCCGAGTTAGCTGCATATCAACAATAGGATGTAGCCCATACTTGGTTTAAGTATTGGAAAGTTGATAGAGGTATTGATGCAGGGCCTATAGAATGGGAAGAGTTTGCCACGACTTTCTTGGATAGATTCTTTCCATTAGAGTTGAGGGAGGCCAAGGTGTTAGAATATATTAATTTAAGGCAAGGAAACATGAGTGTGAGGGAGTATTCTCTCAAGTTTACTCAGTTAGCTAGATATGCTCTTCATGTAGTGGATGACAGTAGGTACAAGATGAGTAAGTTTATGTTTAGTGTGTCTGATAGTATGGTCAAAGAGTGTAGGACTGTAATGCTGATTAATAAGATAGACTTGTATAGGCTGATGGTTCATGCTCAATAGATAGAGGAGCAAAATATTAAGGAGAGGGAGAGAGGAAACAAGAGAGATAGAATAGGTAGTTTTAATTTCAATCAACCAAAGTCAGAAGGTGGTAACCGCCCTCAGTTTCATCAAAGGTCTTCAGCCCTAGTACCTTCTTCAGCCAATGTCCTAGTACCCAAATTCAGAAACGACAATAGGGATAGGGCACTAAACTCTAAGTCCCAGGTTAGTATTAGCAGTGCTTGTACCAATCTTTTTTGTTAGAAGTATGACAGACACCATCAAGGTGAGTGTAGAGCGGGTAGTGCTGTATGTATTGAGTGTGGCAAGCCAGGCCATTGGATTTGGTAGTGTCAAGTAGTTTATAAAAAAGGTAGGGATATGCACCAACAAGGCCAGTCCCATCAGTTGTCAATTCCATTCGGCCACCCAACTCAGTAGTGTTCCGCTTCCAGTGATACCAGTGGTCAGCGTACGAACAAATTATATGCTCTTCAGTCCTGCCAAGAGTAGGAAAATTCTCCTGACATAGTTACTGGTACGTTGCAGGTCTTTCACTTACATATTTATGATTTACCAGACCCTGGAGCTTCTCTTTCTTTTATAACTCCATATATAGCTATAAATTTTAGAGCTAGTCCTAAAAATCTAGCAGAGCCCTTTTTAGTATCTACCCCAGTGGGCATTTCCATTATAGCCAGACAGGTATACAGGAACTGTCCGGCCATAATATTTTAGAAAGTTACTTTAGTTGATCTTATGGAGTTAGAGATGATTGATTTTGACATCTTCTCGGCATGGATTGGCTCCACTTATGCTATGCCTCAGTTGATTGTAGAAATACAATAGTTTATTTTCAATTTCCAACTGTACCAGTCCTTGAATAGAAGGGTAGTATACAACTCTTAAAGGTCAGTTGATTTCTTACCTTAGAGCAAGAAAGATGATATCCAAGGGGTGTGTCTATCATCTTGTGCAAGTCAAAGACTCTAACTCAGAAACTCCTACTCTTGGGTCAGTCCCAATAGTAAATAAATTCTTAGATGTATTTTCTGAAGATCTTCCCGGAATTCTTTCCAAAAGGGAAATTGACTTTGGAATAAACCTTCTCCTACATACTCAGCCTATATATATTCCGCCATACAGAATGGCTCCAGCTGAGCTCAAAGAACTAAAAGAATAGTTGAAGGATCTCTTAGATAAGGGATTCATCAGACCCAGCGTCTCCCCATGGGGAGCACCTATTCTATTCGTGAGCAAGAAAGATGGTTCACTCAGAATGTGCATAAACTATCGTTAGTTAAACAAGGTCACAATCAAGAATAAATATTTACTTCCTAGAATCAATGACTTGTTCGACCAACTTCAGGGTGCCAGTTAATTTTCCATGATAGACCTCAGATTAGGCTATCATCAACTTAGAGTCAGAGAATGTGATATTCAAAAAATAATTTTTCGAACTTGGTATGGTCACTTCGAATTTCTAGTCATGTCCTTTGGTCTTACAAATGCTCCAACAACCTTCATGGACTTGATAAATTGAATGTTCAAAAAGTACTTGGATATGTTCATCATAGTCTTTATTGATGACATTCTTGTTTATTCCCGTAGCGAAAATGAGCATGTAGACTACCTCAGAGTAGCGCTTCAGACTCTTAGAGCTCATCAGTTGTTCACTAAATTCAGTAAGTGGGAATTCTGGCTAAGATTAGTAGTATTCCTTGGTCAAATTATTTACAATGATGGCATTAGAGTTGATCCTCAAAAGACTAAAGTGGTGAGAAACCGACCTAGACCCATCTCTCCATCATATATCAGGATTTTCTTGGGTTTAGCTGGCTATTACCGTCAGTTTGTTAAAGTTTTTTCTTCTATTACATCCCTCATGTCCAGATTGAATCAGAAGAAAGTTAAGTTTCAGTGGTCAGATTCCTGTGAGAAGAGTTTTCAAGAGTTGAAGACTCGACTCACCTCAACCCCAGTCTTGATTCTACCAAACGGTTTTGATGGTTTTGTTATGTACTGTGATGCATCTAGAGTAGGTTTGGGTTATGTCCTCATGTAGAGAGGTAAGGTCATAGCCTACTCCTCTAGATAGCTTAAACCCCATGAGAAGAATTACCCGACTCATGATCTTGAGCTAGCAGCTGTAGTGTTTGCCTTAAAGATTTAGAGGTATTACTTATATGAGGTGCATGTATATGTGTTCACAGATTACAAAAGCCTTCAGTATGTGTTCTCTCAGAAAGATTTGAATCTGTGTTAGAAAAGGTGGTTAGAGTTGTTAAAAGATTATGACATGAGTTTTCTGTATCATCCGGGTAAGGATAATGTAGTATCTTATGCTCTCAGTAGAATGTCTATGGGTAGTTTAGCTCATGTTGAGGATGGTAAGAAGAAGTTAGCTCAAGAAGTTCATCAGCTTGCCCGACTAGGTGTCTGTTTACTCAATTCAGTAGAAGGTAGTGTGTGGGTACAGAGTAGCTCAGAATTATCTCTAGTTTTCGAGGTGAAGAAAAAGCAGGATAGAGATCCCAGTCTAGTTGAGTTAAAAGAATCAGTTAGAGATTAGAAAGTAGAGGTTTTCTTCCAAGAAGGAGATGGTGTTTTGCATTGTTAGGGTAGATTGAGTGTGCCTGGTGTTGATGATTTGAGGCAACAAATTCTTGTAGAAGCACATAGTGTGTGTTACTCTATTCATCCAGGGGCCACTAAGATGTACTACGATTTATGGGAGATCTATTGGTAGAGTGGGATGAAGAGAGATATTGCAGAGTTTGTAGCTAAGTGCTCTATATGTCAGCAAGTTAAGGTTGAACACCAGAAACCTAATGAGTCCATACAGGATTTCAGTATTCCCATGTGGAAATAGGAGGAAGTGAACATGGACTTTGTTATAGGTTTGACTCTCACCCATCATCAGCATGAATCTATTTGAGTTATTATAGATAGGATAATCAAATTAGCTCATTTATTACTAGTTCATACCTCTTATTCAGCTGAGGACTATGTCAATATCTATTTCAAAGAGTTGGTTAGGTTGCACAGTATTTCCTTATCTGTCATCTTAGATAGAGGTACTCAGTTTACCTCTCACTTCTGGAAAGCATTCCAAAAGGGTCTTGGTACCTAAGTCCACCTTAGTACAACCTTCCACCTTCAGACAAATGGTCAAGAAGAAAGGACCATTCAAACTCTTTAGGATATGCTGAGAGCATGCATTATTGATTTCAAGGGTAGTTGGGATGGCCATTTGCCTTTGATTGAATTCGCATACAATAACAGCTATCATTCTAGTATTTGTATGGATTCATTTGAGGCTCTCTATGGTAGGAGATGTAGATCTCCAATTGGTTGGTTTGAAGTAGGTGAGGCTGCAGTAGTATGGCCTGATTTGGTGTTCGATGCGTTAGAAAAGGTTCAGTTGATCAGAGAAAGGCTTAAGCCTACCAATAGCCGACAGAAATCGTATGCAGATGTGAGAAGAAAGGATCTTGAATTTGAGGTTGGTGATCTTATGTCCTTGAAAATCTCTCCCATGAAGGGAGTGGGGAGATTCGACAAGAAAGGGAAACTCAGTCCCTGATATGTCGATCCCTTCAGAATCCTCAGTCATTTCAGAAAGGTAGCTTATGAGCTAGAGTTGCCTTCAGATTTAGCCTCAGTATACCCAGTATTCCATGTCTCATTGTTGAAAAAGTGTATTGGTGATCCAGTTGTAGTTGTCCCCTTAGAAAGTATATATATTCAGAACAATCTTTCCTTTGAGGAGGTTTTAGTCGAAATTCTTGATCATCAAGTTCGTAGACTAAATAAAAAAAAAGTTCCACTAGTCAAAGTTCTTATGCAGAATCAGTCTGTTGAGGGAGCCACTTGGGAAGCAGAGGCAGATATGCGAACCAACTACCCTTATCTCTTCTCCGCAATCCAAATTCAGTATAAGGTACCAAATTATCTTAAGATTTTTCTCTATCATGCTCAGTTTCAGGTGCACCTCATGTTCATATCAGTCGTGCATTCATGAATCAGTTACATCATGCATTCTATGCATCAGACATGCATATTCAATGTGTAAGCTCAGTCTATCAGTTCCCTCAGCTTAACCTGTTTCATTCGGGGATGAATGATCCTAAGGGGGAGATATTGTAACACCCCATATTTCCCTAGCATAATCTAAGTTCAGTGCATAAGTATTTAAATATAAAATTTCTGAAACGCTCTTTATTTTTTAGTTTAGAGCCTGCAATTGTATAGGAAATTGAATTAGCTTTCCAACGATATAAAATTCATCCAAATTTAATAACCGAGTAAGCAGTTATGGCAATTTTAAGTTTCAGTCATTAAACACCGTTATTTTACCCATTAGCGCATCGTGGAGAGAGTCAAATAGCAATTGTCAATTTCAAGTGAGGTATCGCAATTTTGGCGAGTCGCGCCATAGGCCAATTTGGCATTTTTTCATTTTCCAGTGTTGCAGTGCAATGCCAGTGTGTCATGGAGAACTTCCAGGTCCCAATCACGCCACAGACCAGTTTCCCAGTCATCAGTTTCCAGTCATACAGCGCGATAGTGCTGCATCGCGCTAGGGGCCCAAATTGGAAAATTTTTACAAAAATCTAATATTTCGTCCAGGGTTAAAACAGTCTTATCCCATTATTTTAATCAGTCCAGATGGAATACTTAAGCCCTAAAAACATTTTAAAAGTTCATTCTTTCTTAATTTTCCCCAAAATTCAAGAGCTTTCTCTCTAAATTACAAACCCTAACTCTCAAGAAACTAAGAGCAATCTCAAGGATTCACACAAGAACTTCATGAAATTCATCCGTTAAGGTATGTTAGATGTTCATCCATGGATTCCTTTCATCCATGGAGCCCAAGTAACCTTTTTAATTATAAAGTTATGATCTTTTTAAGTTATTTTATTTTAACTCATGATTTCATCAATTAATCTCCATGAACTTTGATTTAATACCATGTTTTAACAAAGTTATTGTTATTATTCGATTCCTCATGTTTTAGTGTTGTCATTTGTTGAATTAAATAATGACTTAGTGTTTTCCATGATAATTTCATATCAATTATGCCAGTCCTTTAGCAATTCTATGATTATTTTAAACCAAGAACTATAAGTGTTTGATAAAATGCCTACAAGACCAATTGATTTAATAAGAGCCTTCATGCTATGTCCTTCAATATTTTAGTGTCATGCTACTACTATTGTTTTGAGTCCTGGGGGTATTGAATACCCAAAACCATAGTTTTTTACTTAATGCTGTCTTAGTATCTTTAGAATAACTTCATATTATATCATAAGCATTATCAGAACAGTCAGTTAAACTCAAAATAGTCTAGCATTTTAGTGTCATTCAGTTAGGGGTAGGATTTAGCACCGAGCGAGGATAGGGATGGTGGCTTCCTCGTCAGATAGACAGAGTCATTAGTATCAGTCCTTATACTCCAAAACTACGTAGCTAACGTAGGATTTGAGTAGTCACCTATCAAGTTAGGCTTGACTATCTCGTAGGGTCACCTGTTAGTTCAGGCTTGACACCCTTGGTCCTTTGGACATTATATCAATTTAGTGGATCCACATAGCCATTGTTAGTTCCTGTGGCATAGTATTAACACCCTTCCAACTGGGGCTACAGGTTGGACCCCGATTAGCTTAAATTGGGGAATGTTGGTTAGATGATACCTCCTACAGTCTCAGGTACAATCTTAGTTACAATACCAGTTCAATTCTTCAGTCTTAGTATTACTTGACCAAAACGTACAGATTTCAGTTATTTTCAGTATTTTATTTTGCAGATTTCATCCAGGTCATGTCATATTCTTTGTCATGCATCCTCAGTGTCCGCAAATATTCATGTATTTTCAGTATTTTACAGACTTTCATGCATGTTCAGTATCTACAAATTTCATGCTCTCTATTCAGTATTCCATGCTTTATATGTGTATTTAGGTAGATCATTACTCCTATTCATAAAACCTTGCGAGTTAGCCTACCTCATTTAGCATACCAGTATATTCAAAGTACTAATTGCATGCCTTTCTTTTGCCCTATGATGTCTCATATCATAGGCGCTGACGCTTAGTTCCCGGATCATACTTAGTCCCTCAAATTATTGGTAATATAGTAGCAGTGTGAGTCCTCATCACCCGAGGGCAGACTATTTTATTTTATGTCTTTATTTTAGTAGTCAGTAGAGTTAGTTGAGGGCTTATCCCATCAACTCTCAGTCTGTCAGTCTTATACGTTTTTCAGATGTTATAGTCTGTTAGTTGTTCAGTTTATCAGTACTTTATCAGATTTAGATAGTCATTTTCCTAGATTCATATTTTAGTTTGAATTTAGATATTTAAAACCTTCTGGCATATCGGTATTCTTCTGCAATTATGATCATATTTTTTTCAGTTCTCACTGCAGGTACCAGTTCATGGGTTAGATTGTGGTCTCTCGGGACCGTAAGTACCGTGTAACAACTAGGGGGTAGTCTTGGGTTGTTACACTAAGTTACCGTATCTAGCTCTATGATGTAGAAAAATGTTTTCCTGTATCCGTAAATACAATCCCAAAGGGCGTTTTAGTTAATTCCCCTTACTCCCAAGCATCCAAGTGATAGATTAAAACACTAAAAGGGCATTATTTGCCCACTTTTTATCATCAAGCCCTTCTGTAAACCATTCCCTTCCCAAGAACAAAAATCCAAACCCTTTTCCCCAAAAATCTAAAGAATTCAAGCTTCTAAGTTCAAGAATCTTCAAGAATACATCAAGAATATGGTTTCTTTCACAAGTTCATCATTCAAGTCCCAAGATTCAAGCTTTCTTCCTCAAGAATTCAAGGGTTCAAGTTCCAATTTAAAGTTTCTTTAAGAATTTATTTAATTAAGGTATGTAGGTGTTCATCCATGAGTCTCTTTCACCCATAGAGTCCAAAAACCTTACTTTGATTAAGAATAAGAGTTTTCCTCTTTTATGATGTTGCACATGTTCAAGATGAGTTTATGTCATATCTTTCTTTAGTAATTTGATTCAATTCATTCCCAAGGATGATTTCATGGAAAGTTAGGTTATCTCATGCTTCAAGTTTTAATTTCCTATGCCATATTCAAGTGAATTTAATGTTAAGCTCCCAATTTATGAATTTAGTCATGTAATCATGTTGATTTCTTATGTTTAACACATTCCCATGTTCAAGTTCATGATTTTCACATGTTTGATTAAATATCTATGTTTTCGGTCTTTGAACCATGATCCCATACTATAGTTTTTAAGCTTTTTATCATATTTTATAGTGGGTAATGAACACTCGATACCTATGTGTTTTACATGATTTTTATTTTTCAAGTAGCAAGTCAGTTAGGTCATGATTTTAATATCCTATTCAGAATACCATGATCATGCTGAGAATTATTAGTTTATATGTTATAATTACCTCAAAATCCATATGCACTGTTATTTTCAGAATACCATGATCTGAGCTTATCAGTTATCAGTGTATGCACCAGTTAGTCTTTCAGAGTCTTTTAGTTGGGAGTAGGATTTAGTACTAACTGGAAAATATGGGTTCAGTGCATCCTACTTCCCCAGAAACTACGTGTCACTATAGGTTTAGGGGCCTCACCAGAGGGTATTTTCCCTTGCCCAATATAGGCTAAGTTTAGTGATTACTCCAGTTCAGCTCAGGTTCTACCCCGATGGTAAGAATATTATAACCCTCCTCAACGTGGGTTAGACATTAGACTCCATGATAGCTCACATGGTTTATGTCGATTATATGATACCTCCTATAGTTTCAGTTAGTATTCAGTATGTCTTTGCTCAGGTTTTCTTGACCAAAACATATAGATTTTTAGTTATTCAGTTATACAAAATTTAGTTTTTCAGATTACAGATTATCTCAAAAATATGTTTATGCTTGGTCTTGCATCCTCAGTTTTTACATGTTCATGTTATTTTCCATGTTCAGCACCCATGCATGATCCTCAGTTCAGTTTTACAGTCTATTTTGTTTTACATGAGATTTACATACAATATTCATATTTTACCGCTTCTCAGTTCCAGTTCTACTTATTCTACAAAAGTAAAGATTTAAGTAACTAAGTGTAGTGATTCACCAGCTTATCAGATTATGTTCTTACTCATGCTTTAAGATACTTCAACTTTCAGTTTATTTCAGTCTCTTGATGAGTCTACTTGCACTTAGCATGCATATTTTAAGATTACGTATGCAATTAGTTTTACTTATTGTATTCACCCCCACTTACTCAGTACATTCCAAATTACTAATCCATATATATGTCTATGTGCTACATTATCTCATAATATAGGTACCAGTTGTAGTCTACACGATATAATTAGATAGTTTGAAGCTTCCATCCAGTAAGTAATGAGCTCTCTTATTTCGGGGACTCCAGTCAATAGTAGTTCATGTACTTTTCTTTGATTTTCATATGTATTGAGTTATGGTAGTTGGAGGCATATCCCAACTATTTACAGTCAGGATAGTAGAGGCTTCATAGATAGTAAGTCAGAGTCATGAAATGTAAATTTCCAGCTAGTTCTTCAGTTTTATCAGGATGTAAACTTTATCAATTTTTTATTTATCCAGATTATGCCATGATTATGCTTCCATTCAGCAAATTATGTTTTGTTATATAAATGTTAAATCAGTTGCTCAATAATATGCCAATTCATGGGTTAGATTGGGATCACTTATGGTTCCAAGAACCGTGTTACGACTAGGGGTAGTCTTGAGTCGTGAAAAACTTGGTATCAGAGCCTAAAATTCAAGTGTCCTAGGGTGTCTATAAAGCCATGTCTAGTAGAGTCTTGCAGAATGGTATGAAGACGTCTGTACTTTTCTTCGAGAGGCTACAGGGCATTTAAGAAATGCTTCCCATCTTTTATGTCTCCGATCGTGCAGTAAAAGTATCCTCTATGAAATTTACACAGATTCTCATCTTACCTCATTAATGTTAACTTTGCCTTATTTTTGAGGTAATAGAAACAGTCAAGTTTAAATCCCTATAGATAGAGTTTTCTCAAACAATCCCCATAGATGATTATGGGATTGCATGCAGGCTCAAAAGTATCCCATCAATGCTTGGACACAGGCTTAAAAGTATCACATCAGTGCTTTTAAGTTTTGAAAGTTGAAAGATATCATTCATGTTCAAGAAAATCGTGCACTTAGCTAAAGTCATATGTGCCATCAGATCCCTTCTTAAAACACTATGACAACATATGATCTAGAGTTGAAAAAGTAAACCCAGAAGTTTAGCAACATTAAAGTGGGGATAGTGTTTATTTGAATTTAGTAGATTGTGTATCTATGGGGCTAGTTGTATAAAAGGTGAATCAGTAGGCTTGAAATAGTGTATGCAAGAATTTAAGTAGTTGAATCAAAATTAAGTATGATGATGTGTGTATGATCTAGAGGTGTGCCAAAGGTGATATGAGATTGTATTATTTCTAAGTTTTAACAGTGTGTGTGCTTAGATAGTACCCTTGAGTTATTAAGTGTGAATGAGGATATGTATTATATGATGTTCTTATCAACTAACTTATGGGTTATAGGTTGATGATTTTGGGTGTTTTGGTGTAATGATAATTCTCATGGTTTAGAGAAAAATATAAGTTTAGAGATGTGATATTAGTAGACTATGGAGGAATATAGTATGGTTCATTAAAGGTTTGGGGATATCCATATTAAGTGTTAGAATCTAAGTTTGAATTATGGATGGTTAAGCTAATAGAAGAAGAGTTAAAATTCTAGACGGTGTGAACTCAGGGTATGGTGATACTCATGAAGATTCTAAGTTAGTCAGTGTTTGAGTTATTATATGATGATGATTGAGGCTATATAAAGATAAGAGTTGTATCTCAAAAGAAAGTACTAGAAACGGGTTTAACACATTCAGGTGTAGTCTTTCAGGTTTAGTTTATTATTTATGTGTATTGTTATATCTCGGGCCCTTGAGTAAAGTGGTTGCAGTTTAGTCTAGAGTTTATTAAAGGGGTCTACAAACTTAGAATGATGGCTTAAAGCTAAGGGGGAGATAATAGAATAAGGAACTAAGTCAGGCTCTTAGATTCTAGTAGTGAGGTTGGTATGTTATAGAATAACAATAAGGGAGGATGATGACCAACCCATTCTTATCCCAGTGCAAAGTTTTGTACTTCAGTCATCAAGATATCTAGTCATGCCTTACATGTCAGCTCCATGATCATAGCTCATATTCATGCACTTTTCATAGAATTATGTACGCTCTCAGTTCCTAGTATGAGGAGTTCTATTATCCTCAGTAGTACAAATCATATTTCCTAAAATTATGAACTCCAAACTCAGGTCATGCAGCTCATGACTCATGTACTCATGCTTTACAAAATGTTCATTTACAGGTACTCATGGAACACCCTTAATGACTAGTGAAATTTAGATTATGTCATATATGTCCTCAATTTTGATCTCTATAATGAATTCATGTCGTTGATATTCTATTTCTCAGGCCTCAGTTAAGTCTCAAAGTTATCCTTTCATGCTTTGAGTCCTCATGTTCTAACTTTTAGTGACCTCTCCTTATGTAAAGATAGTGGTGATGGGAGAGAGTAAATTTTTCTTATGGAGGAAAATTTTTTGTATATTTGTTTTATGTAAGTCTATTAGGTTGAATAAATATTGAGGAAAAGCTTTTGGTATATGTCATGGTTAGTTATGAATTCTAGGTGTGTCTTTTTAAGAATAGTGCAAGAAAATTATTATTGATAGAGGTTTAGAGAATATGAGAAATATGCATTTATAGGTGTTTGCCTAGAAGTTCGTATGTGGTAATAATCATAGGATTGAATGTCATGTTTGTATGTAAGTGGATGGTTGCATTGTGCGCTAGTAAATTCTTAGTAAGAGGCATAATCTAGTTGTTGAAGTGGTAAGCAGGATTATTCTTGAGATTAGAAGTTGTGAAAACTCATGGGGTATTGAATTCATAGTTTGGACTAGTATTATGGTGTTATGTGCAGTATTGAAGGGGAAACATATAGTTGAGGGAGTATTTGAGAAGTATGTCTAAGCTTCAAAGTAGCAGTTGCATTGCCTAAGGCCTAGTAATTCTATCCCAGCTATTAAGATTCCTTACTCATATTTCTTATTCAGATCATGCCCAAGTTCTTTGCTCTCTACTGTTATTAAAACTTCTTAGAAAGGTTGTTGAAGAAATACTCCAGTTGAGTATAAGCTTTCAGTATAATTCAGTCTGTATAGCCAACAATTCAGTTTAGCAGTCAGACAAACAAGTTCCTATGGTTTTTCTATCTTTCGTTCTAGTCTTACTATATGAAGTTTCATGACTATGGACATTCCAAGAGGTAATTTATTTGCATCCATGTAAATTGTGAATTTAGTTCAGTTCATGCATCATATTTCAGATTCAAATATTCAGTCATGATTCAGTTCGTAAGCGTTATGTGCATTACCTCAGTCTTTCCTTAGTATTTTAGCCAAGTCAGTATCATTTAGGAGATGAATGATCCCAAGGGGGGAGATGTTGTTATAACCCAAGTTTTCATCCCCTAAACCTCTCAATTTTTCTTCACAAAACTAGATCCTGCCCGAGGTAATGGTTACTCATAAGTTAACTCACTCATTTCTATCTCAGCCTTATAACCATTCTCATATCATTGCATGTATTCACAAAATCAGTTCAGTTCATGTATCATGCTCAGACTCTGTTATGCAATCATGTTCCAAGTCATGCATATTTAGTATATGGTCGCAGTTACCTTAGTATTCTCAGTCTAACCAGTCTCATTTGAGGATGAATCCTTCTAAGGAGGAGATAATGTAACACCCCACATTTCTGAGCTAGAAATCAAACCATCGTTTCTACGTGTGTAAACTCTAATACCATGATTTGTATTGGAATACATGTGTAATGATCTTTATCCTAGTGTGTAAAGTGCTTATGAGGTTAAAAATGTTCATAGGAATCATTTAGAGCAAAGTTGAGCTAAGAGCTTTTGATTCGGCCAAATTTTGGTA